>NC_133753.1:100093962-100393962 GCF_036562045.2 Rhinolophus sinicus
TCATAAAATAGAGGATGCACACTGGATTCCTGCACAACAGTAAGAAACAAGAAACTAAATATATACTTGTACACTGCAATATAGAAAGACCTTGAAAACACTGTTAGGTTAAAAAAAAGTTTATCAAAATTAAAAGCACACACTAGAGATGGCTATATCTGAATAGTAAGTCTTGGAGTGATTTTTTAAAAATATTTTACTTCTTTGTATTTGTCCATGTTGCTTAAATTTTAAAATAATGAACATATAGCATTTTATGCAAAAATTAATGTTTTGAAAAATCTACATGTACACACAAAACATGACATACTGTATTTTGCCATGTATAATGCGCACTTTTTTGCCCAAATTTGTGAGGGGAAAATAAGGATGTGCATTATACATGGGTAGTACTAATTCTGTATTTATATAAATATTTTTTAATTCTTTTATTTATGCTTATGAGTTAAAAGTGTAACTCTAGAAATCAATAACGATATCTGTATGCAAAATAATACCCTGGAATATGATAATCAGTTTTGTTGAATTTACGACAAACTTGCAACAACGAAGAGTTCTTGGCCTTCTATGATGCGTAAATATCGTAAATTTGTTACTGGTACATAAAATTTCTTGTACCTCGTATTTGTTCTTGTGTTTTGTAATTATTTGTTGCATAAAATTTCTTGTACCATAAAGGTTAAAAAAAATACTAAAATTCCTTTATAATACAAAAACAAGTACTTAAATGTAAACAAATAAAATTTTGAATTAAAAAATTAAAACGAAAGATTTTTTTCCCTGAAAGTTTGGGCCAAAAACATGGGTGTGCATTATACACGAGAGTGCATTATACATGTCAAAATATGGTGTATGACAAAGCCACATGTGTATTTAAAGGTACACATCAAACACATTAGGTAAGGTGCTTATGGGGGAAGGGAATAGTGGGGAGGAGTGCTCAGGGATGGGGAGGGAAAATTAAACAGGAAAGCCTTTTCACTCTCCTTGACCAGTGAGGAAACTATACAGTGGTCTCAAGGGTATAATCAACTCCATAGCTTAAAATAATCCCTCCCCCCAACATCTGACCATGATACTCGGTTGTTTAAAACTTTTCAGTTTTCACTCTTTCCTTTTAGAATAAAATCTAAAGCTGTTCATGTAACCAGTAAGGCCCCTTTTGCCTGAGCCATATCCACCTGGCCAGCCACATAGACTTTCTTTCACTTCCTCCACTAGACCACCATCTTCCTGCTTCAGACCCGTTGCACGTGCTGTTCTCTGGTGTGAAATGCTTCCTACTTTGTCTTTGCTTGGCAATCAACTCACCCCTCAGGTCTTAACTTGTTACTTCCTCAAGGAAGCTTTCCTTGACCCCCAATCTAAATCAGGTTCCCTGGGTTATAGCCATTCCTCACCTCCTATACTTTTCCTTCAAAGCCATGATCCTGGTAATAATTATGCAGTCATGGATGTGATTATTACTGTAGTATCGATTTCCTCCAGTAGACTATAAGCTCCAGGAGGGAAAGGTCCTGACCTTTTCATTCTCTCCTATATCGCCGCCAGCTACTTAGCCCAGCACCAGCCACATAGTAGGTACTCACATATATTTGTTAGATAAAGGAATGAATGACCCCATCATTGTCACTTCCAGTCCAGCCACCCACTTTCCTGGCCTCACCCCGGATCTTGTCATTACCCAGAACTCCATCTCTGAGATATTTATCCATTGAGGATGTACTGAGCACCTACTAAGTGCCAGGCACTGTGGTAGGCGCTGGAGACTCCAAAATAAACAGGATACAGTTTATCAGATAAATCTTAAAAGCTCCAGAATCCCACTCTCTAACGAGAGTTTTTCAGGTTCCAGCTTACTCCCTTACCCTCATTATACTTGTTCTTCAACTGTATCGAGCATTCCAGACTGTCCAATTTCTCCAAGGCTGTCATCAGCTCCTAGTTTGTTTTCTCTTTCCCCATCCAACCTAGAATCACTTCATTGCTTGTTATCCTCTTGCCTCCCTGCCCTTTGATGGCATCCACAATGCCACAACCCACCCTCAGACCTGTCAAACCATCCACCTGCTCAGCCTATACCCAGACTGCCAAGTGTTGCTCAAAACAACAAAAAAGCCCTACATGTCATTGATGCCACAGATTTAAGGTCTTTTAGCAAGGTGGATCCAGCAGAATCAAAAGAGTAATAATACTCCTTGATCAAGTTCAGTGTTGATCTCATGAAGAAAAGGAAATCTACAGAGGGTGCCAAAAAAATGTATACATATTTTAAGAAAGGAGAAAACCGTATTAAAATTGTAATACTCAATATATACCGATAACAAAAGATGAATACAAGTCATGTGTATACATTTTTGGCACCCCTGGTATTAATACAAATGACTACATAAACATGAATAAAAGAACAATTAGGTGATTATCTCAGTACACTCTTGAAAAATATGTGAAAAAAGTCCCATACCTTTTCCTCCTTTCCTAATCATTAAAAAAAAACCAGTGAGCTAAGAGTGAAGGAAATTTTCTTAATTCATGTTTAAAAAGCTATCCAGAGTCTGCAGCAAAGTTCACACTCAATGACAAAGTATTATAGAAACATTCCTATGAAAATCAGGAAATAGGTAAGGACATCTATTGTTATCATTACCTAAATTCATGTCCTCTTCGATGCAATAAGAAATGAAAGAGGCATAAAGGGTATCGGCATTGGAAAAGAAGCTATGTGACTCTCACTATAGCTTGTATGATTTTGTACTTGGAAAACCGAGGAGAATCCACTGAAAAACTATTCCTGACCTAAAAGAGTGGCTCTTCTGTGGACCTACCTGGCAGCTCCTTCCCATCAGGGAAGGTTGACCTCAGCAGAACAAAAATAACAAAAAAAAACTGGCCTGCTTGTGCTGTGCTGCAGGCCCACACAGTCTGTCTGTCTAGCTTCTCTCATAATGTAGACGAGGGGATGGTCTGTGCCCACAAATGCATTTCCTTGCTTGTTTTTCTGATTCCCTAAAACACTTCTTCTCAGAGTCCCCCAGAGCTGCCTGCTGCCACAGGTCAAAATCCAAGCTCCTTGGTGTGGCACTCAAGATTCTTCAGGGTCTGTCCCACCTCATGTCTGGACCCCAGTGTTCTCATTCAGTGAGCTCCTAAATCTCCCAAACTGCCACCCTCAGAGCCTGAGCCCTCTCTCCTTTCAGCTCCAATGCCTGCCATCCTTCCCAGGACCAATGAACAGGAAGACCAGACAGGGAGGTGGAAGGACTCAGAAGGGGAACCCCAACACCAGGGTTCAGGGAGAGGAAGCAAAGAGGTGAGTCTGGCAGACGAGGGTTTCTGAAGGCGAGGAAGGGGGCAGCATGATCCTTACCTGATGGTGTCCTCCAGGCTCCCCTCCCCCAGGTGCCGCAGGAACATGGCCTGGAGGTCGCTCCAGTATAATGTGCCCTGGTGGGCATCCAGGCTGGTCTCGTAGTTGATATCCTCGCTGACCACCAGCACATCATCCCCGCATGCCTGGCAGGACCCTCGGAAGGCCACATAGCCCAGAAGGAAGGCTGGTGGGTGGCAAGATGGAGATTCTTCTTGTGCCCTCCTCTGGACCCCAGAAATCTCCCCCAGCCCAGGCAGTTCACTGTGGGGGCCAAATGATTCTCACCCCCAGTGAAGATCAGCAGGGCCATCAGGACCAGGTAGGGGGTGGCTCTTCGTCCTGCTGCTGCCCAGAGTCCAAGGTTTTGCCGCCCTGGTCGAGAGCCCCGGGGCTCAGGGCCCCTCAGCTCCATGGGACAGAGGCGGGCTGGTGGCTCAGCCACCTCTTCCCTGTCTTCCTCTTCCTCCTGCAGTCGCCCCTGCTGGGTGCCTTCCACATGCTTGTAGATGGTCTGAGAGGGTCCTGGGGACAACCTTTTCTGTGGGGGGCACGGTGGGCATGAGACTGGGGAAAGAGGTGTGGAGGACAGGGAGGGATCTGGCAATAATTGGGTCAGTGACTTTGGGGTGCCAAATGAGCACGAGGCAGAGGAGAGGGTCCTGAGAGGCAAGCGGGACAGTAGAGATTGAGGTGGGAAGAGGAGGGCCTTGGGGTTTGGGAGGAGGCTGAAGGACCCAGAGAGGAGGCCTAGGGTATCCCCCGACCCCACTCAGTCTTACCGCTCCCTGGAGTAGACCCCAAAGTCGCTCCATGCTCGTGCCCCCTCCTGAGTCCTGCAGGCTGTCCCCCACCCCCAGTGATAAACCGTTTGTGGGAGCCGCATGAGGGCCCCTTATCAGCCCTGGCAGGCAGCCTGAGCTCAGGCGTTCCTTGCCCCTCCACTAAGGGTGGGGGCACAACCCTGGCCTCAGCCCAGCCTTCCAGACATGGCCCCCCAGCCCAGGCTAGAGGATGAGGGGCTGTACCCTTCCCTGCCAATCCCTCCACAGTCCCACTCCCTGCAAAACAATCAATTTTTTTGCCTTGGAGCAGACTTTGGCCTTCCAGTTACCGTCAGGGGTGGGGGAGGGGGGCTGATGGCTGGGGAGGGCAGAGATATGGATGCCCCGACCCCTTTCCTGCTTCCACCCCTCTCAGTGTTCTAGGGACCCGTCTAGCTCCCCATCATGAAAACCTCTGCCCCTCCTCGTCTGGCTCGCAGGCCCAATGCCCAGGGTCTGTAACACATTAGTGGCTCCCCTGTCCGGATGCCTGCCCCAGTGGGACCCTAAGCTGAAGGCGCCACAGCTGTGTGACCTGGGGGTTTGGTCTGGCCATGTGGGTGTCTGTCTCATGAGAGTCAGGCTGAAATGTGAGTCTCAGGCTCCTACTGGTGCTGGGGAGGGAGGAGCATGGGTGGGAGCCCATGGTCAGGCAAGACCAATGTGTTCCAGGATGGGAGTCCTGGATTCGGGGGTCTGTGGGTCACCAGGCATCGTGGAAAGAGTCTTGGCCAAGGCGTAGACAGAGCGGGGTGACCTTGGACAAGCCATGCCCTCTTTGGGCACCTATGCCTGTTTGGTGACCAAAGGACTTGGACCACACGAGTTTCTACCTCTTTTAGGTCTAGGGACCCCAGTAACACATCACAGGCACAAACTGCTAAGTTTTACCCACAATTTCAGGCAGGCTGCGCAGGTTCCCAAGCCCCACCGAGGACTCCAGGACAAGTAGTGCTGGAATAGGAGGGCTGAGGGACCCCGTGTTAGAGTCACCCCTGGGAAACCTCAGCTCTTACCCAAGTCGGGAGAGAAGTTCTGAGCTACTGGGGTGCACCAGTGCCCCAGTCCCCGCCCTATTCTTGTCACCGCCAAGAGACCCAGCGTAGCCCCAGCTCACCTCAGCTGCAGATCTGGAGGTGTAGGGGCACTGTCTTCCTGAGGCCCGAGGCCCCGCCCACCTATGTCCTCCCTCCGCCCCTCCCACTCTAGGCCCAACCTCTGGCCTTGCACTCGCTTCAGCCCCTCCCCTGCCTCAGCATCTCCTTTCCAGCAACCCCTTTCCTCCCCAACTCGGCCCCTCACTGGGGGACTCATTGGGCGGCTCTGCTGGGTCCTCGCTGCGTGATCCTCCTTGTGCGATCCTCCCTGGATCGCAGCCCCTTTGAATCCTGAGGCATCCGTGGCTCCTGCGGCTTTGTCCCCTTCCGCAGACCTTGCCTCGCTGTCCACCATGGGATCACGAATGGATGTAGGTGTGCTCCCCTCCCCCCATCACCAACTCCCAGACCCCTGCACCCACTCTCCACTCCCTGGGAGGCCAAACTTTTTTTTCTCGTAAAACATTTTTACTCCTTTCAACCCAGAAACATCACAATCTAAGGGGATGAGAGGGATGGGAAAGAGAAAGGGACGATGGGGGCTTCGATCTGCGCCGGAAGAGGGGGGGGAGAACCCTCTCCTCCTTTGAGCGCCCCTCCCCCACCGCTGCGGCGGGCCTGAAGAGGGGGAGACCTCAGGGACACTTCCGCTCCACGCACTGCTTTCCGCCCTCTTCGTATTCCTGTTTGGAGATCCACATCTGCTGGAAAGTTCCCTGGGTGCGGGGGACAACATCTACGGTCAGGGAGGCCTTGGAAGAGTTGCGGGAAGCGCCTCCCCACTTTCCACTGGTGCAGGCTCAGCTCCTGGAAACCCTCCTCCTGGCCTTCCCGGCCCCTCAGGCCCACCTCCCTCCTGCAACGACCTCCCGCCCTCATACTCCCACCAACTCCTTCATATTCGGAGGGCTAATACCCCTCGTCATATAGGTCAATCATAATATTGATTCACATATTCAACAAGTATTTACTGCGCACCTGTCTGACCTCTGCCAGCCCCAGGCCAGTCAACCGGCACCCCATCACCACTCACACACACACACTTCTCCTCCACCAGGTACCCTGTCACTCCATCAGGCCTTACAAACGTCAAGTCTCCCTCATTCCCAAGAAAATAATCTTTCCTCCACCCTCTCCATTTCTGCTCCACCTAACTTGTGATGGAGTTGTCTTCACTCTGGCACCCCATCCCCACACCCCTGTTGAAACTTGCCGCTTGAGGGTCTCCTGCACTGGACATCCCAATGTCCCTTCTCTTAGATGGTTCCTCTGTCTCTGCCTGAAAGTTAGTGTCTGTGTCCCTGGCTCTGCCTGTTTCTCTCCTTGCCTCACAGAACAAGGTTTCCTGGATTCTGCTCATGAGCTAAACGCCCCCAACCCGCCCTTTTCCCTTGCAGATCTCGGTGCTGAGTACCACACCCAAATATTCAGCTGACACCTCTTCCTGAGTATCCCTCAGGACCTCAAATTTAACATGTCCACGACTGAGTTCTCTGTCTTCCCCAGGTCTGGCCCAACCCTGCTTCAATGGTCTTTTTCACCTTCTACAGGAGCGCTGTCCAAAACAGTGACCACTGCCCACATGCGCTTATTGAGCACTTGAAAGGGGGCTGGTCTAAACTGAGATGTGCTCTATGTGTAAAATACGCACCGGATATTGAAGACTAAGTCCAGAAAAAAGAATGTAAAATATATCAATCATTTTTCTATTGATCGCACATTGAAATAATATTTTGATAGATTAGATAAAATATATTCTTTAAACTTACTTTCACCTTATCCTTTGGATTCTTTTGGCTACTAGAAAACTTGACATTGCATATGTGGCTCGCATTACGTTCCTATGGGACAGATCTGCCAGAAGCTAGCATCCTGAGCCTCATCTTGGACTCCTTCCGTCTTACCTTTTAGAGCCAGTGTCCACATTCTGTCAGTCAGACCTCTGATAAGCTCCCAATTCCACCCCAAAACCACTCCTCTGTTAAACTCCAGTCACAGTGGAGACCACTGAGCCCAAGTGAGCTTCCTAAACTCATATGGCCTCTGCTTTTGGCCTTGCCGCCAATCCCCATGGTCCAAACACCCTCTCTCCCTCTTTGCCTCATGAGTTCTTCCTCAGCCTTCCCATCTCAGCTTGAATGCTCCTTACAGGTCCTTCATGACCCCTGAGCTGGATCAGGTCCTCCCGTAATGGAACACTCCCATACTTTGTGGTGACTTTCTGTTTAATGGTCTTGGCTTCTAGAGTGTCTGTGCTCATGGAGGCAAGGACTCTTTCAGGCTTTGTGTCCACTTCCAGCACACAGGCGGTGCACAATAGCTGTATAGCTAACATGCTCCCAGCCCTGAACTAACTCGATTGTTAGTCTCCTCCCTTCCTGACCCTGGGGACTCCCTCTCCAGTGGATGTCCTCTTTGTCCTGTCATGGATGTCCTCCCTTCCCCTCTATGTGACTGACACCTCCAGATGCATTTTGCATCTCCAGCTCCCTGCTCAACATCCTTCTTCTGCCCAGCAGTAGGTCCAAACTGAACTCACCACCTACTGCCCAGAACCAACCTGCCTGCCTCCTTCTCTATTTGCCCTTTGCTGTCCTGCCCACCCCCACTTCTATCCACTCTATGATTCTAGGACAACAGAGCTTCCATGCAAGGTCTCCCCTCATCCAGCTCACTCCCCAATCCCCAGAGACAAAGTCTTCCCAAACATGTCTGTAAGTATCACCTTGCCTTGCCCCAGCCTGTCAGTGTCTCCTCTCTGCTGAGTACAGTGGGTGCCTCACCCTGGCACACAGGCCACAAACCTCATCCCAACCAACCTCTCCCACTTCCTGTCCCTCTGCTCCCTGAGAATTCATCCCTCTGGGAGCGCTGACTGCCCTTCCTCAAAACTAAATGTTTGTTGAGTTAATAAGTGAGGAGGCAGGCGAGGCAGTGGGGCTGCCCCTTTTCTATAGTCAGAGCTAGGACAGGCCCCTGTCCACTCACCAGTGAGGCCAAGATGGAGCCCCCAATCCAGGGGCTGAATTTGCGCTCCATGGTACTGTTGCTGGCGATGAGTTTCAGTCTCATGCTCTGGGGAGAAAGAAGGGCTAGGGGAAGCAGACACCTGGGTTCTGAGGAAGGAGAAGGTTTGGGGTGGGGAAGACTGGGAAGCCACAGGGGGAGGGGTCTGTTCTGTTGGCCAGAATGATACATAATTGGGAAGGAGGGAGAACTTGGTCCTAAAGGGCTAAACCAGGACTGGAGACCGGGACCCTGGCTGGAGGTGGGCTCCTACCGGCGGGGTCTTCTGGGAAAGCTCTCGATTGAGCCTGTCAGTGAAACCCTGAAGAAGTGTGTTCCCGCCCGTGACAATGACACTGCCATACAGGCCCTGAGAGCAGGGAAGAGGAGTGAGCAGACAAGGAACAGCCCTTCCCTGTCTCCCCACTTTTCCTGGGCCCCTTTGCTCAGCCACAGGCTCAGGCCTCACCGGGCGAATGTCGATGTCACACATGCCAATGCTGGTGGTCACCACATGGCCCACACCTAACATGGTGTTCCCCGACAGGCCCTGCAGAGAAAGGCAACGTGGGCTTTGGGCCCTCTGGCCCTCTCCTCAGACTCCTGTGACCCTTCCAGCCTCCCCCACATCTCAGCATCGGGAGACCCCAGCCAGCCCCACCCCAGTGCCGTCCAGCCAACCTGACCTTGACATTGGAGGGATCGAACAGGCCCTCAGGGATGCGGAGCCTCTCAGCACCATAGTCTGTGTTGTAGCCATTGGGCATTTCATAATGCACTGTGGGCATTTGCGCAGCCACCCTGCCCAGGAAGTAGCAACACTCTTGTTGAGAATGCTCACAAAGGACAAGAGGTCCCTCCTGAGCCTCTTTCCTACCCCCCAAGTGCGGGCCCCACTCACTGCTCATCGTAGGGAGAGTCTGACACCTGCAGCACGGACGCCTGGAAGTCCTGGATCACCTCCTGAGAACCCAGGGACGTGGTGAGGGCCGGTCCCCCCAGTGCCCCCCCAGCCCCATCCCAGCTCCAGGGCCTTTGTCCCTTCCCCTCTACTCATGGCGGGGGGGGGGGGCTGGGAGTTGGGGAGGGCAGGGTGTTTCAGGGGGCCCTCTCCAGTGACTCACATTGCACATGTAGTTATGCCAGGACTTGGAAACCTGGGGTAGCTTCTCCTTCTTCTTCCAGTTTGGGGGGGCACCCTCCCGTACAGGCTCCTGTGGGGGCACAACCTATCAGCACCCTTCCCCATCCCACACTTGCCCAGCCCACTCTGACCACACCTGCTTTCGTAGCACTTGCTGGCTCTGCAGCTAATGGGCACCGGGATCTCTGCTCTGTTGCCCATAAAAGCTGTTTCTCCCCTTCCCTGTTAGAGAAGAGACAATGGGGAGAACCTGTCTCCATGTATGCCATGCATGAATCGACTACAGCTGATCTGAAAGGCCAGACTCAGAGAAAGCTGAGGGCATGGGGAATACAGTGGAACCAGAACCTAAGGAGACAGCCTTTACTGAGCTTTGTTCATGTTCCGTGTGTGTGTGTGTGTGTGTGTGTGTGTGTGTGTGTGTGTGTGTGGCGGGGGGGGACGGGGACGGTGTCCAGGGCGGATCCTTACATGCAGTATCTCATATAACACTCACAGCAGCCCTATGTGCTGTAATTCCACTTTACATGGGAGGAAACTGAGGCGTGGGGAGTTTCAGTCTCATGCTCTAGGTCACACAGCTCTTACACGGTAGAAGCAGATCTTGAACCTGGGTCTATTAGACCCCACAACTCACCACACTGGCCCTACACATCCTGCTACCACCTGGCTGTGTGACCTGGGTCACATCCCTCAGCCTGTCTGGATCTCTGATGCCTTGATTGTAAACTGAGGAACTGGATCCAGGGTCCTCTGGGGGCCTTGCTGCTCCCAGCTCTGATATCTAATGGGTCAGTGGGTTATAGGGTGAGTGCCCAGGACACCCCAGAGGCCCCACCTTGGCTGCGATCATGTAAGGCGGAATGATGTCGATGGCCATTTCCTGGAAGAGCTCTCGGCATTGCATAGAGATGAAGTCCCCTGCCAGGGGTGATTTGACGATGCCTGGAAGGGGAGGGGTGTCAAGGTCTGGTCCCCCAAGGCACCCCCAACCCCTGCCGAGGCCCCACCTTGCTGTAGGACATAGCCATCATGCACTGGAATGGCTGTTGTATGGGTGGCCCCACTGTCCAGCACGAGGCCCGTGGAGCGTCCGTTTGCAAAGCTGGCATGGGATGGGTAGGTCAAAGAGACAGCAGCACCAAAGGAGGGGGCTGGCACCAGGCCTGACCTGGTCACTCTCTGCTCTCCCAGGGTCCAGGCCATTCCCAGTCTGCAAATCAATCCTGGTTTGTGACCCATCTGCTGGAGGAAGGCTCCTGAGACCCCTGTCACTGCTTCGCTGTCTGAATTACATCTTTCTCTATTCCTTCCTTCTGAGCTCCCAGCCTGTCTTTAGTCTTGGTCTATGTCTTATGAGCTCCCTGAATTTAGGGGCCATATTGCCACAGTGCCCAGCACAGGGTTCAATGCAAGGCAGATACTTTAAAACAGAAATGCTGATTGGCTGTTTGGGAAGGAAACTCCTCAGTGTCATGGAACCCTCCCTCCTCTCTCCAGCCCCAGCCCCAGCCCCTGCTGTCTACTTGGCCCAAATCTCTCTCTCTCTTCCAAGGAAATGGAAGGGGCTGCTGATCTGGCCACCCCAGGGTCCAAGGTACTTAGCCCACAGGGGATATCTGCACTAATAAGGGTTAGGGGGGTGTCTACCCATCCAGGACCTTATCTCCATAGAATCAGGCCTAGCCCTCAGCTCAGCACACCACGCACCCCACCCTGGCCCTCCACCCAGGTGGAGCAGCTCAACCCAGAGGATACGCGGTGAGCACAGCTGTCTTGCATAAGAAGAAGGCAGGAATGTTGTACTGCTCGAACATCAGCTCCGTCAGCTTCTCCCGCTTGGCCCGTGTGTTCCACTGGGGAGAAAGTGCAAGAGGGGAGGATTCAGGAATGGAGAAGCCCAGACCCATGCACGCACGCACACACACACACACACATACACACAAACAAAAATGAACTTTGGGAACAGAGGTCAGCCTCCTTGACCCTCATAAATCTTTAGAATGTGAGAACTATAAAGAATTTTAAAGATCACAATCCAAACCCAGCTGGAGAAGATAAAACTCAGACAGGGATAGTGACTAGCCCAACATCACACAGAAAGCTCTTGGTAGAGCTGACTCTAGAGTCATAGTCTCTTAACTCTTGGCCCAGTGTTCTTTATTGTACAATATACACACTTCAGTCTCCTCTAAGCCCCAGAACATTTCTCTTCTTTCTCATTCTAATCATCTCAGAGGCAAGAAGCTGGAGAAGAGGATTTCTGGGTAAAAATGGTGGATTGAATACAAACATCTAATTTTATTCCCTTCCAAGTTCTCAGCAAAACTATAATAAAGGGGCAATTTAAAAAGATATAAACTCACAAAAGCCAATGAACACATAGAGAAATGCTCAACACTATTGGCCATTAGGAAAATGCAAATCAAAAGCACAATGAGATACCACTTTATACCCACTAGGATGGTGATAATGATTAAAAAACAAAACAACAACAACAAAAAAACCCAGAAAATAACGAGCATCGGAAAGGATGTGGAGAAATTAAAACCATTGTCCATTGCGGGTGGGAAGGTAAATGGTTCAGCCATTGTGGAAAATAACTGGCAGTTCTTCAAAAAGTTAAACATAGCATTACCATATGACCCAGCAATTCCACTCCTAGTTATAGACCCATGAAAACAGGCGCTCAAACAAATCTTGTACATAAATGTTCATAGGAGCACTATCCACAATAGCCAAAAATGGAAACAACACAAATGTCCATTGATGGAGGAATGGACAAACAAATTGTTGTATATCCACATAATGGAATATTTATTACTCAGACAGAGTAAATAATAATGTAGTGATATATACTACAACATGAAATATTGCTCTGCCATAATAAAGAATAAAGTATTGATATGTACTACAGCATGGATGAACCTCAAAAACATGCTAAGTGAAAGAATACAGACACAAAAAGTCACATAATGTATGATTCCATTCATACAAAATATCCAGAATAGATATATCCATACATGCAGAAAGCAGATTGATGGTTGCCAAGAGCTGGGGGCAGGAGGAGTGGAGAGAAACTGCTTTATGAAAATGGGTTTTCTTTGGGGGTGAAAATGTTTTGGAACTAGATAGTGGTGATGGTTGCACAACATTGTGAATGTATTAAATGCCACTGAATTGTTAACATTAAAATGGTTAATGTTGTGTTATGTGAATTTTACCTCAGAGAGGGAAAGAGAGAGGGAGAATGGGAAGGAGAGACAGAGAGAGAGAGAGAGAGAGAGAGAGAGAGAGAGAGAGAGATCCTTCAAGGACCGGGAATAAATAATAAGAAAGGAGAAAACGGCAACATATTTTTGCAGGTTAGAAATCAGATATGTGAGTGGTAACTGACTTAACAGATTCAAGAATGCTGACTCCTAAGCCAGTAGTGGGAAAAAAACACACAGGAATAACCTGTGTTAAATCACAGAATACCCACAGGGCTCAGGAATTGGTAGTTTCAGGTATCTCTGGAAGTGCAAATGAAGGGAAAGTTAAAATAAGATTATTTAAAAATATTTAAGTAACAGATCCCTAAAATCTCTCCCCAATTCCATGTCACTGGGCTATTACCCACCCCAACTTCAGCAGAAAACGAAAAAGTTTACTCAGGACAGAGTAAAACTTTGGATCTCTGAACAGGTCGGACACTTGACACAGTTGGGAGTGAGAACACCATACTTAAAACAGGGCAATTAAGTGATGCCACACATATGGAATCCTGAGAACATCAGGCTTATTCCCTCACTTGGCTCTCAGAACAGGGGTGGCTAGGCCTGTGTTTAGGGTGGAAGTCTTTCCTGTGGGTTACATCAAAGATCTAAAGATTCCAATTACCAGAGGCTGCCTAACAAACATCGCAGTCAGATCATCCTATAGCAAAGATCATAGTCAATAGTCATAGTCCTCCACCCCACACAGCTTCCAATCAGCTTTTTAGCCCCCCCCCTTAAACATAAGTAGACAGCAAGGTGTTGCAGACACCTAAGAAAAGCCTCTAAAATGAGAGAGACCCTCCAAAAAGGGCAGAAAAAAGCAACTTGGAAGAACAGAGATTATACAGAGAGATGAAAACTTCCAAAAACAAAAACACAACTTATAATATCCTTATGAGATAACAGATGATATTGCACCCATGAAACAAGAATAGGATACTCTAAAAAGTAACATTCAGGCCCACCCGGTGGCTCAGATGGTTAGAGCTCCATGCTCCTAACTCTGAAGGCTGCAGGTTCGATTCCCACATGGGCCAGTGGGCTCTCAACCACAGGTTGCCAGTTCAATTCCTCGAGTCCCGCAAGAGATGGTGGGCTCTGCCCCCTACAACTAAGATTGAACACAGCACCTTGAGCTGAGCTGCTGCTGAGCTCCTGAATGGCTCAGTTGGTTGGAACGCGGGCTCTCAACCACAAGGTTGCCAATTCAACTCCTCGAGTCCCGCAAGGGATGATGGGCTGCGCCCCCCTGCAACTAGCAACGGGAACTGGACTTGGAGCTGAGCTGCTCCCTCCACAACTAAGACTGAAAGGACAACCACTTGACTTGGAAAAAAGTCCTGTTCCCCAATAAAGTCCTGTTCCCATGCCCCAATAAAAATTTTAAAAATAAAAAAAAAGGTAACATTCATGTAACAAAAAAAGAGCTCCTGGAAATTAAAAACACAGATCAGAAATGAAAACCTCAATAGAAGGGTTAACATTTGCAACCATATGGACAGACCCAGAGAACATTATGCTAAGTGAAATAAGTCAGACGGAGAAAGACAAATACCGTATGATCTCACTTATGTGTGGAATCTAAAGAATAGAATAAATGAGCAAACTAATCAGAAATTAATCAGTCTCAGAGATATAGAGAAAAACTGAGGATTGCTATGTGGGAGGGGGGTGGGGATGAGAGAGAAGGTGAGGGGATTAGAAAGCACAAATTGGTAACCACAAGATTGCCATGGGAATACAACAGTTTGGGGAATATAATCAATAATGTTGTGAAGATTTTGTAGGATACCCAATGGACATTTGTCTTATTAGGGAGAAAACTTCATGGACGGTGTAGATGCCTGAGCACTGCAGTGTACACCTGAAGCAGAAGCTGAATAATACTAAATGTCAACTACAAATATATATATACACATAGTCATATATATATATATACACACACATACATATACATACACACATATACATATATATATACACACACACATAGTCATAGGATGTGGAGTACAGCTTAGGGAATAGAGTCAATGGAATTGTAACAGTCATATACGATGTCAGAGGGTAAGTAGTTTGGGGGAAGGGGATTATCACTTCGTGAAGGGTTGTAAATGTTTAACTATTATATTGTTTTATACATCTGAAACTAATAAAAAATAGAAGGGTTAAAAAATAAAGCTGAGGGAATATCTTAGAAATTTGAGGAAAAGAAAACTAGATGGAAACATAAGAGAAAAGATATGAAAATTCGAAAATCAGTTCAGGAGGTGTGAAATCCAAATAATAACATTTCCCAAAAGATAGAACAGAAAATTGAGATAAAATATTATTTAAATTACTGAATTGAATAATTACTAAACTAGTTTTTCACTGATTGAAAGACATAGGTTTCTAGATTGAAGGGACATACTGAGTGTCTAGAGCAATGGGTGAAAATAAACCAATATAATGTGAAATTATAGAACACTAAAGACAAAGTGAACAATCTATAAACTTTCAGAAAGAAAAATTACATCAAAGGATCAGGAATTTGGATATTTTCAGCCTTTCTGATGGTAACAATAGATTCTGGAAGACAATAAAGAAGTGCCTTCAATATTCTGAAGAAAACTGATTTCCAATTTGAAGTGTTATACCTAGCTAAGCTATCAATGCAAGGTCAGACACGCAATGTCTCAAAAAGTTTACTTCCCATGACTTTGCTAAGGCAGTTACTGGAGAATGTGCTCCCTGAAACTAAGGGAGTAGATCAAGAAAAGGAGTCATCAGATACAGGAAACAGGACTTCTAACACAGGAGAGAGACAAAGGAATTCCCTAAGATGATGATGAAGGGAGATGTCAGAATGATAGCTATGTCCTCTGAGTAGAAAGCAACCAGTCCAAAGTGGAGCAAAGCAGTGGGTTCTTGGAGGGATTTCTTCAAGAAGATGAAATTGATAGAATACCTAAAGGAACTAATGTTTTGAGAAAAATATAAATAACTAATGAATAATTTAGGGTCACATTATTAAGTAGATAGAAAACTATGCAAAATAAAAACCAAGATAATTTTCAGTTCTAGGAAAAACAAAAGGTTATTCAGGAAAGGAAAAGTAACCACAGTTTACTGCCTGGCTCAGCCCTGATTAGCATACATAATAATAGCAGCAGTGTAAATACTGAATATGGATCTTTTAAAAACCTAAAATGCAACTGTACTTAAAGGTAGGAGTGAAAAATCATGTGTGGTATGGGTTGGGGGAGGAAAGAGAGCTAAATGCCTATTTTCTATAATCAGAAATCTATAGATAATGCCTAAAACTTAAAAAATCCATAAGCAGCAATTTAAGTGCAATATTCATGGATATGAAAGAAAAATGACAAAATAAGTTAGCTAAAAGAGAGAAAAGCAGTTGCCTGTGGAAAGACAAAATTGAAGGAAGAGCATAAATGGCATTTTTTCTTAACATACTTTATGTACATATATAATATTGACAAAAATTTAAGTTAAAAGTTCAAAAAAGGACTTTTGGGGGGAAAAGGTAGTGGATAAGGCTGATTGGGGAAAGGGTGAGTGGATCGAATAGAAGGAGAGAGATGGAGATTAAATCAGGGAGGAAGGAAAGTGGATATAGTTGGAAAGGAAGTCTGAAAATTGAGGTGGAGTGATTGATGGCAGGGCTTGAGGAGAGAGATGAATGGTGGGCCCTAGGGCTGGACTAGGGCTTGATGAGGCACTTACCGGGGCCTCAGACATGAGCACTGGGTGCAGGTTTGGCTCAGACTTGACGTGTTTGCTGTAGGTGTGATCCAGAATGGCACGGAAGCATTCCCAGTCCTCGACTGGGGTCAGGAGACCAGCGGGAAGAGATGAGGGTGGGCAGGCAGGGGTCCAGACACAGGAAGAAAAGGAAGGGGAAAGACCAAGTGCAGGGAAGGGGAAATGAGACCAGCTGTAGCAGAAATCCCCCCTTCTCAGGTATCTGGCAGGGCCCCTGGGTTGGGAACCAGGCAGCTGTGGGAAGCAGTGAGGGGATCCCTGGGACTTGGCAGTTGCAAAGAAAACTCCATGGGTGTGGGGTGCTGTGTCCCGGGTTATGGGGTGGGCTCCAGATATGTGTCAAAAGGCGGTGGGTGGGGGCCCCTTACTCATGCCATTCTTGAGGGGTGACATGACCTCTGCTCCATCCCGAGGCACATGCAGGGCGTTGGTGTCGATGTGGAAGATCTTTCCTTTCTTCTCTTTCTCCCCCTCCAACTCCAGCCCGCCCCCCTCCTCCGCGGCCAGCAGCCCCACCGTGGTGGGGAAGTCAGCCTGGAGGGGTGAATGGGCAGGGAGAGGTAGCACCCTCTTGACCCTGTACAGGCACATGGCAGGGCCCTCAGCCCGCCCCTCGGTTTACCCCCACATTCCCCGCTCAGCAGAGCTCTCTGGGCTGTGAGAGCCCTGGGTCACCGGGAAGCCTGGAGGGGAGTTCGGAGCCCCTAGGAGCCCGTAGGGCTGGAAGGCTCACCTTGGGGCAGTCCTCTCCAGCGTACCCAGCGCGAACTGAGAAGGAGCCAATATCAAAGACCAGCGCACCCACCTCATCTGTGCGGGGAGACAGGATTGTGAGGGGGGTCTCTCCCAAACTCTCTGCCCCTGTATAGCTCCGAGGGGAGGTCAGGGCAGAGCCACAGTCTTGCCACTTTTAACACCCGCCTGGGCAGATGGGAGCTAGGCCTGGAGTCCAGGATCCTGAGAGTGGGGGTCATGCCTCTAGAGTCCCTTCTTGCCCAATGGCCTTGTTTAAGCCACTCTCTTTTCTGGGAAGGAAAGGGCCGGGGGATCGAGCGGTGGGGGGTTGAATTGTGGAGAGGTTGGGCCGGGTAAGAGGGAGGACCAAAAGTAGGAGTGGCGCAGGACCCAAACCCGGGCGCAGAGGTGACAGGCCCCGAGGTGGCCAGAGCTTGGGTCGCGCGGGTTCGGGGCGCAGGGCTGCAGGTGAGGCCTCTTCAGGCTGGGAAGCCCGAAGCCGGAGGCTCGCTCACCTCCACCGTAGACGCCCCCGCTCATAGTGCCCTCTTAGCGCTGCCCTCGGCCCGTGGGCGGCGGCGGGATCAGCACCGAGGCGGCCGGACAGCTCCCGGGATCTCGGTAGGGGCGGGGCGCGGGGCGGCCAATCGGGAGGCCGGATCCCCCGCCCCCAATAGCACCGCGGATTGGCTGTGAGGCGAGACAATAACCCCGCCGGGGGCCGCTGCTTTAAAGGGCCAGACACGTCCACCGAAGGCGGCGGAGAGGGGACTAGCGGGACGAGAGCTAGGACGTTGAGACTGACCCTAAGGGATAGACAAGAAGAGAGCAGGAGTACTCAAGAGATGGAGACTTTGTCCATCCAGAGACCAGTACTCTGAAGGATGTCTGATGGGGCCCCAGCTCCCTTACTTTTTAAAGTGGAGTCCAGGAGAAGGCGCCATAGTCCGGGAGAGTCGTCCATCCTCAGTCAGGCTCCTGAGCAAGGTTCTGCCATATCCAGGCCTGAATGCAATCACTGGGAGAAGGAAGGAAGGGAAGGAGAAGGAGAGATACGGGAGTGGGTGTGTCTCCATCTTCTCCGTTTCTTTCTACCCTTGTCTTTCTCATGGTCCCTCTTTTCCTCGCCCATCCCCTGGTGCCTAGGCCTTATACATACACACGTGTTCACACGTGTATACACATTCACACAGGGCGCAGCTTTAGCTTCCTTGCCCTACCCCTCTGTCTTCATATGTTCTCCTCAGAAGGCGTTTATCAGGGAAGCCACCGGAAGGCTCCTAGGTTCATCTGCACTCCTGGCATGAGGCCACTTCCAGAGCAGTTCTGATAGCGAAGGTGAGGGAGCACCTCTGACAGCCTCGCTTAGATGTGAGACTTTCATGTGAGCATGTGTGTAGGTGTGTGCCTGTATGCATGTGTTTGTGTGTGTCAGTATATGTGTACATATCTATATGTATGTGTGTGCAAATGTGCATGTGAATACATGTGCGTGTTGGGGGCACTCCCACCTACTTGTTTGGGGGTGGGAGGAGCATTAAGAGCAGAGCTAGCAGAGGAAGAGGGTACTGTGCGAGGCAGCACTCCCCTGAAGGTTCTCTGCTCACCAGATGACCACTGTGGAAGAGACTCTACCCATCCCAAGACAAAGGACGGATGGTTTGAGCTAGCTTATCGGTTACCCACTGGTAATGTGGGTATTTCACATGCCCAGGGTTGGTTCTGAGGCCAGGCGTCGCTCCCCAGACTGGAGGGGTCCAGGCTTCATTGGAATGAATGAGCTATAGGGGACAGAGCTGACTCAGGAGCTGGGGAATTGAAATATTCCTGAGTGACCTTAGGTCAGTCATTGACCTCTATAAACTGAGGCCTGGATGAATTCAATGAGCCCCTTAACCTCTCAGTGCCTGCATTGTTTTATTTTTCAAAATGCTAAGGTGAGAATTAAAGGGTCACTAGAGGGGTAAGTGATTCTATCCACGGCCTGCACCTCTCCGTTTTTTGACATTTAATGTGTTGCTTCACTTCTTCTGTAAGTTCACCCTGTCAATTCCCACTAATCCCCCAACCCTCCAGTCTGAATCTCACATTCAAAAACTACCCCAGGCAGGAGAAACCTTACTGATATAGATCCAACTCCTAAATTTTACAGGGATTTTCCCAGATAGAGGCGGGGCCCTGTCTTGGGTCACACAGGCCGTTGGGACAGAGCCAAGACTAGAACTCACATCTCTTATCAGCCAGTTGACAGATGACCTTGTTTCATAACACCTCTGTGTCCCTCTCCAAGCTTCACTGTTCCCATCTGTAGGGGCTGGTGGTGAGGACTCAATTTGGTGTCAGAATCAAGTGTTGGGCTAATTGTTTGGCACCCAAGACTATTCACTAAACACTGGGTCCTAAGAATGTCCCTAGGGAGTTTTTGAGTCTTTAATATTATTATTCATAAGTTAGGAATCTGTAGTCTGTCTGGTAATGATAAGTGAATTTTCCTGTCATGGTTGGTGGAAAAGCTGGTCGGCTAGCTACAGAACTAGACTTGATTTACCTCCCAGTCAACTGTGGCCAGATACATTTGTCATGGTATCTGACATGCCATTCTATCATGAAAGTAGTTAAGGAAGAGGTTATTAATTTATTTCATTTATTTCATTCATAAATTAATGTCATTCATGGATCCAACAAACATCTTTTATGTCTACAGTGTGAGAGGCATTGTGCAAAGTATGGGAATACTGAAGTGCATAAGATATATCCCTGCTCTCAGGGAGTTTGGGTGTAGTGGGGAGCTCAGACATGCATGAAAGTGGGGTGAAATTGCGGCCCAGAGAAGGGAGGGGCCACCTGTCTCTGAGAGTCCATGGTGGCTTCTAAAAGTGAAGCTTGAGCTGAATTGTGAAGAATGAATAGGGGTTTACTGATGAACAAAGTGAGAAAGGTCTTCCACACAGAAAAAAACATGTGCAAAGGTCTAGAGACATGAACATTTCTGGCATACGTGAAAATTGTTAGGACCTCAGTCTAGAAGGAGTTGGTGGCAGAGACCACTGTTGGGGAGATGAAACTGGAAAAGTAGTCAAAAACTCATTCATGCCTGAACTCTATTTTTATTTAGCCAACACAAAACATCTACTATATGCCAGGCACTGTTATAAATGCTTTACAAATATTAAGTACTTTGGTCCTCATGATGACCCAATTATTATCCCCATTTTGCAGGGGAAACAGAGGCATGGAGAGGTTAAATGATTTGCCCAAGATCGCTCAGCTGGTAAGTGATATTTGAACTGTGAAAACTATTGATCCTGGGGGAAATGTTGCCATGCTGACAGTCATTTCATAGATGTTCTCTAGGTGCCTGATAGACACTGGGAATAAAATGGCTCATATAACTTGATGCGACTCTTGTCCAGTTTAATGTCTATCCTGGAAGATAAATGATTAAACAATTCAATAAAGTCATCAGGAAGTTCTCACATTCCAGGCCTGCATTCAGGTTGGCCAAACCTGAGCGGTTGGTAATGACGTCAAAAGTGGTAGGGCCAGGACCCTCAGAACCCACACTTTGGAAATGACTTGGCATCTTGTGAGAGTCTGCTCATTGTTTGGAGAGTTCGCCCCCAGCCCTCTGCCAGATAAACCAAGTGCTTTGGCTTCACAGGGAACCCCTAGCCTAGTACAGGTGGCTAGTGCCCAGAAATAAACAGTCCAGCAAGGCTGCAATAGGAATGGAGCCAGCATTGCAGTGGGGCACAAACACTAGTGTGGTCAGGGAGACAATACTGAAACTAAGCCTGAGAAAATGACCTGAATTTTCATGGCTGACAAGGAAGTAGAGTTAGAGTGAGGGTGGAAGGTGTTTTGAGTAGCGGAGACAAGACCCAGCCTGTGTGTCATGCAAAGAAGTTTGGCCCTTCTCATGGAATTGATGGGTAATGACTACATGGTTTTGAACAGTAAAGTTATACGATCCAATTTGCATTTTAGAAAGATATCTCCGGCAGCTATTTGGTAGGTTGATTAGAGAGGGACTACCCTAGAAGCCAGGAAATAGGCAAGAATCAAGGTGACAGGACTTGGTATCCAGTAGAAGGGATGGATTTAAACAATATACAAGAGGTAGAATTGACAAGATGTATCCACCAGTGACATAGATTGCTAGCCTTACATCAATAGCCATCTCCCTTCTTTAATTCTTAATAATGTTTTAGCTGGGTATATACTAGAGACTACATTTCCCAGCCTTCCTTTCATCTGGCCACTTCTGAGCAGAAGTTAGTGGTGTCCTTAAACAGGAAGACACTTGTGCTCCCCACCCCAACCACCTTCTCAATGGATGAGATTCAGATATAATAGTGGAAGCTGCTTGTGCCACGTTGGACACAGAGATGGAAGCTACATTTTGAGAATGGCAGAGATGCCTCCCCAGATCTGGAGGATCTATTTTGGGGTTATCACTTAAGCCATTGAATTTTTGGGACTCTTTGTTATAGCAGCTTGGACTATATTAATTAGTTGACCATCCTTTGGATATGTTCAATAAAGAAGGGAGAAGCTTTTGGGTGGATGATTGTGCTGTTAATTGGGCTAAGAGATACAGAAATGGGGTAGGGTTGGGTAGAGTGGGGTGGAGTAGAAGATTAATTTAGTTTTGAATATGTTGAGTATGAAATGTCTGAGAACAGTGGTGTGTAGTAAATGTTTTAACAACCAGTTCTTTTGGAAAGGGGAGCCCTGATCTGAAACACTTGCCAATTTCCATGATGTAAATACACCCACCATGATGATTACAAGTTACTACTGTCTACATGACTTCACTGAACAAGGAGTGGGGAAGAGAGGTACACAATGGGCTCCTGTGAGCTGGCCTGAGCTGGCACAAGCTGACTCCAGCACACCACTGTCTATGAGCATCCAGATGGAGATATTTAGTCCACAGTTGGACATATACCAAGTCTGCACATAGGGAAAGACATCTGGGCTGAAGATAGAGGTTTGAGAGTTATGAGCAATTAGGGGGTAGTTAAAGACGCAGTAATGGATGAAGTCACCAGTGAATAACACGGAGAGTGAGAAGAGGAGGCTGAAGTCAGGATCCTGGGAAAAACAATGTTTACAGAATGCCCCGTGGAGAAGAAGGTCAAGGAGAAGCCTGAGAAAGAACAGTCAGAGGAAGCAGGAAGTGTCCTATGACCTGTCAGAGCCAGGTTCTCCAAGGTGCTCCAGGACTTCTGACTTCTCAGAGAAATTTGTCATCTACTGGTCATCCCCTACCTGTCTGTATCCTTCACCTCTCCCTCCACCCACCCCCTACCACCTGTCATTCCCATTATCATCTAAACAAACTCCAGTAGCTACCATCAAAAACAAATACAATAATACCACATTCTCCTTTCACCGATGCCGCCCCTTTCTACACCCCCTCCAAGCCAAGATTCCCAAAGCCTTAGCCACTTTGTCTCCACTGCCTCATTTCTCACTCACCCTCAGCCCACTGCAAGCAGAGCATCCATTGCAAATGTTCCAGCAAAGTCACCAGTGTCCTCCACGTTACTGAGTCCTATGCGCACTTCTCAGTCTAGTCTTGCTTCATCTCTCTGCAGCACTCAATACAATTTACCATTCACGTTTTGGAACACTTTTCTTTTGGATTCCAGAACTCCACATTCTCCTGATTTCCTTCTGAGCTTTCTGGCTTCTTCTTTGGCAGCTTGTCTGCCTCTGCTTGACCTCTAAATGTTGGAGCTCCTCAGAGCTTGGTCTTAGGCCATCTTGTTCTTTCCCTGCACCTCTTTATGATTTCATCTGCTTTAAAACGCCACTCACTCTCAAGGCTCTAATCCAACCCAGACTCTGCTGCTGAGCCCCAGACCTGCTTGGACAGCCACCTACTGAACATACTTCCTTGCACCTCTCCTAGGACCTCAAACCTAACGCGTCCCAACTTAAAACTGATGGTGTCCCTCCCAAATGGTCTGCTCTCAGTAAGTGGCACTTCCAGGACACCAGTACTAATTGTTATTTCAATAATCATCTACCGTCTGTTTCCTCTGTAAACTGTAAGCTCCCAGCAGGCAGAGCACGGTGCATGTGTTCACGTTTGTATCCTCAGCACCCAGGGCAATGCCTGATAGAACACGGATCTGATAAATATTTGCTGGATGAGTTAAAACAGGGAAGCCTATAAGCACAGAAACCAAAGTGAAAGGAAGCAGTCAGATGCCCTATAGAGATTAACAACATTGGGTTCTAGTCCTAGGCTGATAGTTTTCTAAGTGACTTTAGGGAAGTCACTCTGCCCATCTGTAGATTGAGAGGAAATCGAAGTAAATTATCTATAAGGTCCCTTCCAAGTTCTAACATCTAATTGACATCTATTATCTACTGTTAATATATCACTGAATTGGTAAGTGCACATAAATGGAATTTGGACATAACTAAGAATGTGACTTTTTCTTCTTTTCTTTTCTTTTTTTACTTCCAGCATCTTTTTTATTTTATTTCTCTAATACAGTTGACATACAATATTTTTTCTTACTTTCTTTTAAAAATAGTGCTTAGAAAACTATTTGTAATGCTTTAACAGAGGCTAAATGAAAAGTGTCTGTTTTGATACTTTACTTTTAAATTGCATGAGGACTCAGTGAAGGTTATTCTCTGATTTAAACTTTCCAAAGCATTTTTACAACCCGTGAGGAATCATAGCAATCCAAGGTGACTTGAAGGACAGGTCAACATTCTCATTTTACAGAGGTGGAAACAGGCCTATACAGGTACTTACATTTTCATCCCTTTACAGAGATGGCCCACAGAGGGTTTCATCAAGAGTCTAGTACTGTTATTCATTGCACAGTGAAGTCGCTAAAGCTGCCTTGGTTCACGTCTCTACTCATTAGCACTAGGAATCGTTTCCACTACTGTAAAAAGGGAACAATGCTAGTACTTAACTTCATAGTATTGTCGTGAGTATTCCACAAGTATGAGTTATTATTACAGTGTCATGCAGATCTGTAAAGAGTTCTACAAAATCCCACTTTTGGTGGGAAACTGCCTGGGCAAGACCCTTTTCGCGGCATTCCCAGGTTCCCGAGCGCCGGCAGTGGTCCCCATTCATTCCTGCTCAGGGACTTTCAGAACCACAGCCCTCTCCCTCCGCCTCCTGGAGGCCTCCTGCCCAGTCCTGCCAGGGTCAGGATCTCTGAAACTCCGTCCCCTGAAGGGCGTGGTCTTACCAGGGTGGGGGCGTGGTCAAACCGAGAACTGGGGCGTTGAGCTTCCCTTCCCAGTCTGGAGCCACCCAATCCGGGAGGGTAGGTCACGTGACCAGAGAGCTGTTTCACCCTCCCTTATGCCGATACCACCTTTGTCAGTCCCAGGGGGAATGTCTTACTCCCTTTCGGGAAGCAAAGCATTCATTTTAGTCCGTTTTGCGTCGAAATAGCGTGGGGCAATATCTTCGTTTTGACAGAATCAGTCTTTGCCCCTTAGGTGGTATTTTCCCTTCCGGTCTCCCCCCACTATGTAGTTGGTCTCGCCCTGCCGGGCCCTGGGCGCGGCGGCGACGGCCGCGTCACTGGCGGGCGGGATCCCTCCGCCCTGGGGAGAGCAGCGCTGGACTGTTGAGTTGGGGTGACTGAGGAAATCCATCCGCGTCGCCGCCGCTGCCGCCTCCGCCGCGGAGGAAGACAGGACCTCCCGCGCTCCTCTAGCGACCCTTCGCAGAGTCCCACCGCCACAGGTACCTCCGGTGACAAAAGGAGTCCTCATCTCCCCCAGCCCCAAATTCCCTTGAGGGGAAACCTCTCTTTCTTCTGTCTCCCCGATCTGGCCTCTTGGGAGCGGACGTAACTCCCCAGACCTCTCCTCCCTTCCTTCGGCCCCGTCGCTTCTAAACCCGGAAGGGGAACTGGGGGACCCTCAGCCCCAATAACGCACGCGCTCCCTGCACCTTCAGGCGCATTTTGTCTAACCTCATCCCATCCCGGCCTCGCCTGCCTCTTGCTCCCTGAGAAGTTGGGGGGCAAATTCGGGGCTTTCTCTAGGCCCTGTTCTGTCCCCCCACCCCCGTTTGCTCCTGGGTAGCACCCCTCGTGTCTTTCCATTTCGCACTCCCGCCAGTATTCGCCTTGCAAAACTCTAGAATCCTCAGAGAAGCAGGCAAGGCCGCGAGGCCACCCTTCCCTTCGTCTCTACCCTAACCTCGATTTGGGCTCTGCCCATATTTTCTGGCCCCATTACCCTGGACGGGAGTCCTCGGCACCCCATTCCCTTTACTAGTCCTAACCCCAAGTCTAGCTCCAGGGCGCCCCCACCCCTCGCCTAGATTTCTTTTGGGCAAAATGGAGGTCGTGGGGGCCGGAGGGCCAGGCTTACTGCGCTTCGCAGCGCGGCACCGGTCCGCGCCTTCCAGCTGCCAGATCCAGGACCCTCCCTAGTCCCCTCCCCTTCGCCCCGCTAGACCTGCGGAGGCGGTGGCACCCCCATTTCTCCTTGGAGCCCCGGCTGCTCTGTGCCCAGAATCTGGGGACCCTGGAGGGCGAGGGGGACTGAGGGCTAGGAGCGTCGCCCCCGCCCCCAGCTTCCTCCTGCCCCGGGCCTTTGGCGTTGCCGCCCGGCCGGGATTGCTGACAGCTGGAAGGAAGGGGCTTTGTCTGGAGCTGGGAAGGTGGGGTGGAGGGCTTTGCCCCCTCCCCGCTTTTTCGGAGGGGCATCCCCTGGCGCTGGCTTAGAAAGCTGAACTGACAGCGGGAAAATGCCCGTGGGGAAGAGGAACGCCCAGGCCTGGGGGAAGTGGGAGCAGGGTGGGGGACGCCCGGGTTGGCATAGTACAGTGTGCATGGCCAGATCACACAGGTGTCCAAAAGGGGGGGCCAGGACTCCGAACCCTGGAGCGGAGCCAACCAGGCCCCTGGGGCCCCGGCGACGAACCCGCAGACTGGGCTCCTGGGGTGCCGAGGACACAGGGCCAGGCCGCCTGGGGCCGCCTCTCGCCCGCCCGCCGGCGCCGGGGAGAGAGCAGCTCCGTGCCTTGGGGCCGGAACCTCTCTTCCGAGCCCTAATTACTCGCGAGCGGTTCCCACGGGCTTTCCGCGGCGCGCTGGGGCGAGAGGCCTCGGCTCTGGAGGGAGCAGCGGCTTGAGACTGTCCTCCCCGCCACCCTCGCCTCTACCCCGCGCGGGCGGCTAATGGGGCGCAGCCGGCTTGGGGATTATTCAGGGTGAGCCGTCCCGAACCTATTAGTGCCCAATCGGCTTTTCCCAAATCCTGTAAACAGTCACCCGGTTCTGGGGAGGAGCGGGAGCCTGGGTCGGGCGGGGGCGATGGGGCCGGGGGTGGGGTCACCCACCCGACAGGTCTCTGCCGTGGATGCGGTTGCCTTGGCAACCGGGCTAGGGTGGGGGCACTTCACCAATGAGGTGCTCTCAGTCCGGGTGACGGTTGCCTAGGCAACCCCACGAACATCTCAGCTTCCCCCTCTGGTCTCCCCCCCAGTCTAAGCTTGGGGGTGTGTGTGGAGGGTGTGCGACGTGTGGGGGTGAATTTAGAGAGGCACCGCCCCTTTTAAAATGAGGTGCTATGAGGGCGGTGCCTGTACGGGCAGGGGCGGACGCCAGGTCTGTTTTCGAAGGGACTCTCCCCGCCCTCTTGCCCCCCCAGTTCCTGTCGCGGGTGTCCCGCCCGGGCTGCTGTCCGAGGGAGGGGTTTCCCCTGCGCTTCCTCTTGCACTTCCCGCTCCGTTTCCGGGGGGCGGGAGGAAGATTGGGGAAGTCAGCTATTCCTAGGCCCCATCTTTTCTGTGCCAGAGGCCCCGGGTTCTGCAAAGGGGCTGCGGCCAACCCAGACGTCCCCTCCCCCCTCTACCCTGTGCTCACCCTTTCCGGCCGCGCTTCAACCCCGCCTTGCCCCCCTTCTTCCCCGCGACCTTGGGCCTGACGTCAGCCCTGCATCCCCCAGGCCTCGGGCCAGCGGCGAGGAGCTGCCTCCCCCAGCCCCCGTCCCGCGGCCCCCAGCCGCCCCCAACCCCGCCCCACGGGCCTGGCGCCATGAGTGAGCTGGAGCAACTGAGACAGGAGGCTGAGCAGCTCCGGAACCAGATCCGGGTGAGGGCCTGGCCGGCTGAGCTGGGAGGGCTGAGTGGGCAGGGCCAGGCATCTGTGTGTGCCGGGCAGGGGGAGGGGTTCTTTGTGCGTGTGAGGGGTAACCTAACCCCCCCTTACTGTGTTATCCTCTCCACTCCTGTGTCCTGCGTTTCTTCTCCTCCCCTTCCTGGTCTTCTCTCCTGCCTCTTTCTGACTGGCTCTGCCATCTCTTGTAGGATGCCCGAAAAGCATGTGGGGATTCAACATTGACCCAGGTGAGATGAATCCAGGGCTGGACTTGGGGCTTGGGGAAGGAGCTCCGGTTTGAGGCATACTGCTTAGCGGGCCCTGCCTCCTGACTCGCCCTACCCATTCTCCCTCTACCTCTAGATCACAGCTGGGCTGGACCCAGTGGGGAGAATCCAGATGAGGACACGGAGGACCCTCCGTGGGCACCTGGCAAAAATCTATGCCATGCATTGGGGGACAGACTCAAGGTGTGTGTGCAGTGGGGGCTGGGTGTGAGCCTTTGTGTTTGCCCCAGGACTAAGTAGAGCAGGGCGAGTTGGGGGCAGTGGGAGGGGCAGCCTTGCAGAGTTGGGGGATGAACAGGATGCCCACGTTGCCAAGTGTGTTTGGGAAGATGGAGACTCCCAGACATCCCCAGGGGATGGAAAAGAGGCCCATACCAACAGGAACTTCTGAGCTGCTGCTAGGAGTTGTCTCAGAAGTGCTCCCCACCAGATGGGAGACTGGGAAGGGCATCCGTCCTCCAGAAGGGGCTTCACCCTGACCCCTCTGCCTCTCTCCTGCCACTCTCCAACAGGCTGCTGGTCAGCGCCTCCCAGGACGGGAAGCTTATCATCTGGGACAGCTATACTACCAACAAGGTAGATAGAGGTGGTACCGGAAGCTGGATGGGGCTGGGATGCACACCCTGCCTAGCTGGCTCTGACCCGGGGTACTGCCCCTCCTCCCTAGGTCCATGCCATCCCGCTGCGCTCCTCCTGGGTCATGACCTGTGCCTACGCGCCCTCAGGGAACTTTGTGGCCTGTGGGGGGTTGGACAACATCTGCTCCATCTACAGCCTGAAGACCCGTGAGGGCAATGTCAGGGTCAGCCGAGAGCTGCCTGGCCACACTGGTGAGAGGGGCCTGGTCGGGCATAGGTGCTGTTGGTGGGGGAGGGGCTGCGTTGCCCTCCCTTAAAGACCTGGTTGACCAGCCCCTTTCCCCAGGGTACCTGTCGTGCTGCCGCTTCCTGGATGACAACCAAATCATCACCAGCTCTGGGGACACCACCTGGTGAGGTCCTCCCAGGGCTAGGCATTGTAGCTCACCCCACACTTCCTGCCTGGGGGGCCACTGCCTCAGTGCTCGGCACATAGTACACACCCTGAGCAAGTGAGGGCAGAGCCCTCATTCTGAACACCTAGTCTCTCCCGTGGCGGGAAGGGATGGGAGAAGAGGAGGCTGCTGAGACCTAGTGGCTCCTGGCACCCCTTCCATGGAGGCTCTGTCAAGGCTGGGCTCCCATGGTCGAGGGATAGGGAGGCAGGGAGTCTGTCCTGCACCTCTCTCTGATCCCATCCTTCTGTCACCTCTCCAGTGCCCTGTGGGACATTGAGACAGGCCAGCAGACGGTGGGTTTTGCTGGACACAGTGGGGATGTGATGTCCTTGTCACTGGCCCCCGATGGCCGCACCTTTGTGTCAGGTGCCTGTGATGCCTCTATCAAGCTGTGGGATGTACGGGATTCGATGTGCCGACAGACCTTCATTGGCCACGAATCTGACATCAATGCTGTGGCTGTAAGTTCCGGGCTGGGCTGGGCGGGCCGTGTCTGCCATGCTCCTGGCCCTGCTCAGTGCCCTCATCCCACGCTGGTCCTGTGTCCTGTAGTTCTTCCCCAACGGCTATGCCTTCACCACGGGCTCCGATGATGCCACGTGCCGCCTCTTTGACCTGCGGGCTGACCAGGAGCTCCTCATGTATTCCCACGACAACATCATCTGCGGCATCACCTCTGTTGCCTTCTCGCGCAGTGGCCGGCTGCTGCTCGCTGGCTATGACGATTTCAACTGCAACATCTGGGATGCCATGAAGGGTGACCGTGCAGGTGAGAGCTGGATGCTGAATGGGGACAGGTGGGGACAGAGAACCAGGCCAGGTGAGTTCTGATGTACCCCTCCCTCACAGGTGTCCTTGCTGGCCACGACAACCGTGTGAGCTGCCTCGGGGTCACTGATGATGGCATGGCTGTAGCCACAGGCTCCTGGGACTCCTTCCTCAAGATCTGGAACTAATAGTCCCAACCCCAACTGGGTCTGGCCAGGAGGGGCCCTGCCCATGCCCACACTACAGGCCGGGAGCTTTGGGGCTGGGGGCATACAAACCTCCCTCCCCGGGCCACGGGGCCTTGGGTCCCTGCTCCCCTACCCAGGTTTGGTTCCTCCCGGGGTGGGGGGGGGTCCCCACTGTGGAGATAAAGATTGGAATAGAATGGGGGAAGAGGAGGAGCAGAAAGCCCTCATCCTTTTGCTGCCCTGGGGTCAGGGCCTCATCCCCCTGGAGGGCCAGAGGCAGGAGGTAGAAACTCCAGGGGCTGGATTTTTTAAAACTGGTTTAATTTTAATTTTTATTATATTTTCAGTTTTTCCATAAAGGAACCAATTCCAACTCTGTACCTGGTCTCTCCCCTTGCTTGTCTTTCTCACTTTGGGTCTGTCCCAGAGGGCACATCAGCTGGAGGGTGTGGGGCTCCACCAAGGAGAGGGCCAGAGAGGAAAGAAATCCCACTCTTTCTGACCAAAGCTGGAGTCACAGGCAGCAGGAAGGACCTTGTGCCCTGTGGGGCCATAGGTGTTCTTCCTAAGTGCACGGCTACCACTCGTGTCTGGCTGGGTCAGGCTGACCGCTCTGCCAGCAGCTCTTGGACTTCCTTCCCAGTTTTGTGCTTCTCCTCCCCCGTGTCCCCCCTCCCCCAAGAAAAGATGCAGAAGCAGAAGGGAACACACACCAAGTTTTATTGGGGGACATATTTACAGGGGCAGGGGTAGGTAGAAGGGTAAGTCATGGGGTCGGGGAGATTGTAGGTACAAGGCAGACAAGGGATTACAGAATGGCCCCTGCACCCACCCCAACTCTGGGAAGGGTGGGAGAGCAGCCGGGGCCCAGGAAGATGGGCTGGGAAAGGACAGCAATAGGGGCTGAGTCCCTGGGCTGGGGGGCTCAGGGGCTTGTAAACATTTACCACTCTCAGAAGGGGATGGGGTGGGAGAGGGCTCCCCCTACACTTCCTCACAGGGTTAAGGCCTCTCCAGGCTCAAGGGCCCCCTAAGTTCAAAGTCTCTTTAGCTGGGGGTAAGGGGAAGGAAGAGAGGGGAAGAGTGTCATCCCCCCTCCCCCTGCATTGGCTGCGGCAGGGGTGGGGGCAGTTACATTCAGTCACAACAGTACTCCCCCCACACCTCTAATGCCGCCAAATACTGGCGCAAGGAAACGGGGAGCTGGGGGGCCAGCAGCAGCAAGTCATTTCCCCCTGGCCCATCATCCCCTTATTGCTTTAGAGAGAATATTGTCTTTTCACGGATGCTAACACTGTTGAAACCAGGGAGAAGCAGGTGGAGGGAGTCCCTCCACCCCCCAAGGCCAGCTTTATCCCCCAAACACTGACCCAGTTGCCACTTTGGTGCAAAAAAAAAAAAAATGTGGTCTCCGGGGATGGATGGGGAAAGAAAACTGGGGCCACTCCCCGTTTCCCCAGGGCAGGAAGGATAGATACATTCATGGAGGGGAGGCAGCGGCAGAGTCCTGCCCTAATACTGCACTCTGAGCAATGAGGTCAACAGGAGAGATTAGATGAGAAACCCAAAAGGTACAAGGGAAAAAACCAAACCAGGAATGGAGACAAACCCAGGCAGGTGATTGGGAATACGTAGTCGGTGAGCAGGAGAAGGACTGCCGCCCACTCAGGAGACAGACACTTCTATTCTTGACCCCCCCACCTTACCCAACATTAAAAACTCATCAGGGGAGCAGGGAGGGGAGAGGCCACTCCTCTCCAGTTTGGTCAATGGAGGGGTACACAGCCAGCTGGCTGCAGGTGGGGGGCTCCCTTCTAACAGCCCCCACACTGCAACTGAAGCCCCCAGCTGCCCACTCTCGGCCTCCTGGGCCTCTCCTCTAGCCCCCTTTTCACAGGAGAAACAGTCATTAAGGGGTGCCTCTCCCCAGCTCCTGGAGGAACTGCTCTGCCCCCACCTCACTCAAGGCTGAGGCAGGGGACACAGCAGGGGCTTGTGGCCCGAAGAATACATTCATGTGGCAAGGCAGGGAGCTGGGGCTTTCAGCTTCACACCCAGGTCATCCCCCCAATGGCAGCGGAGGGGAACCCCCTCACCAGGGCCAGAGTGGAAGTTCTGCTGCCCTGACAGCCAGATGAGGTTGGCACCAGGCCGGCCCTCTGCCATCTACCCCATCAGCCACCTGGGGAGGGGAGATGGCACAGCCCATTTGTGCAACTTTCCCCTAAAGCAGCAAAGCCAAGGGGCTCCTTTGGCCCCAATCCCAGACACCTCTGCCAGTCACAGCAACAAGGGGGCCATTCACAGAGGTCCGGCTGGCGGGGTTAAGGGGGCCTTGCTGTGCAAACTGCTGGCACCCCAGCTTCCAGTTACCCCAATGGCCCACCTGGTGGGGCAGGGAGGGTAAGTGCAGCCTTGGGGGCCAGGCAGGACAGATCTGTGGGGGCATGTCCCCACTGCCCCAAAATAACAGTGTGTTTTTTTTCTTTCAGCCTCCTAACCTTTTTTTCATTGTTTTTCCTTTTTCTTAAAAAACAAACCAAAAAACCCAAAACTCCATGGACCTTCCACTGTCACCCCCAAAACCCCCAGAGGGGAAAGGGGTGATTAGAGTCTAGTTTTTAACAATTTTTTTTCTCTCTCCTAACGTTTTCTTCAATGTTGTTTAAAATTTTTTAAAAAGGAAAAAAAAAACCCTTCCCCCCAATCTGTAAAGTGCCTCGTGGTGGGTGAGTTAAGGTGCATTGTGTGGTTTGTAACAAGTGCTGGGGACCCTGCCCCTGCTTCCTCCTATGCTCCTTGTTGGGAGCCTGCAGACTGGGGACCCAAGGGTCCAAGCTGCTGTTGCTGCTCCTGGCCTACAGCCCAGGGGGCTGGTGGGATGGGCTGGTCAGTAGTCATCCACGCTCTCAATCTCACCAGAAGGTCCGTGCAGGGAGTACCCTGAAGCCAGAAGAAGCTGGGTTTGAGCTCTTTCAGCCCCAGGCAACTGCTCCATGCTGAGGAAGGAGCCTCCTAACTGGTCCCACCCCTAAAACATACCCAAGATGCTAGGGTCCGAGTGCAGCATCAGTGCCCGCCTCTTGGCCTTGCTGCCCTCCCCAGGGCCAAGTTTGGTGCTATGGTTGGTCTGAAAGGCCGTCTGCAGGGAGCCACTGCTCAGCCAAGCCTCCTGCCAGGCACCAGAGAGGGAGGGGGAGTCAGGAGGGCGCCTGGTGACCTCACCCTCACCTGAGTGGGGCTGTGAAAGCTCACCTGCTGCTGCTGCCGTTGTTGGCTGGCTTTCTGCTTAGCCCTCCGCTCCAGGAATTGTTTGGCAAATTCTTTGGCTTCCAGCGTGTCCCCCAGGCAGGAACGGATATAATCGTGGACATCATAGGGGGATTCCACCTCCTTGAGGATCGCTACAGCCATGGGTACTATGGGGCAGGATAGGGGCTGTCAGTGCCCACCTGATGAAGGTCTGCACCCCTGCGTCAGCCCAGCTTCCCACGGTCTGACACCCGTACCATCCAGGCTGCCTGTGGTGCTCAGTGTGTGTAGCATCTGCTCACACCACTGGGTGAAGCCATCCTGGGGCCTGGGGATGCCCTGTAACAGCTTCAGCAGCTTCTCTTCCTCCTCGGTCTTTTTGCGCACAGGCCGACCTGACAAGTGGCTATAGGAGTCACTGAGCGGGACAAGGGTGAATGAGAGGCAAGAGATCAGCTCCGGTGTTCTACATCCTTCCATCCTGGCCCGAGCCCGGACCCTGCGGCCCTGGCACCCACCTGAGAGAAGGGCTGCTCCGGCTGTTCTTCAGGCCCAGGCTACGGGCCAGGCTCCCGCTGGTCTTGAGGGTGTCCTCCCAGAGCCCCAAGCCGCTGCTGCTGCCCCCACTCTTGTCGGGCCCGCCCCACAGCGGCCCAGCCTCAGATACCCACTGGTTCAGGGGGGCAGTGCCCAGGCCCCCAAGCTGCTACAGATGGCAGGAAGTCAGGGTGGCCCGAACAGGGACACCCATACTCAAGAAAGCTAAGTGGGAAGACTCATTTATGTGTCAAAGGGGGGCAAATATGGACCAACGATCCCCACCGCATCCCTGGGGCACCTTGGGAGCTGAATGGAAGGGTTCCTGAGGGCCTAAAAGCTACAAGTCAGGTGAAAGAAGGGCCCAGACTGCTCACCACACGGTGGTTGGGGGCCTGGGCCCGTGATGGTTCCCGAGGCGGGGGCTGCTTATGCAGCTGTCGCTCGCCCTCCAGCTGCAGCTCAAGCAGCGTCTTCATGGAAAGTCCTTGCTTGGCCAGGCCGGCCCACAGTGGGGGCGGGGAGCTGGGTGCAGGGGGCACTGGGACGGAGGCCACCGCCTGCTGCTGCTGCAGCAGCTTCAGCAGCAGCTCCTGCTGCCGCACCTGAACCAGCGAAGACAGTGAGGGCCAGCAGCCTGCCCCCACGCTCAGGCCCAGCAGGTCAGGGGCGCGGCAGGGCACCCACCTGCTTGCGCCGAAACAGCTCCTCTTCCTCCTGCCGCCGCTTCTGCTCCTCCTGCTGCTGCTGCTGCTGCTGCCGCCGCTTCTCCTCACGGCGCTTTCGCTCCTCCTCCTCCCTCTTAGCCCTGAGCTCCACTTCTCTGCGCTCTTGGAACTGACAGTCATGATCCCACGTCAGACCTGGGGGCACCTGGCCTTCCCGGCCTCAGTCCCGCCCTTCACACCCAAGGGTTCCAGCCCCAGGATGCCTACTCACTTTATGTTGCAGCTGGAGTTGTTCTAGAATTGGACCCTGAGTCGAAGAGTTAATTGGTATGTCCCAAAGACTGGCCTCACCGCCTGCAGGAGGCAAAGGCACTTGCAGGAGCAAGCTCAGGCCCCCTGGGCTGAAGCAGCTTGAGCAGCAGGCACAGCCCCTGGGCCCCCTACGCCCCCAACAGCCCGCTGGGGAGGCCACACTGTACCTGACTGTGATGAGGCTGAGGTATGTATGTCCCAGAGGGAGCCTGAATCCGGCACCGACAAGGAACGGTTCATCGTCGGGAGCAGGTTCTGGTCCCCACCTCTGAGGAGCAAAGCACTGATTCTCAGCACCCGGGCTGCCCCATCTCCCCACTTTACATATCCTGAGGGCTCATACACGCACACAGCCAAGGGAAGACTGATTTGACAGAGAACAGCCCACAGACCTGGGGGGTTTGAGAGCTTGGAGCTGCTGCAGGAAGGCGGTGAGCTGCTGCTGCTGCGGTGGCGTCAGGTCCCCCAGAGCCGCCTTTTCCCGGAGCCCACACTGCTGGAGGGAGCGGCTGTAGAGAGGAGGACAGATTGAGGGGGTGCAGGCCAACACAGCCAGTGCCTGTCCCTACTTAGAAGCTCTTCTAGGCCCCGGTACCTGTTGACCAGTTGAAGAAATTGCTGGTGCTGCAGCTGCTGGTACAAGGCCACTGCTGCCAGCTCCTGTTGCTTCTTCAGCCGCTCCTGGTCCATGTTGCCCTGAGTGGGGGCAAAAGCATTCCCACAGCTTCGACCTCGTGCTCCACACTCCCCGCTGACCTCCATCAAGCTCCCACCTCCCCTCCCTGCTCCTTGCAAAGGTGGGGATGCTCACCAGCAGTGGGGGTGGCGAGGGCCCCGGGGCAAAGGGCACACGACCCCACATCTTGATCACCTCACCCAGTGGCTGAAAGCCCTCATCACAGCCACGCTTTACAAGCAGGGCCATGGAGAAGTAGCCTGCTTGGAACCACTCCGCCATCTCCTGCGTGGTGAAGGGTCCTGGACCGGGAAGGGGGTGGGGTGGGGTTGCAATCAGAAAGGTGTGCCAGAGAAGCCCTGAAAGAGAACAGTGGTGTGCCCCTGCCCCAGCAGCCCCTCCTGCATGCCCCCTACTCCTCACAGCCACCTTGGATCTCCCCCTGTGGATCCTTGTAGAACCACTTCCGGGCTGCACCGTGGCTGAGGGGGAGGGCAGTGGCAGCTGCAGAGTGGCGCAGGCCCTGGGCCTGCATGGCGGCCGTGAACTGCTCTTCCTCCAGAGAGCTGTCCTGTAGGGATGCCACAAGCTTCTCTGCCTCCTGGGAGCCCAGGGAGAAAGGGAAGGCTCAACTGCCCAATCACAGCAACACAAAACGGGGCTGGGGCTAAGGTGGGGATGGGGTCAGCTGGACACAGCAGGATAGCTAGGGAAAAGCTTGGAACCTAGGCAAGGACAGAAGGAACAATGGCTTTCTGTCCCCCTACAGGGGAAGGCCCTAGAGCCTTCTTAGGCCCCCTGCTCCCTCCCAACCTGCTGGAGGTGCTTCAAGCCTTCATCATCTTCCAGATCTCCAGGTGGGCCAGGGGGTGAGCCCATCCCAGGACTCAGCTGCATTCCCCTCAAATCATCTCCTAGAAGGAGCAACGAAAAGAAGGTAGAATGGGGCGGGGTCCATAGAAGGGGCGAGACATCTCCCTATCTACCATTATTCCAAAAAAGAGGGTTCTACCCTTGTGGGCGCCACCCTTGTGGGCTCCACAAAGAAGGGGAGTGTTTTCCCCACCAGCCCTTGGCTCCAGAGAAAGGGTGGCCCCACCCTCTGGCTACCTTCAGCAGCTGGCAGGTCTTTCTCCACAGCGTCTCCTCCGTCCCCATTAGCTCCCCAGAGTGGGCCCAAGGTAGCCAGTGGGGATGGGGAGCTAGACTTCTCCTCTGGAGGCGGCAGTGGAGTCAGTTCCTTCCCACCTGAAGGGAAAGGTAATTACCAGGATTCAAAAGCAAAGAACTGGAAGGCCTTTAAGACAATTTAGCACAAACCTTCCATGTGTGGCCAGATCTCAGGCCTCTGACTCCCACCTGTATTGAGTATTGAGTCGACATACTTCCCTTTGGTCAGCACGACTAACACTCAGTAACTCAACACCACAACCCCCCTTTGCACCCCTTTTTCCCTGCAACATAGGCCACAGGTGCACGGTGTCCACAGCACTGCCCAGGGCTGCACGCACAATACTCTAGGTTTAATACTCCAAGGGGCTGGCAGAGCTCATTTGGATGACGCCTGATTTTTATCTGACATGCTGCCTTAGATGCAGCCCTGCTGTTTCCGGGTTCCTCCCCACACCTGTCAGCACCTGCCTTTCTCACATTTCTAAGCAGCTTTCTCCTAAAGGTGGGTGGACAGCCAGTGCCCAGCCGGAGGGAGCCCTATGCCAGCCCCAGGCTCTCAGGCTTTCTCCTGGCCCCACCCTGCAGGCTTACCTGCTTCAGGCCCCTCCTCGTCCAACCCTTCGGAGGGTTCTTCCTCCTCTTCCTCCAGACCCTGGAAGTCAAGCTCCTGCTCCTCAGGAATGGGCTCCTTGGGGCCCTTCTGCATGGGGTTAGAGGATACAATGGGAGGTGAGGAGGCAGAGGATAAACAGTTGGCAGGAAGAGGGCAGGTTCCCGCCAAACTCTAATAAAAGTTTCCCCCGGCTTCCTCACAGATACCTTGAGAGGCAAGAAGGCCCCCGAGGCATCGAAGGTGCCCATTTCTTCATCCTCATCGTCCAGGCACCACTCTGGGAGCCCGTCCTTGTCGTCGTCAAAGCCGTCAGGCCCTCGGCACCTCCGGAGGTGAGAGCTGCCCCCACCCACCCGCCCCTCCTCTTCACCACACCCTCCTCGATCCCCTCGCAAATCAAACTCAAACTTGCGACGCCGGTCCCCATGTTCTCGCCAGCCAGCAGAGCGGGGGCCACCATCTGGGCAGGAAAAGGTAGAGGAGGAGAATCAGTACCCCTGTCAAGCCAGAGGCTCCACTCTTCTGCTGCCCACAAGACCCCCAAGCTTTCCAGGACTGCAACCCAACCCACCCCGCTCCAGAAAGCTTTTGGCTCCCTCCACCCGGCCACAGGAGCCCTGGGCCCAGGAAGTTCTTTATGCCCCACCCTACCCCCCACAAGGCCCATCTGGCCCCAATCTCACCAGGGCTGGCTGAGCGCCAGCGGTCGCCATCTCGACGGGGTCCTGCCCCAAGTCTCCAGCTGCCCTCCTCCTCCTCCTCTTGCTCCTCCCGGAGAGAACGCCAGTTCTCGCTATCTGAGCGGGCATGTTCCTTCCTCAGGCCAGCCCCTCCGTCCTCAAACCCGGATCGTGCTTGGGAACAGGGGAAGACACAGTCAGCAGAGTGGCAGCCATGGTCCCTGGAAGACTCCTACTATAAACCTCGCTGGTAAAAAGGAGCCCAGCCCCGAGCCCTGCTGCTCCCCTACCTCCCTCAGGAAACATCCCCTCACTGGGGCCACCCATTTCAGTCTCCCCTCCCCCTCTCAATGACCTTCAGGGTCTAGCACCACCCTCACCACTATCCATACCTCCATCCCTCCTGGCCGACTTCTCAAACCGCCTCTCGCCTCTGCAGGAGAGACAGGTGTTGGTCAAAGGAGGACAGCTTCCCCTCCCCGACCTGCGGGATCTCTGTATACCTGTCCATTTTGTCCTGAGAAAGGTGAAGGGAGGGAGGGAACAGGGGACTAGGGAAAAGTCAGGCTAGGGAGGGAGCCCAAGGGGGATTGAGAGAATCAGAAGGGCAGGACCACAAGGGTTAGAGGGCAGAGAGAACGATCTCTAGCCAAGGCTTATTTAGTAGGTCTTCTGTTGCCCTCTAATGACAAAACCTAGACCCTCCATGGGACTCTGGATCTAACCCCGGGGCTTCTCTCTGCTCTGCTGCTATGCCCCCTCCTTCCAGCCTGCACCTGTCATCCCAACTCTGGCTACGCTGGATCTCCCGGGGGTTCCGACCAAAGGCCCCTTCGCCTTCTTCAATGCTTCTTTGGTAAAAGCAACTGTCACCACGGCCACGGCCTGGAGAAGGAATGAGACACACACGGGAAACATGCCAGATCATCTCTGCACATCCTCAAGACCACAGGCCCGGCCTCTGCTGTCCCCACAATACATCATCACCCCCTACCTCGGCTCCGCGTGCTGCCCCTGCCACGGGAGGCGCCGCCTGGGGGGGGGCCAGCCCCTTTCCCCATCAGCCTCAGCACAGCCACACTGTTCACTGACAGGGAGAAGTTTCTCTGAGGAGGGAGCCAGGGGTGGGAGTGAGGACCCAGGCACCTGACCACCCCCACCCTGTCCAGAACTGCACCCTCCACCACCTGTCTTCCCAACTCCAGCCCCCCACAAAGGTGGAGCCCCCGCACGCCAGCCTGCAGTCGCCCAGCCCGGCCCCACCTGCTCCTCCTCGGTCAGAGGCTCCAGTGCCAGGGGCTGCAGCGGCTCTTCCTGTAGCACCGCAGCAAATTCCTTGTCCTGCAGCTCATCGGGCACCTGTCAAAGGGGCAGGCGGGCCAAGACACCACATGCTTCTGGGCCCTGTCCACTGGCTGAGGCCACACGGGCAACTGGGCCACATACCCCACCCTGAGCCACCCCCTACCTTGTTCTCCTTGACGTAGAGGGCCAGCATCTCCTCTCGCCCATAGCGATAGTCGGCCAGCTTGTACTTGGGCATGGCGGGGGATGGGGGTGGGGAGGCCACGCTGCCACCGCTTGACAGTGCCCTCAGCCTAGAGAAGGGACACAGGGAAGGAGAAAGACAGGTGTCTGAGCAACCCTATTCTTCCCAGCTTCCCCATGCCACCCACAGCACATCTGACTCACCACTCAGGCCCAAAGTTGAGGGTCTCTGCTGCCATTGTGAAGCTGAGCGTGTCCTAAAGGTCGGAGATGAACAGGGATGAGGGGACCTGGCGTTCACTCTCCAAACACCTGTGGAGACATGGGGGACACTGGGCTTAGAAACAATGCACCCAAACAACCCTGAGAGGACGAGGACTATGTCCTCACCTTGGTGGGCACAGTAACGGGTCTAAAAGGACTCACCTAAACCACCCACATGCTACTCACACCATGAGTTAATAACCAAAGAGTTAACCAAAGAGAGAAGACCTGAGGGAGGAAGGAAACAGGGCAGCCAGAGCCCCTTTGAGCTTCTGTAGGAGCCCCTCCCTCACCCCAGACTCACCTGGCAGCCTTACCCCAGGAAGCAGTTAGAGTGGTGGCCCGACTCTCTTCAGGCAGGAGTCTATGCTGGAGTGAACCAGGGTCCCCAAGCTACTGGACGTTGGTGTGACCGCAGTGGTACCTGGGGAAGGACCTTCACATTTGGGCAAGACCCTTAACGAGAGGTGAGGAGAAGAAGAAGGTGGGTTAAATGAATGGGTCAGACGGCCCTCCCTGCTTCTAGCCCTCCTCTGTCCTGTATAATAGGGACCACAGCCCCTGCTCCTGCTCATCTCTGTCCCCCACATTTGGCCTCACGAGCAGTTAATTCACTTAGCAAAGCATGTCTGAGGTGCTGGAGGTGTGGCAGAGAACACACACGGCACCTCTCTGGATCTCAGCACTCTTTCCTGCATCGCGGAATATTCAGTAAGGGGGTATCTAAAGTTTGCATGGACGTTCAGGACAAAGATAAAACAAAAACAACCAAACAGACAAACCAACCACTGGAACCACAAATATTTTAAAGAGGAAAGGTTATGGAGAGAAGGATTAGAAATTAATCTGGGCGGAAAATTACTTCCCTCCTGAAAAATCTCAGAGCTGGCTATTGGTGGCTAGAATCCAGAGACTCAGTTTTGAGAGAAACCCAGTTCAGGGGAATTGGGGTGGGGATGCTATTCCAGAGCCAAAGGTGGGGCACACACTGAAGGCTGCAGGCAGGAGAATCCAGCCAGCACACCCATGGACTGGTTTACCAAACAGGAACCAACACCCAGGCCCCTTCCCTGGACCTGGAAGAGCCCAAGCACAAGTACAAAGAGCCAAGAAGGGAACAACATTATTAAGATACAAGCTAGGAAGAAGGCCCCTTACCATAAAGTAGAAATACAGTCAGTTACTGAGACTGAATGAAGTGGCAGTGGTGGCAGTGACCTGTCCCTCTAAGGATCAGCAGAGGAGATTCTCAGGAGGCAGCGCATCCCTGGCGGTACCGAGCAGAGGACGAGCAGACAGGGTCTCAGGGGGCTGCGCAAGGGTTCCCTCAGTGGCTGGGGGGGAGGTTGGACCGGAGCGCCTCCACGATGCCCATCAACTCTAAGACTCCACAACTCTGGGAAGGAAGGAAGAAGGGTTTCTACCAGACGGAACAAGAAGACAAGTCTGTTGAAAGCTCTTCCTTTCACGGAATTCAAGTAGGACTCCAAGGACAGCAGAGTAAGGTTAATTCTTTCTACACTACAATCCTTATGTAATTTGGCCAATGGATGAAACTTGAAGACATTATGCTAAGTGAAACGAGCCAGTCACAATAGAACAGATATTGTATGATTCCTCTTATGAGATTACTAGAAGAGTCAAATTCAAAGAGACAAGATCTTAAGTAGAATGGTGGGGGCCAGGGCTATGGGGCAAGGGGAGTGGGGAGTTGCTGTTTAACGGGTACAGAGTTTCAGCTGAAATGGGGCAAATGAAACAGTTCTGGACAGGATGGTGGTGATGGCCGAACGATGTGAACGTCTTTAATGTTGCAAAGCTGTAAACTTAAAAATGGTTAAAATGGTATATGTTAGGGGCGGCCGGATGGCTCAGATGGTTAGAGCGCGAGCTCTGAACCAGGGTTGCCGGTTCAATTCCCGCATGGGCCAGTGAGCTGCGCCCTCCACAACTAAGACTGAAGAAAACAAGCCGCTGCTGATCCCCCAGAGGGGCGGCCGGATGGTTCAATTGGTTAGAGCACGAGTTCTCAACAGCAATATTGCAGGTTCAGGATGGTGGGCTGCAGCCCCTGCAACTAAGATTGAAAACAGCAACTGGACTTGGAGCTGAGCTGCGCCCTCCACAACTAGTTTGAAGGACAACAACTTAGAGCTCATGGGCCCTGGAGAAACACACTGTTCCCCAATTAAAAAAAATTTTTTTTTAAAGAGGTATATGTTATATTTTACCACCATTTTAAAAAGGTTTAGGAAAAAATGGCATTTGGGAATAGCTATTACATACCTAAGCCTTCCCAATTCCAAAAAACACCCCATATTTTTCAAACAAATCTCAGGAGAGGCTGTTCTGAGCCTCCTCCAGTTCACTCCACAAGAGCCTGTCTTCTAGAGGAACAGGAGTCCTGTGGCATGGAAGGCTGCTGTGGGGAGGGGGTAATAGAAAAGGGACAACTCACCCTCCCACCCTGCCAAGGAGTGGCAAAGGTGGCCTCCTTGGTGCTTTCCACGTCTGGCCTTCACCTTTCTGTCCTGGTTGTAAGGAGCAAAGTGAGGAAAGCGGCTTCCAGTGTGAAAAGCAAGAAAACTGCAGAGGCAAAGGGAGAGGCGGTCAGGGGGGAAGAGGAAGCACAGGAGCAGCTGGAGAAAAAGGCCAAGTCTCCTGGCGGGCCCAGCCAGGAGAGGATTGGTCCCAGAGCTGGTGGCTGACTGGCTTCCTTGACAAGCAGCAAGCATGCCTCCCATGGTTTCCACCCCTCCAAGCAGATATGTGCGTCTTTTCCACATGCTTCCTCGAAGCCAGCTGTTCTCAACTGGGGGGGGGGGGGGGGTGACTCTGCTCCCCAGGGGACATTTGGCAAAATCTGGACACATTTTTGGTTGACATGACTGGGAATTACTACTGGCATCTAATGGGTAGAGGCCAGGGATGCTGCTAAAATCCCACAATACACAGGTCGGCCCCCACAACAGAGAATTATCTGGCTCAAAATGTCACTAGTGCCACGGTGGAAAAACCCTCCTCTATGCCATGAGCACAGGTAATCCTATTCTGTTTATGGGGAAGAATGGAAGACGACAGAAACCACATTTACTGCAGTTCATTCTCCCACTGAAGAGCAAGGAAATCATTCCATAATTATACTGTCCCATGAGAGAAATATGAGATTCTGCCAAGAGGGAAATCCTTGGGAAAACACTAGATTGAAAAAAACTGTCCCAAATTTCTCTATCACAAACTCTCAAAGGCAAGCGTTTGAATCCCTTTCCAGTGAAGGAAAGAGTGGGAAAGGCAGTAGAGGACTGGGGACATGGCCTTTCCTGGCTACTTGATCTAAGGGCCTCCTCACAGGCTCATTCCAGCTTAGCCCCACTGCTTACCCTGCCCTGAGGCCGCTTGCCTCATCTGTACTGGCTCTTCGTTCTCAGACCTCAGCATACCCTCACTCTCCTGGCATCTGAATTATTGCTATTAAAAGGCTGCCCCCTGCCGGAATCAAGGGGAAAGGACACACACTGGTCCTGGGTGCTCACAACAGGCTTCAGGGAACAAGAGGGGAGCCTGTTCTCTGGGGTTCAGAATTCACAAAAGGCAAAGATTCAGAGACTAGGCGGTCCCAGTACACACTAAGTTAAGAACATTATTTCCTCATTCCATCACCCCTAAAATTAGCCCCAATCCAGAGCAATGTGCCTTGGCACAGAAAGGTACCACTATTAACAGAAGTAGAATCCCAAATTCCCCAACATTTGAGCAATCGCCCAGCTCCAAGCCTGTTAGAGGTGACTCCGCCCTTTCACAGGATGGAAAGATTCTCCCAGCATGGTAGGATGAGAACTTAGAGGCTTAAAAAGGGGGTGCAAGCCCACATTCCTCTCGGATGGTCAGCTATCCCAGCTCTCTACTCTCTGAGCCATCCTGACAAATTCTGCCCCTCGGCATGTCTATTAGTTAACAGTTTTCAAAGCAATTCCACACTTTACCTCACTTGATCCCTTTTGCCCACTTGCCCAGTCTTGGGTTCCAGCCAGGGAAAACAAGGGAGGCTGCAGCTGCTACGGCAGGGGACCCGGACGTCCCTAGACACTATCCAACTGAAGAAGGGGCACGTAAGCAGCAAGAACCATCCCAAACTCTCAAACATACTTTGTGAGTTTCAAGCCATTTTAAATTTCTCATTAGAGAAATTTTAAAATCTTTCACATAGCTGCCTCTTTTCACCTTCTCAGCTCTATTCCAAATTCAGAAATAAAAGCGAGGATGAATGGGTCTTTTAATCCATCAAATCACACACAACACTAATACATCCACTGGCTGAAAAAGCCAGACCAGGGGTCTAAGCACACAACTCACTTGACTGTAATTACCATATGGGACACTTGAGGCCCCTGGTCCCCAGCGATGGCAGCAACATACAGTACACATCTGCCCCAACCTTTCCCAATGACATGCTACACCTACAATGTAGGAAACAAAACGAGCTAGAGGGTTGGCGACCTGGGACTGCACAGGGGACAGTACAGATGAAGGAACCAGAGAGCAAACTCGCGAAGTGTGAGCCGCAGAGGGGACGCATGGTGTTTGAGCTGCAGAGGCAAACGAGGGGGCTCTTGGTGGGAGGCTAAGTTGTAACTATCATGTCAGCTCCAAGGGGCGTTGGAGAGGTAGTGTAAAGGGTGATTATTGTTGGGAAAGCAGCACTGAACAGCAAGAGGGGAGTAAGACTGGGTTGGCTGGAGGAAAGACTAGGCCAAGAAGTATTGATTTAGCATCTCCCAGGGACTGGCGCTATGATGGACCAAAGCTGGAAGCTTACTAGAATTGTAGTAACGACTAGGTAAGAGGTGCAAGATGAGGGTCTCCTTAAAGTTAACTCAAAAAAAAGGGAAAGTGTAAGGGGCCGTGGCCAGGGAGCTGCTGCATCAGGGGGATTGGGCTGGGAAGGGCGAAGCCTGGCGACAAAAAAAGACTAACCTGTTTAACACGGCTGGGCAACCGGGAGGAAGGAGACCCCAATGACCAAGCACTAATGTTGCTGACTGAAAGGAAATTCAGGTGAAGACCCAGTAGAGGTACTCTGGTTAAGGGGAAAAGGCTTCCACATTAGCCAGTCGTGCAACGCTTGGACTTTAAACCCGCAGGGCCCAGCTAATTTTGACAAGAACCCCGAGACACGTTAAGGAATCTCTGGGGAGCGCCCGGCATTCGGGTCGGGGGCCTCCGCGCGGGCCCGGCGGAGGATGCGGCGCGGGGGAGGCCGGGGGCCCTGGGCCGAGCTTCCGAGGGGCAGGAGACGACCGTTAGGAGCGCGGGGGTGGGAAGGAGGCAAACTGGCCGGGAGGACGGCGTGCCCTTCAGGGAGGGGCGCCAGGTGCGCGGGGCGTGGGTGAGGACGGCCACCCCCCGGGAGGGACGGCCGCGTTGGGGGCCGTCGCGCCGGAGGGAGGGCCGGGGGGCGGACACACCCGGCGGCAGCGGCCACGGGAGGAGCTGGGGGAGGTCCGTGCCGGCGGCCCGCGCTCTGGCTCCGGCTCTCGCAAGCTCGACGCGGTCGCCTCGGCGTCGGGGGCGGGCCTGCCCCGGGCCCGACTGCGGGCCAGGGGCTGCGGGACCGCCGAGCGCTTACCGCGGCGGGCGGGCGGGCGGCGCGAGGCTCCGGTCGCGGGGCGTGGGCGGCGGGCGGGCGGCGCGCGGCGGGCCGGGGGCGGCGGCGGGGGAGGGGGCGCTGGCGCTCCCGCGGCGGCCGCCCCCCTCTGTTTGTGTTTGTAGCAAGATGGCTGCCCGCCTCGTACCACGTGACGCGGACGCGGGGCCGCGGGGCCGCCCCCTCCGCCGCCGCCGCCTCCTCCCTCCGCGGCTCCCGCCCGCTCGGACCCGCACGGCCTCGCGCGCTCCCCGCGTGCCCCGCCGGCGCGGCCCGGACGCCCGCCGCCTCCGACCCCCCCCCGGCACGTGACCCGGGAGCCCGGCTCGTCACGTGACGCGGGGGCTGCTGCGGGCAGATTGGGGGGGGTCCCCGTTGTACTCCGCGGCTATCCACCGGCACGTGACGCTCGACCATCGCGACGGGGCCGCCGCTAGTGGCATCACCGGCCTTTCCCGGTCAGACGGCTTCCTCCAGGAAGCCCGCCTGTATTGAGAGACTATAAACGATCTTGAGGTGTGTTTATCAGACGTCCTGGGATATATACAATAAATGAGGAACCTAATGATTTAGAAACAGCCCCAGGCCGCGTTGACTGGTGAGACCTAGAGTTTTACCTGGCTCCGCCACTGAGGAAGAGTTGAAGCTTTCTCGTATAGTAAGGAGTTAATGCTGTCCTCTGCCCCGTACCTGGCTGGCCCTCACTCCACTCCCTGGAGCGCTAAAAGCAGTAAAATGGGTGAATGTGAAAGACTTTGAAAAGCGATTAACTGCTATGCAAATGTAAGACTTCGATTGACACCTCCTTTGTTTAAAACAGGTTTTCAGGAATTTTCTGAATCCCTGAACCTTTTCGAATGAAAAAGTTTTTGTGTGTTTCCACTATTTTCCTTGGAGGTCATTCCAGAATGTGTACTCTGCTACCCAGCATCCTAAAAGAACTGTTATGAAATACAAAATAATCCTCAAGACAGGGAAAGTTAAGTTCAGTCTAGGAACTTGAGTCCCCTGTGTTGTGCCATAACAGAGTGCGAACCTTAGGAGCTACTACAAGCAAAGCCCTTTGTTCCGGCACGGGAGTATCCCCCAGGCTTCTAAGCACTCGTAGTTTTAGTGTCGGTTTGTTTCAGTTCTGCTGACTTTCTTGCAGTCTTGATTCCTGCCTCAGTGTTGTCAGTCAAGCTGCTTGCTCAAAAGCTGCAAAATGCAATTGTTTAAAGCAATGGCTTCTGTGCTTCTTTCCATTACCAACAGTGTCCTTGGGCAAATTCATTAATCGCTCTCCTCTCTGGCTTGTATGGTAAAACACTTAACACAGTGCTTGGCACAGGACGAGCACTCCATAAATGTTAGCTAATAGGGGCTTGTGGTTCCACAGGGTCCACAATATTCAGATTGTTAACACTGTATGAAGATGTATCAACAGAATCTAATCTTGGGTCAGAATTCTCCTAGATTAAAGCTCATAAATTTATGACAGCTGTTTTTTCTTACTTAAAAGCTTTTGTTGTTTTTGTTGTTTTAACTTCGCTAGATTGTATTCTGGGTAGTTGAAATTACCAGTAGTCTAACTTCTGAATGAGTGCGGTCTTAGCATGTTTTACTTATTAATTGGCGAATATGAGATTGTAAATTACGGTGGAGAAATGGTGCAGGGACAATGGGGGAGGGGACCTCTGTGGATTGGAAAATGTTGGGGACTGAGGTTTGTGCTGAGCTGGAAGGAAGGGCAGGATTTGGATAGATTTAGGAAAAGTGGGCACCCCTTTGAGAATAGTAACAATCCAGGCTGATGGAAGACGATCTGGATTGCTAGTTGGATGAGAAGTGAAGTGAAACTCAGTTGAGGGCCTAGAATGCTACCATGAAAATGTTTTTGTTCTGAAAGTAGCACCCACTAGATGCACTGAATCAAGGAGAGGGTAGAAAATTAATAGTGATAACCCATGGTTTCATGTGTCCAGCTTGTGACCCTGGGCAAGTAATGTTCCCCAACTGTAAAGTGGGTACCCTGCTGCTGCTGACACTGGAAATGAACCGCATAAATGCCCTCTGTGAGAAAGGAAACTATGATATCAGACTGAATCTCTCATACAGGATTAAAGAAAAAAATTAGAAACAAATCACTTGGACGTAAAATATTTTTGTTTATTCAGGTGCTATGCTGTAAAATGTCTTGGTCTGTGTTGTTTTAAATTTAGAAGCTTTAGAACTAAAAAATTTGGTTAGATGATAAATCTAGATGAGAGGGAGGTCTCAAGACTAAACAGCCAAGCTCTGCCTTTTTTCTTAATGGCAGATTCCTCTGCGGTGTTTGCCTTCAATGAAATGTGAAAAGATAAGGACCATCTTTAGTGTCAAATCAGTTTGTTACAGAGCTTGGTTCACCCACCTAAATTGTGAACCTTTACATTTATCTGGATGTCAAAGTATGGAAAACATTTTAGACATCATGAAAAGACACACAACCTGAGTAATGGAATGATAGTTCATAAACTGTGCTTATAGTTAATTATTAGACAAAATGGACCTTAAAATTAATGTATTTCATTAAGAATTAGTTTCTGCCATGTGCCAAGTTCTTTGGTGGTCGACCAAATGTAACTGCTTGTCAGGTCACCAATGACCGCCACATTGCTAAAGCCACCGGCCGTTATCCTGTGTGGCCTCTGAGCAGCATGACACCACTCCCTCCTCCAGGAACTGCTTTCTTCACCTGGCTTCCATCCTGGGTTTCCTCCTACCTCACAAGCTGTTCCTCCTCTTCTCCCCTACGTCCCACGGCATAGTCCTAAACCTCACCATTGTAGCAGGAGGGGCTACACAGGATATGAGCCCCACTGCTACGCATTCCTATCTCAGCTTAGCCATTGCTTCCTTTAGAAAACCTTGGATCCCCCAAGGTCATATTGGCTGTTCTTCCTTGGGGGTCCACCAAATCCTGTACATTCCCTCCACTGGTCACACTATCTTGCTCATATTGTTTGCCTTCCACACAAAACTGAGCTGCTTAGCACAGTATTCTATGATGTCACCAGTATTCCATCTAACAGGGCTGCTTGATCCCACCTTCATTGCTGAATAGTATTCCATGGTGTGGATGTATCATAGTTTGTTTAACCATTCACCTGCTGAAAGACACCTGGGTTGTTTCCAGTTTAGGCTATTATAATGTTAAAAGTGAACTGGTATTGGGTAAGCATTTTAAGATACCAGTTCACTTTTATCAATAAATAAAACTGCTATGGACATGTGTGTACAGGTTTTAAATGCCTAGGAGTGTTCTTGTTGGGTCATATGGTGAGTATATTTTTAGTATTAGAAGAAACTGCCCAACTTTTCCAGAGTGGCTGTACCATTTAACAGTTAGTTGTACAGCAGTGTATGAGACATGCAGTTTCTCTGCACTCTTGTCAGCACGTGTTATTGTCAAGATTTTTTATTTTGGATATTCTAATAGGTGTGTAGTGGTTGTCATGGTTTTAATTTGCATTTGTAATGGCTAAGAATACTGAGCATCTTATGTGCTTATTTGCCATACTTATACCCTCTTTGCTAAAGTGTCTGTTCAAGACTTTTTCCCATTTTCTAACTGGGTTTGTTTTCTAACTCTTGAGTTTAGAGAGTTTTTTTATATATTCTGGATACAAGCTCTTTGTCAGATACATGATTTGTAAACATTTTCTCCCAGTTTGTGGCTTTTTTTCATCCTATTAATGTGGTTTTTCACAGAGTAAAGGTTTTTAATTTTGATGAAGTACAATTTATCAATTTTTTTCTCTAATGGATTGTGCATTTGAGGTTGTATCTAAGAACACTTCACTTGACCCTATGTCATAAAGATGTTTTCCTCTAAAAGTTTTATAGTTTTACATTTTATGTTTAGATTTACCATCCATTTTTATGTTGATTTTTTGCATAGGGTTGAGGTTTAGTTGCCTATTTGTCCACTTGCTTTAACACCACTTGCTGAAAAGACTTGTTCTTTCCCCATTCAACTGCTTTTGCATCATTGTCAAAAATCAGCTGACTGTACTTGTATGAATCTATTTCTGGGTCCTCCTTTCCGTTTTACTGATTTTTGTGTCTATCCCTTGGCAGTTACCACACTGTCTTAATATTGTATTTATACAGTAAGTTAAAATCAGGTGATATAATTTTTTTTTTCGAAATTGCTTTAACTTTTCTTGCTTTTCCATATAAATTTTACAATAAGCTTGTTTGTATTTGAAAAAATTCTTGCTGGGCTTTTCATAGGAATTGCATTAAAGCTAGAGATTAGGAGAGAATTGGTATCTTTACTATGTTGAATCTTCTAATACATAGACATTGTGTATCTTTGTATTTACTTAGATCTTCTTTGATTTCTTTCATCAGTGTTTTGTAGTTTTCAGCATGTAGATTTTGTGCGTGTTTTATTAGACTTATACGTAAATATTTCTCCCACCTCCCCCCATCTCGGGTGATTATAAATGGTATTGTATTTTAAATTCATATCCAATTGTTTATTGCCAGAATATAGAAATACAATCTGTATCTTTTTCTTGCCTTATTGCTCTGTCTGGGACTTCCAGAGTGGTTGGTGAGAGAAGACATTCTTGCCTTATTCCTGATTTTTAAAGCAAGGTAGCCAGTCTTTTATCATTAAGTATAATGGTAGCTGCAGGTTTTTTGTAGATGCTCTTTATCAGGTTGAAGATGTTCCTTCTATTCTTTTTTTGCTTAGAGTCTTTTTATTTTTTTTAATTTTTAAGATTTTATTGGGGAAGAGGAACAGGACTTTATTGGGGAACAGTGTGTACTTCCAGGACTTTTATTTTCCAAGTCAAGTTGTTGTCCTTTCAATCTTAGTTGTGGAGGGCGCAGCTCAGCTCCAGGTCCAGTTGCTGTTGCTAGTTGCAGGGGGCACAGCCCACCATCCCTTGCGGGAGTTGAACCGGCAACCTTGTGGTTGAGAGGATGCGCTCCCACCAACTGAGCCATCCAGGAGCTCAGCGGCAGCTCAGCTCAAGGTGCCGTGTTCAATCTTAGTTGCAGGGGGCAGAGCCCACTATCCCTTGCGGGACTCGAGGAATTGAACCAGCAACCTTGTGGTTGAGAGCCCACTGGCCCATGTGGGAATCGAACCTGCAGCCTTCGGAGTTAGGAGCATGGAGCTCTAACCGCCTGAGCCACCAGGCTGGCCCTGCTTAGAGTTTTTATCATAAAAGGGTGCTAAATTATGTTAGTTTTTCTGTATCAGTTTGATATGATCATGTGAATTTTCTTTAGACTGTTAATATGGTAGATAATACTGATTGGCTTTCTTATATTGAACAATCTTTGAAATCAGCTCTATTTAGTCATGGTGTATAATTATTTTTATGTACAGTATTCCCCACTTATCTCCGGGGATACATTCCAACACCCCCAGTGATACCCGAAACTACGGCTATTATTGAACCCTGTATATACTATGGTTTTCCTATACATACATACTTTTTCACTTGAAGGAAGCACTTTACAGCTTCTCTTTGGCATATCTGAATTGCCAGCATCACTGCTCTTGCCCTTTGGAGCCATTGAGTAAAATAAGAGTTACCTCAACACAAGCACTGCAGTCCTTGACAGCTAATCTGATAATCAAGATGGCTACTAAGTAACTAGTGGGTGGGTAGTGTATATAGTGTGGATACACTGGACAAAGGGATGATTCACATCCCTCAAGGGACAGAACAGGAAGGCAAGATTTCATCACACTATTCATAGTGGCGCGCAATTTAAAACTTATGAATTATTTCTGAAATGTTCCATGTAATATTTTCATACTACAGTTGACCACTTAATTAAAACCGTGGAAAGTGAAACTGTTGGTAAAGAGTGTCTACTATGTTGCTGGATTAAATTTGCTAACATCTGTAGTTTTCTTTTGTATTGTCTTTGGGTTTGACCTCGTAAAATTGGTTGGAAAACATTCCTTCCTACTGTTTTCTGGAAAAGATTGTGTAGCATTTGTGTTATTTCTCCATCTGGTAGAATTCACCAGTGAAGCCATCTGACCTAGATATTTTTCTAAAGGTTTTTAAAAAGCTATTATTTACTTTAATAGTTACAGGACTATTCAGATTATCTATTTCATCTTGGGTTTGGTTGTGGTTTTCTAGGAATTGGTCTGTTTTATCTAAGTTGTCAAATTAATGTATGTAGAGTTGTCTGTATTATTCTCTTAGTATTTTTTAGTGTACGGGCTCTTTAGTGCCATCCCTTTATTTCTGATAATCATAATTTGAATCTTCTTTCTCTTGTTCTCTCTTTTTTGCCAGTCTTGCTAAATCAATTTTATCTATCTTTTCAAAGAACCAGCCTTTGCTTTGAGTTTCTTTGTTGTTTTTCTATGTTCAATTTCATTGATTTTTTTGCTTTTTATTATTTCCTCCCATTTTCTTGGTTTGGCTTCAGTTGACTCTTCTTTTTCTAGTTCCTTGAGGTGGAAGCTTAGATTATGCTTCCCTTCTTGTAAATATACTATTCAGTGTTTCCAGAATACTCTTTGGTTCCCTGAAGGACTCCAGTTTATCCATTAAAACTCAGCTGAGGAGTGGCCGGTTTGCACAGTTGGTTAGAGTGCGAGCTCTTAACAAGGTTGCCCGTTCAATTCCCACATGGGATGGTGGGCTGCACCCCCCTGTAACTAAACATTGAAAACAGCGACTGGACTTGGAGCTGAGCTGCGCCCTCCACAACTAGACTGAAGGACAACTTGACTTGGAACTGATGGGCCCTGAAAAAACATACTGTTCCCCAACATTCCCCAATAATAATAATAATAATAATAATAATAATAATAATAAAAACTTTAAGAAAAACTCAGCTGAGATGTCACTTCTCAGGCAGTATAGGGTTGTAGCCAGCCTTTCGCCTAGCCCCAGCTATATGCCCCCAAACTTGTGGTTAATGAAAGAATCTGAAGCTAAAAGAACTATGGGATTTAAATTCTCAGGAACCTGACCTCTTTCTAACCGCCAGTCGTATGAGGTTATAGACTGCACCCTAGGTATCTAGAGAGGGGTCTGAGGGCCATAAAAATACCAACTCATGTGTAGGCTTCCAGTTTACAAGGTTATATAGATTATGCCTCACAACTCCAGGACAAGACAGGAATTATCCCCATTTGAGTGATGGGTAAAAGTCAAGCGGAGAGTAGTATGAGGTCCCCAATGCAGGGCTAACGCATTTCTGAAGAGAAGTCTCCAGAAGCGACACCAATCTAGGTAGAGAAGCCCCTCCCCAGGCAGAGGAAACCTGGCCTTAAGGAGCCACGACCCTCCTTCCCCCGACCCCTGCGCCGCCTTGCCCTGCCCGCTAGGGGGCGCACCTGCCCGCTCCCGGGTGGCTGGCCACAGCTGGAGAAGTGGTGAGTGGTAGTTCAGGCGTGTGGGTAAGTCAGTGTACCCCCAGGGAACAATGAAACCGGGTCTCACAGCTTGGGTCCCCAAGGGCAGGCCTGGGGTCAATCAGGCAAGAGGCAGTGGGGGGAGAGGGACAGCTCTCCGTGAACTGCAGGGGAGTCCCAGGATGCTGTCCTCCGCCGAGGGCCAGACCTCGCCACTCGATGCCCACCTCCGTCTTTGGGCCACAGGGACCTTGGGCATGAGGTCAGCTCTGCCAACAATGCCACGCCTCCTCCGACCAGAGGAACTGCGATGGACGCGGGAGTCCGGACTTGCCTTCAGGGTCCTTCGCGATCACGTTGTCCTGAACTCGCCGCCCTCCCTGCTATCTTTACAAGACCGTCGCCCAAATCTTCCACGCCCCTAGAATAGCCGCTTCACCTCCACGCCCCCCCACACCACACCACCCCCATCCCACAGGACCCCTCCGCGGGCCAGGAACTTGGACTGGCCTAGGAAAGCTGACCCTCCTCCTAGATCCTCCCCCACTTTGACTTGGTACTTGTCTCCGCCTCCGAGGCGTACACGTTGTAGATTCCATCGCCCCCGGAAGCCTCGCGTTACTCAAAGACCTCGCGCGATTGTGCAATCGCTCTGGAAAGGGGCGGGGAGAACGGAGGCCGAGAGGCGATTCGTGCACCGTGTGGGCCTGGCGGAGGGCCCGGCGCGCGTGCGCACTCTACAGTCCTTTCAGGAGTCCGGGGCCGCCTGCGACCGGGCATTCTTGTTGCGCGCCCCTTCTCTTCCCTTCCTGGGGCCCGAAGGTCGCGGACAACGCCCTCTATTCGGGCCAGTCAGCGCAACGCTTGAGCGGCCGGGCAGGGGAGCGGGCCGCGTGCGCGTGGAGGCCACGGTGGACCGGAGAGAGTAGGCGCGGAAGAGCCAGGGAAGGGGTGGTGGAGGGGCCTGAAGTTGGGGTGACGCGATGAATGAATAAGAACTGGGGGTGGGGGAGATGTGGGAGCTTGAGGTGAGTGGGCGGGGATTGAGGCTGGAAGGGAAGAGGGACGTCAAGTGCACCCCTTCCTGGCTACACCCTTTGGGCAGGAAATGGGTAGGAAGGAAATGAAGTCCCTTGTCACCCCCGTTGATCTCGCCCTTTCTCGTGCTAGGGCACGCTACATGGCCGAAAACCGAGAGCCCCGCGGGGCTGTAGAGGCTGAGCTGGATCCCGTGGAGTACACTCTTCGGAAGCGACTGCCTCACCGCCTGCCCCGGAGGCCCAATGACATTTATGTCAACATGAAGACTGACTTTAAGGCCCAGCTGGCTCGCTGCCAAAAGCTGCTGGATGGAGGGACACGGGGTCAGAACGCATGCACTGAGATCTACATTCATGGCTTGGGCCTGGCCATCAACCGCGCCATCAACATTGCCCTACAGCTGCAGGCAGGTAGCTTCGGGTCCTTGCAGGTGGCTGCCAATACCTCCACAGTGGAGCTTGTTGATGAGCTGGAACCAGAGACTGATACGCGAGAACCACTGACCCGCATCCGCAACAACTCTGCTATCCACATTCGCGTCTTCAGGGTCACACCCAAGTAACAGAAATGAGACTGGCTTACTTTGTCCACCCTCCCCCACACAGCTAGGCAGAGATGTGACTCTCCTTGTACTGAGTACTGTCGTGGACCTCCTACCAGACCCACTTAAGAAAAAGCCTGTCGCCTCATAGCCCAAAGGACTGAATTGAGAGGGGGAGTATATCTCTTATTGGACCCAAGCAGAGGGTCTTCCTGAATCTTTGTGGTCTGTAACCATTGTCCTAGACAATAAAAAGTATCAAGTTGTGTTAGTGCCCCGCCACCCCACTTCCACTGCCTCTCCCCTGTGTAAAGTCTGTGCATACCTGGAAAGGAGAGTAGGAAACTTGACAAGTATTTAGGTGCAGGAAGGGAACCCAAGTATTTCCTGCCTTCACAGCGCATAGATTGTACTATGGACAGTGTAACATAAAACAAACTTTAGTATAATGCAGAAGCCTGACAACCCAATGTTTGCTTTAAAATTTCTTACCCTCTCAGAGGCAGGCCGGATGAATAAGATGTACACTCACCTGCTGAGTGCAGCTGGGATAGGTGTATGCTCAGAAGTCAAGTTCTGGTGGCAGTTTCCAATCACAGGAAAGGTGAGGGTTTAAGGACGAGGGAAGCAGAAGCAAAGACTGGGGCCTCCTTTGTATCAGGCTCTGTGGTAGGGACTGACACACAGCTTTGTTTGCTTCCTGGTCCTGCAGGGCCCAAATTGTTCTAAGCAGCTATGGTCCAGATCCCTTCAGACCCTTCTGGTTGGGCTGCTCTAGTGGAAAAGGAAACCCCACTCTGAATTAGTGGGCATACAGATAATAAATCTTTCTGAGGTATTTGTAGAAGGATCTGATTTCTCGTGTTTATCAAGCTAGAGTCATGTTTGTCAAAGTGGATGTTGACCCATTTGTGTGTCTTGAAATCAATTTAGGCTTTTAAAAAGCAAGTATAAAAAGTTTAACTTAAATGGTATATCCACCCATTGATAACTGAAAAAATGCCAACATTACCATATATATATATACACACGATATATATATACATATATATATATGTAGTGTTTCCCTGAAAATAAGACCAGGTCTTATATTAAGGTTTGCTCCAAAAGATGCATTAGTGCTTATGTTCAGGAGATGTCATTCTGAAAAAGCATGCTAGGGCTTATTTTCCGGTTAGGTCTTATTTTCGGGGAAACACGATATATATATATATATATATATATATATATATATATATATATATATACACACACACACACGTGTACTAGTTATGAGGTAAATTGTGTTTTTTACTTTGGTCGAGGTCACAATTTTGCAAGTCTGATTTAAAGGTTAGTAACAGAATTTTGCTCTAGTTTGCTTGAAGGCAGTTTGGTTTGGGTTCTGAAAATCAGCCTTATTTATCCAAAATCCCTCCTGGCTTGAGTATTCCTATTGATGAGGGACTTTGGTACTGGGTGAGTGACTGCCAGCAACTCAAGAAGCACACTCCTTACTGAACGACTAATGCTTCATTCAAATAACTAAACGTGCTGCGTACCTATTGTACGCCAAGGCCTGGGTTGGGCCCTGGGGATACAAAGATGAGTATAAAATGGCCCCTGCCTTCACGGAGCTCACCATTTAATTGGGAAGGTGGTACACAGTTTTTGTGAATGAGGACGATATGTTATATAAGAAGTAATAGTAGCCATGATATGGAAATGTGGAGAAGGAAATGGCTAACTTCCTGAGTCTAAGATCATTTCACCTTTGACCTGGATTTTGGAGGATTAATAGTTTGCCAGGCAAGAAAGAGGGGAAAGGGCATATCTGGCAGAGAGATTGGTATACACTAAGGGGATTCATGAATAGGCAAGGCGTGTTTGGGGGTTGGAGAGTCACCCAGCGTGGCTAGAAAGCAGGAGACTGCAGAGACAAGATGGGAGATGTTCCTATCACACACCCACTGCCCCCCATTCCCCTGTCAGCCTTGACTGCAAGTCTCCCTTGCCCTGGAGCCCCCAGTAACAGAGTGGGAAGCTGTCAGGGATCTGGATGGAACTATGTGTCTCCCTGCACGTATGTGTTCTTGTCTCTGTGCTCCTAGCCTGGCCCCAGCTGAGGTGGTGGCAGGCATCCCTTTTGCGTTTGTTTTGGCAGCTATGTCTCCCAGTCTATTTGTTTGTTGTTTCTACTCCATGTTCTCTCACAGCTTGCCAGGGCGGTTTGCTAAGTGGCACGTTTACATGAACAGCCCCTAGACATTGCCACTGAAGGAAAAGAGAGTGTGGGGCACACCCTTGAGTGTGGGGACAGGTAGGAGGTGAAGGGAAGGCTCCTGCATCTACTGGAGACCAGGAGTGGTACGTGGGGTAGGGAACTCCATCCTTTCTGTAGGGAAGTCAGAAGAGAGGTTGAGAACAGCCTCTGTCCAACACCCTCCCTCCAGCCCCCCATCTACTGACTCTCTGAAGTGTCTTCCATCAAAACTTGAGAAATGGGAAAGTGGTGGCAGCAGAAGGTATGTCCAAATGCAGTTCCCCTCACTTCTTTTTACTTAACAGCTGAAGAGCCCACAATGACTGCCTAATAACCTCCTACTTCAAAACCATCCTCAGAAGCCAGAATTCAAATGCTTATCTTGGAGGCAGGTGTAGACATTTGTTCATCAGCCATTGCTCAGCATCCATCAGTTGTAGTGGTTTGTGTTAGGCACCAGGCCTTCCTGGAGTGGTGCAAACCATTGGTCCCCTAACGTCCAATAGGAAGCAGGACAGATAGACTTAAAAGACTAATAATTTGCATGGTGCTTGGAGCTGTCTTGGCATTAGTAAGGGCTCAATAAATGGTAAGTGTTGCTCTTGTTCATATGAGCCATTTTGCTAAGGAATGGTTTGGGGGCTCTTAGTGGGAATGGGAGGGGGGGAGGAAGGTGATTTGTGTGTGTCAGAATCACAAAGCTGAGTTAGTTCTGTCAGGCTCTGTGGCTTGCCTGGCAGGGAAGAAGACAGGCCCTCAGGACACATGAACTGGTTTTGGAGAGGCTGGTAATACTCCTGTGAAGGTCCCCATATTATGTGCCAGGTGAGTGCCTGGTGCATGGTCAAGAGTTGGAGGAAAAATGGTATGTTCCACACACCCTTGAACCCTTGGAGAAGTCGGACTAGAAGTATGTGTGGAATGTAGTTCCTTAGGGAACAGATGTCCAGCAGCACAGAGATTTGGAGTGAGGCAAAGCTTATTCCACCAAGAAAGAAGTCTGTGAAAATGGCCACTTAAGACTCCGTCTCCCAAATGGCATTATGGGTGCTTTGTAATTTATGGGGTTTTTTTGTTTGTTTAGCCATCTTTTCTACTTTTTCAATGATCACATATTGTTGGTTTTTTTCCCCCCTTTCGCCTACCCCCGCCCCCGCCACTCTGGTTCAAGCCGTTGTTTCTCAGTCTAGTTGTGTAGGACACAGCTCCCTGGCCCGTGCTGGTATTATGAGCCTTGTGCTCCCCCCGGCTGAGGAAGTTGGTCGCTGGTCGTAGGTTGGCTGCTCACAGCAGCTCACGGCAGCTCTCGCTGGCTTCCGGCTGCCGGCCGCTCATGAGGCTGCTGGCCACTCACGCTGGCTGCCAGCAGCTCCTGGCAGCACTCATCAGCCCGCAGCAGCCCGCAGCAGCCCGCAGCAGCCCGCAGCAGCCCGCAGCAGCCCACGCCAACGTCCGGCTGCTCACCGCAGCCCAGCTCCAGGGAGAGTCCTTGTTCACAATCTTAGCTGTAGAGGGAGCAGCTCACTGGCCCATGTGGGAATCGAACCGGTGGCCTTCGACAGTGTTAGGAGCACGGCGCTCCAACCACTTGAGTCACCGGGCTGGCCCCACATATTGTTTTTGTAATAAGAAAAAGTTAATTTTTTAACGAAGTCTGTTCTTCTGTTTTCTAGGTGGGGTGATCAGGGGAGTTAGTTATCAAACTGATGAGGTAACCTCAAAGAGAAGTGATTTCATTGCCCAATCCAGTAACAAATAAATATCCGACAAGCGAAGGAACGGAGTGGCAAGTGAATGAATGGATGCACATGAGGACAGCTTGCTGTCTACTCCATAACAAGCCTCTGCTCCCTTGGAGAACATCAAATGTCTCGTCGCTGGAAATATGCAAGCGGAGGGTGGAACTTCCCCTTCACCACATCTCCTAGGTCCCGTCCAACTTAGTCTATGAATGTTGTTTACTGCAAGAAAAATATGCTTTCCTGAAAGTACTAACATTGTTTGCAGGTTCATGAAATAAGACATGAGCAGAAGGGCTCATATATACAGATGGGGAATGCCTATGGTGTCAAACAATAGGCTCCTGTTATCCGCCAGTTCTCAGTGAACCATGGACAATTTGGGTAAATAATTTGCTAGATTTGGATGTTTAAGTATGTTTAAGGCTACTATAAACTTCCCTTGGGTAGCGCTTGGTCTCTATTCCTTCAAATAGGAAGAGCCTATAGGGCTGCTCAGTAGAGTCCCTGCAAAGTCCTTAAAAAGTCCCCAAGCCCCAATACAAAATGAAACTTTTGTATTCACAATTGTACACGTGCAAAGACGTTTCGTGGGAGAAAAACATTACTCCCGTTGATATTTTCAGTAGTGTTTTGTTTCAGTTAGGACTTTCTCATTTTATTTTTGTTTGGATAGGAAAGTTACTGTGGCCAATTCAGCAGCTCCATCTTCTGATATAGGATGGGTGATAAGGGAAGGCGCTTAGGAATATTCAGTGATACTTGTGAGCTGGAAATGAGGGCTGACACTTTTCATAGAAATCTAGACTGGTTCTGGAGCTCAAGGTGGAGGTATTATTGCTCTGGGAGCCCTGCTTCCAAGACCAAACCTTTTGGGGGTTCAAGAGACAAGTAACCAAGGAACGTGGCCCTGTAATGCTTGTCTAGGATGGGCCCAAAGGCTTCATTCCGTCCAAGGTCTTTAGGCTTCTCTGGGGACCCTCGTTGATGGCGCAAGGAATCTCTGGTTGGGCCCAGACTTTGAATTAACTAAATTTGAGACTTGTCTTGATATCCATGTCTTAACCCACCTCCAACTCCTATAATAATGCCGTTTCGCTCAGTTATGTTCAGGGGCAAGTTTCTCCAAAGTGCAGTCAATGTGTACACCCAGAGATACTTCTGTCCACACCCCACTATTCTCATGACTTCTTCCAGTGAGCTGCTCAGTGGGACAGCTACAATACCAGAGAAAAGGTGCCACGAACTTGTGCCTAGCTCCCCAGAGGGAACAATGGAAGATGCTGGAGGAAGGCCAAAGAAAAGGGTGGGGGTTTGGTCTCCAGGCTTCCAAAGTGAGGACAAATCGCAGGGACAATAAAGCAGTGTAGGAACAACACCTAGCGTTTATTGATCACCCTACACCAGGTATTATATAATCCCACAACAGCCCTGGGAAGCGATTACAATCATTTTCACCACCCCCATTCTACAGAAACAAGGCTCAGAGGTAAAGTCACTTGCCCAAGTCAGGTGCTACTAAGTGGTAAAGCTCAGGCCATGAACCTATTGTCCCTGTTTACTGGACAACCCCTTTAGACCCCTGGCCACAGAGCTGCTTGCTGAGAACAGTAACCTAGATTTGGTTCTCCCGGCTACTCGGTAGCCAAGAAAACAGGCCTTGCCTCAATTTCTCCAAATTGACCTTTACACAGGACTTTTCTTTGGTTATCCAGCAGGAATCCCTTCTCCAGCATTCTTGCTCCCTTCCCAGTTCCCCAAGGGTCAGGAAGCGCTCCCCCACCCCATCCTCCAAGATCCCCAGCCACCTCACTTCCTAGCACAGAAGGTCTTCTGGGCCACTGGCTGAACTCCCAAGTCAAGCCAAGAAGCCACTGCTTGGAAAGGAGGGAGGAGAGGCCCAGAGGCCCCCCTTATCCCCAGCCCGACTCAAGGCAGCTGGGACTTCGTGCTGCCTGGGGTCTGGGACAGCTCAGGGGGGCTGTAAATTTGCTTCTCCTTGGATTTTCAATCTGAATTGGCTGCCAGGAAGACTCCATGGAACAGAGCCTGCCTCCACCCCCGCCATCCTCTGGTAACAACTGTCCCTTTTCAGACCCTGCCTCAGTGGCTGCCTGCTCAGGAAGTAGAGGAAGGCCTTGTAAGTCCCCATGATGCCAGAGCTAGGTTGTCCAGGCATGGCTTCAGCAAGCACCACTCTGAAGATGGATGGATTACTTCCCTCCTCTAGGTCAATCTCTGGCTGAAGTGTTTGGGGACATAATGGAAGTCAGACACGAGTGATGACCATAAACAGGAAACGTGCTGGGTGCCTGGTGGGTACCAAGGTGAACAAGACCTGTTAACACTGTCCTTTGCTCTCTTCTCCGATTAATGGGGCACCTGTGCTACATGACTCCAGAGGGTACCATTCCCACCAAAGTCTACATGAATGACACCCCCTGGACTTGTGCAGTGCTCAACCATGACAGTTGAGAGGCATGTAAGATGTGTAAAAATGGCAGCACAGAGGAAGGAGACAACTTCCTGCTAGGGCTCAGGGAAGGTTTCATAGAGGAGGTAATCCTTGGGTTTGGGCTTTGAAGAAAAGGCGAGAGAGTGTGGGAGGCTGGCTGACCCAGGGAGAAGGCACAGAGTGAGCAAAGGACAGGAAGCTGCAAGCCATCTAACTGAGCTCATGTGATGGAGGGAGAGGTAATGAGCAATGTGGGACAATAGGCTGGAGAGGTAGGTGGGTGACAGAACACAGAGGGTTTTAGTTCTGAGGCAACAGGGAGCCATTGCAGGCTCCTGCTCAGGGGAGTGACTCAAAAGAGGCTATTCAATGGGAAAGTTCATCTAGCAGCGAGTTGGGAATTAACTGGAGGAGTCAATGAGGAGGCCCCCTGCAGTGGTGCTAGGACTGGGTCAACACCATGTCAGAGGAATATAAGCAGGCAGACGGAGGGGGCATTGGGCAGGGGGTGGTGGACATTGGAGGGGGGGCTGCAGGTACCGTAGCTTCCTGATTTCTTCCTGCTCAGGGTCCCCTGATGAGGACAGATACTGCTGGGCAGTAACCAAGAGCACCTGGGTTGAAGTTGGGCTCCAAACTAGCCCCTGCCCCTTTAGCAGGATTACACAGTTTAGAGATTGGGTGTGGGGTGGACCAAGACCCTCTCCTCTACCCTCTGTCCAAGCTGCAATCATAGCTCTTTCCAAAAGCCACAGAGAATGAGCCAGCACCCGCAGGCCCTAGCACCTACGGGCTGTGCTCATGGCCCATCTTCCTTCCTTTCTCTAAGGTAGGGGCCTAGGAGCCTCTGACAAGTTGCTGTCAGAGGGGAGGGAGGGGCAGGTCCCACATCACAGAGAGGCTCCTTCCCTCCTCCCTCTCCTGGGCTGTGTCTACACTCCTCCCCATCTGTCCCTGGTCTCCTCGTCATGGTCAGGTCAGGGCAGTGACGCAGGAGTCAGAGAACTGGGAGAGCAGAGCCTGGGGGCTGTGGGGGGGTCGGGACAGAACGCATGTGTGGACGTGTGTGGACGTGAGTGTGTGTGTGCTTGTTCCACAGCTGGGATCTGGGAAGAGAGCAGAACCAGGATCTGAGGGCCAAGAAGAGCTGGGAGCCTGCCTGGTGCTGAGAGGGAAACTAGGACCAGAAGGCATAATGGGGCATGCAGACCGTTATATCCGTATACCAGGTTCAGGGAGGGCGCCCAGAGTAGGCTGGAGGTGAGCAGAGGGTAGGGGAGTAGGGGCTGAGACAGTCAGGCCCTCATTACTTTCTACCAGAAACACAGCGGCCTCTCCATCCATCTTTCTGAACATGTCTTTGATCACACTCCCCCGCACCCCACGGCTCCCTCCCTCACCTCAGTCAGGGCTTCGTTCAGGTCACCTTCTCAGCATGCATCCCTGCCTGTCTGGTATAAAATTGCAAACTCTTCCAACACTCCTGGTCCCCTTCCATGCCTGTTCTCAGTCCTCTTTGCCATCGGAGACCCTCTATTTTTATTCGTTTTTGTGTTTATGGGCTGCTTCTCCACTAGAATATCGGTTCTACCAGAGCAGGCGAGCAGGCGAGCAGGCATTCTTGCCTGTTTTATTCACTGCTCTATCCCCAGGTTCTGGCCAAGAGTATATATATACACATATATGTGTGTGTGTGTGTGTGTGTGTGTATATATATATATATATATATATATATATATATGTATATGTACATATATATATGAAATGAATATTCATTTCTTGAAGAAACAAATATTTCTTGAATGAATGAACATTTCCCACTCTGCAAACAAAACCCAAATTTCTCAGAGTGCCATTCCAGGCCCCTCATAACCTGAGCCCTCCCTCACCAGCACTCTGGCTTGATCTCCACCTCTCCCTGCCCTGCAGCCTCCACCCAAACACACCTGACCCTCCTTTCACTTGCTGAATTGGCCTTCCACACCCACCTCACATCTCTCCTACCCACCCTTCCAAGCTAAGCTCACTGCCACCTCCCTCATCAAAGCTTCCTTGAATCCCCCAGATAGAGGAGTTCTCCTTCTTCCAAACTCTCACAATTTATCTCTGTGCACTCCAGTCTTTGTCACACACGAAGATGTATCCATCTTATTTCTATAGTAAACTACAAGCTCCAGGAGGCAGGAACTAGATCTCCACATCTTTTTGTCCTGCAAAGTGCGTAGTCAAGTGTCTTGCACAAAGAAGGCACTGAACACATGAATAAAATATCTCTAATATCATGGGATGGAGTAGGGAGTGAAGGAATATATATAACCACCTGTATTTATAGGACTTTGCTGTCTTATGAAATCTGTGTGAGGTGAGACTGGTATTTTCATCACACCCATTTGACAGATAAGGACACTGAGGCTCAGAGGCTGAGGCTGCTTTCTGAGGTTTGAGAGCCAGCCAGCCTTGCACACCTGCTCTGGGGAGCTTGTCCCCCTGCCTCAGGGCTTTCTAGAAGCCACAAAAGCTTAGCTGCAAATCCAAACTGCCATCACTCTGGGGGTTAGCTCTATTCCAGAATTTGTAAGAATTCTGCTTTGCAAGCTAGCCTATATCACAGGTCAAAGAAACAGATGTCAAAGTGCATGTGTGTCTTGCACAGCATATCATGTGCTTTGTGCCGTAAATGTTCAATTTCAGTGTCCTAGAAAGTGAGGAGTGTGTGGGGTGAGAGAAGACCCCCCACATTTCTTGCTCTGTGCGCCCCCATCAAATTCCTCAGCGTGAACAACACTGGTTCTACAACAAGTACAGAACATGTGAGAAGGAAGACAACTGACTTGCCTTTGCCACCTTACTGGCTTTCAGACACCGCCGCTTCGCAGGAACGCGGGCACTGGCAGCTCTGAGCCCCCGCCCAAGACCGGGGCGCCCCCAACCTTTCTCAGAGTGGCTCTCCTCTCCCAGGCGCAGGCGTTCTGCCCAACCTGCCAGTGTGCAAACCCGGGGTCTGGCGGGCAGACGGGTGTCCCTGCACACGTGCCTACCGCGGGTCCGCTCCCGCCCCGGCGAGCCCGCGACCCAGGCGTCCTGCCCCCTGCTCTGACCCTCTGGCCGCCCTCCGGCGACCCCTCACGCACACGGCTCCCCCACCCCCGCACACGCACGCACACATGCTGATAACAGCCCCGACCCCCGGCCGCAGCCGCAGTCCCTGGGCCAACGCCGGCTGGTCACCTCGCGTACTCCCGGACCCTGGCCCTGCGCTCGCTGGGCCCGACCCCCGACTCGGCGGCTCCGGGACGGTAGCCCCCTCCTCCGGCCCGTGGGGTGGCCCTGCCCTGCTGAGCTTCCCGGGATGAGGGCTCGGGACGAGGGCGCCGGGGGAGCCCCCGGTCGCTGAGCGGCTGGGCAGGGCGCGGAGATGGAGGTGCGCGGTGAGTGCTCTCCCGCCGGGGAGTTCCCGCCCCGGGCGGTGTTTGAGAAGGGATTTACCGCTAGGGCTGTTGGCCCCGAGGTGGCTGGGTTCAAGGACCCGCGACTTGCCGAGGACCCCGGAAGGGCAAGGGGGGGTGGGGCAGCCTCCACGTGGGACACGGTCTCGGGGAGTCCCTGAGAAAGGCGGAATGTGACCTGGAGACGGGGACGAAGTTTGGGGATTCAGGGAAAAGAAGGGCTGCTAGGCGGGTGGGGAGGTAGTTGATACCTGGGCGCTGGAGCAACCACCAGGATCTTCGAGAGGGAAAGCCTCTGTCACAACAGGATTGAAGTTTGGCCCCGAGAAGTGCGGCCGGTAGCTGGGGGGTGGGGTGTGCACGGTAGCGATTGAATGAAGGCAAAGGAGGCAGAACCTGAGCGCTTGGAAGGTTGGGGTAGGGAGGACTGGCCCCAGCGAGGAGCGGCAAGTGTGAACCTGCCCCTCCAAATCAACCCTTCTCCTCCCCTCTCCGCCTCACACCCAGCCTGGCTCTTTTTTTTTAGAATGTTCTGCCGTGCTGCTCCTGCTGTCCTTGCTGCTTCCTCTGGGCCTCCCCGTTCGAGGCGCCCCCCAACACCTCATCTGTGACAGCCGAGTCCTGGAGAGGTACATCCTGGAGGCCAAGGAGGCTGAAAATGTCACGGTGAGGCCTCCTTCCTAGGACATTCCACAGAACTCACTCTCAGGGGTCCAGGGGTCTCCTCCGAGATCCAGGAAGCTGGATTCCTTCCAACCTGGCACTTGGTTCAGGGGTGGAGGTGGGAAGCCAGAGCCCCCAGTAAAAATGATAAAACTGGTAGCCTCTAACCCACACCTGTAAGTTAGGTAAGAGGCAAAGCTGGGACCTATGGCCTATGGGCTGCCTGGCCAGGAGCTCTTGGGCACCCTGACTCACAGTGTTGCGCATTTCAGATGGGCTGTGGGGAAGGTTGCAGCTTCAGTGAGAATATCACCGTCCCAGACACCAAGGTTAACTTCTATGCCTGGAAGAGGATGGAGGTGAGTTCATTTTTTCCTTCTTCTTGGAGAGTCTCATTTTGAGAGCCTGATAGGGTGGGAGGGAGAATGCTAGAGAGAGAGCAGAAAAGGAGCAGTAAAGATGAGGGCTGAATGGAATATGTTCATTTGTTCATTCATTCATTCATTCCACAAATCTTATTGCATGCCTGCTGTTTGCTCAGCTAGGTGCTTGGGGCTGTGGAGAGGGAGGAAGGGGCTGGCTTGGGCTGGATGACTTCAAGTCTCTGCTCCCTTTAGGTTGAGCAGCAGGCTGTGGACGTCTGGCAGGGCCTGGCCCTGCTCTCAGAAGCCATCCTGCAGGGCCAGGCCCTATTGGCCAACTCCTCCCAGCCATCTGAGACCCTGCAGCTGCATGTGGACAAAGCCATCAGCAGCCTGCGAAGCCTCACTTCCCTACTTCGGGCGCTGGGAGCCCAGGTGTGTAGGAGTAGACCCTCCCTCAAACTCTGCCCTTTCTGTAAAATGGGAGAAGGGTCCTGCCGAGAAATACTGAGGCTTTCCTCATGCCCCCTCCAATTCTATTCCAAACCCCATCTTCCTCTCGGGTCCCTGGCACAGCAGTAACCTTCTGTTCTCTCCTTGGCAGAAGGAAGCCATCGCCCTTCCAGCTGCAACAGCCTCTCCTGCTCCACTCCGAACATTCACTGTTGATACTTTGTGCAAACTTTTCCGAATCTACTCCAATTTCCTGCGAGGAAAGCTGAAGCTGTACACAGGGGAGGCCTGCAGGAGAGGGGACAGGTGACCAGGTGCTCCCACCCCAGACACACCCACCACCTCGCTCACCACCACTGCCCATGCCACGCCTTCCACACCACCACTCCCAACCCCCATCAAGGGGCACTCAGCTCAGTGCCAGCCTGTTCCACGGACACTCCAGGGCCAGTGGTGACATCTCAGAGACCAGAGGAACTGTTCAGAGCTCAACTCTTATCTAAGGATGTCACAGGGCCAGCCTGGGGCCCTGAAACAGGAAGAATTCAGAGGAGATCAGCTTAAACTCGGGACTGCGCCATGCTGGGGAGACACTGAACTCACCTCGGTGCCCAGCAGAACTGTCATACCAGGACAAGCTGGAGGGAAAGTACTTCTTTTTTTACCTACCAAGCAGGGACAGGATGGACTGGAGAATTTAGGTGGCAAACCATGAATTCTCCCCAGGTCTCATGGGGTCTCCATGACAGAAAGAGCCCCCTGGACAATGAAGGTGGTGGGAGCCGTGAAGATGGGATGGGGGCTGGCCCCTGGCTCTCATGGGATTCAAGTTTTGTGTATTTTTCAATCTCACTGGCAAGAACTGAAACCACAACATGGCTCTTGGCTTTTCTGTTTTCCTGGGAGCCCCCCACTTCCCTGGCTCTTACCCCATCCGGGCAGCAGGCAGCAGGCCTGGGAAACCAAAGGTGGAGGGGGTCAGGCCCTACGTGCTGCCTCCCATGGCTTGTCTGACCTCTTGACCCACTGGGCCTGAGGCCACAGGCTCTACCCACAATGGTCAATAAGGTGGCTCCATTCAAGGCTATTCCTCAGTAGGCAGCTGCCAACGCTTCTTCTTTCTGCCTCTTCTCTGTGACCCCTTCAGCCAATGCCACATTCCCAGGAACCACCTTTGCCACGTCAGCACACAAACGTCTTAGAAATCCAACTGACCTCTTTCCGTGCCTAGGGATGGTCACCATTGGTGCTCTACCCTGCGACTTGCACAAGGGGCAGTACACAGCCGTGCCACCTCCCCCGACAGCTGACTCATTGAGCCCTGTGCCCACTGCTTCTCTCGGGAGCTCACTTCTATGACCTTCTTCTTCATTCCTCATGCAGCTCCATGAGAAAGTAACTGCCGTCATTCCCATTTTATAGATGAAGAAGTACAGTAACTTGCCCAAGGCCAAGGCAACAGGAATTCCCTCAACACTCGCCCCTTTCCTCTTCTGCTTATTCCTCCACGTAATCCGTACCTGTTCCCTGCTCCCCTGGGATAGGGGACACAGAACAAACTAACTCAACCTTCACTCCTGCTTCTAATCTGACCATTTACTCTGACAACCAACTTCAAATTCCTTCCCAGAAATAATGCTTCCAAGGGCAGAGCAGTGCCCAAGAGAGAGCCGTGCTAAGGGCAAAAGATGTCAGAAAACTATTGGGATCCCAATGCTGGCCATGAACATGTATGTGGTGATCAGTCTTTCCACTTATATCACAAAACTTAGAGAAGTCAGCCTGCGCCCTGCAAATATGCAAAAGGGAGAGAATGTTTTGCCTGTCATCTGCAGCAGGAAAAATTACGGGCAGGTTGTGGGGGTTGGAGGCTAATTGTCAACTACACGTGTGTATGGGGAGGGGTGAAGCTGTGGTGGGAGGAGGCAGGGAAGGGGTGTGCCCACAGGCGAATTTTCTCCCTGGCCAACCCAGCTCCTGGGCTATAGTGCCTCCTTCAGGCCCTATTAGGAAATGCTAGAGAAATCAGCAAGCAATAGAACCCTTAGGGTTCTGACCTCGCACATTACAATAAAAATTCGTATTATGGTTTCCATATATGGCATCTGGTTCTTGCCCCACTGCTCTGAACGAGTAAGGAAGAAATCTCTCTTTCTTACTGGTGAAATTGAAGCTAAGATATTTGTTCTCAAGTCCAAGGAATCCAGATAATAAATGACAGCTAGGACCTGAACTTGAGATGTAGGACTCATAACCCCAAAGCCTTGTCCACCTCTTTTTTAGCCTGAGTCACTGCCTACACATCCCCTGGCTCTTTTCCCCCTAGAATTCAGCGCTACTGACACTCAGCTTCTCTTCAGACTTCTTACTGCTTTCAATTAAACAACAACAACAAAAGTAGTTAATGGAACCGGAGCTATATGACCTGGGCTAGGTGTAATGGGCAAATATGTTAAGAACATTGAAACATAATTCATTTATTCCGCATTTGTGGAGTGCCAACTGTGTACCTTGGCACTAAATGCTAGGAAATGTGAAATGATAGTCATGCTACTCACAGCCCAGTGTCCTCCCATAGCAGGCAGTCCCCAGGGGCGAAAAGATTTAATCATAGTCAGCTTGGTATGTGACTTGAGTGCTGAGATGTGGGGTACCCAGAGGCCTGGGGTGTCAAGACCCTGGCGAGGGCCAGAGTCCCTATGCAGAGGCACAGATCTGCAAGGAGGACGTTGCCAGATTTCAGAGGCTTTTCAAATGCAGGCCAGGAGCGTGAACTTTCTTCTGTACTATTATTACTATGATTGACAACACATTAAACTCTGGCATCTACATGATCTACTGTGATTCTCACCACAGCTCCATGAAACAGAAGGACAACAGGTATCACCCTCGTCTGTCTGATGGGAAACTAAAACTGAGTTCCAATAGCTAAGTAATGGAGCTCTTCTGACTTCCTGGTGGGACAGCAGCCAGCAAGTCCAGTTGAGTGGGTGGGTTCAATCATTGTTTAATGGAGATGCCTTCTGTTTGTAGAGTACTTTGCGATTTATAAAGTGCTTTCCTGGGCATCTCTCGTTTGCCATCCTAACCCCACGAAGAAGGCAGGGAAGGCAGAGGAGCACCACTTTGCAGAGAAGGAAACCGAAGTCCAGAGAGATTATGGGGTTTGCCCAGCTCATAAGACACTGAGAGGCAGGCCCAGCACCCGAAGCCAGGTTCTCTGAGTCTGAGTCCCTCTTCTAACTGAAGCACAGATCATTGGGGAGAGGAGAATAGAGGGAGAGAAAGGAGAGAGGAAAGAGGCATTAGGCATGTCCAGCGCTCACTACCAACTCCTTCCCACTCCGTCCTCTGCCTCAGGCTTCCACTTCCTCCCTGGATAGGGAGAAGATATCTGCCACTCAGACTCCCAACATTATGGGCCGGCTCAGCCACCTCCTGCAGCCCCAGATCCTGCCTTGACTGCAGCCTTTGGCCTTGGGTACTACTGGCATAAATCCTCTCGCTGGGTCTGAGCATTAGGTTGTCCAAAAGCACTTACCCTAGCTCACAGGCTGCGTAGGATTTTTCTGGAACTACTGTCTACAAGTCTCACCATAGCAGGTGACTGTTGCTGGAGTTGAGTTAGCTAAATGGGATCTCTTTGACATTGGAATCTAAGCTGAAAGTTAACTATTTCGTTTCCAGCTGGTCAAGGCTAATACTTCTAAAATTCCATCATAAAACTGTGACATTATGAAAGACTATTGGCAACAGAAAAATAGGCAACAGTATGGGTTCCCAACTTATGTGAGTCATGCCCAAATGCTTATACTCTCCCTTCTTGACTTTTAAAAATTGATTATTAAAAAAAATGATGTGACCCACACGTAATTTCTTATTTTTAAAAAACTTTGGCTGTATTAAGTCTCTCCTCTCCACATTACAGATGAGTAAACTGAGGCCCAGAGAGGGTATGCAAAGTGCCCAACGACACACAGTGAAGCCAGGACTGATTCCAGTTTTCTGGAGTAATTCCCAGGGGTCTTCCATAGTCAAGGGTATCTCATATTTATTCCTGTAGCTGCCAGTCTTGTCGGATGACAAACTGTCTGGGGCCTTGCCCTCTCCTGACTCCCCAAAATGCAGAGCCCAATGGTTCCCTTCCACCACCACCCTCCATTCCTTCCTATCCTGCCTTGAGCTCCCAACCCCCACATCCAAGCAGGTTGGAAGCTGTGACTGTCTAGCTCTGTGGCGCCAAAGGGAGGTCAGGAAAAGCAGCTTTCAGAGGACTGATTGCCCAACCAGGAGGCGCTGTGGATCAATTGGCTTCTGCTGCTCTTCCCCAGGTTAACCATTTCCTGCCTCGGTCCTTTCATTGATTGCTCTGCCAACCTGGTCTGGAGGAGGGGTAGACCAGGGTTTGGGATGGGCATCCTTTATATCACCAGCTTTGAAGTAAAGGGGCACAGGATCCCTCTCTCCCTGGGTGTAACCCCTGCATGGGCCCTGTTGTTACTCGATGGGCAGGAAGACTCCTGCTGGCTGCAAAGGGACTTGCGGAATTCCCTCTGAGACGCCTGGCGCTAGGCTGAGCCATCCCCTCCTTGACAGCCCAGGAGAATGGCCTGCCCAGGCCTCACTGTCACTTGCCCAGCACCCTAGACATAGATTTGAAAGTAGGGGGTGTTTGAGGTGGCTGGTTAGCTCAGTTGGTTACAGCGTGGTGCTGGTAGCACCAAGGTTGCCGGTCTAATCTCTGTATTGGCCACTGGGGAGCTGCACCCTCCTGAAAAAACAAACAAACAACCAAAAACAAAAAAAAAACAGGAAATCTGGACTCACACGATAGCTCAGCTCACTGTGGGCCAGCCCTCCAGCCTAGATACAGCTCTGTGTGTACAAGGAGAGTCAACGGGGTTTTTTTAACACAGCAAAACTGCCCTTTCAACTGCAGTCTTACATAGAATTGCCATCTATGAAACTGGTAAAAAGAGCTGCTCTGGCTGGGGTGGGACCCCCTATTTGGATGCTCCCAACAGCCCCCAAGGGTTTGCTGACAGAATGAGGAACTGGGCAGGACACCGCATGGGGCTGTCAGCACCATGCTCTCAGGCTCAGCGGTGACTTCGTTCCCACACACGGACATTGAGGACAGTATCTTTGCTATGAACAAGACATGACGTTCGGTTAGGTTAGTCCGCAACCATTGCTGTTCCCAGCTCCTGGAAAGCTCTTGATCCACTCACAGGTCCACTCCTGCAGCCTCGACATTAACATCCATCCACACCCCGTCTCTTACCCTCCACAGCCTCCTCTTCTGTCTCCCTAGCGCCAACCAGCCTCTTTGGTCCAAACCAGCTCCCCAGGATCGAGTCGCTCCTGCTGCTTAAAACCTTTTGGTGCCTCCTCACATCTATGGTATTCTAGGTCTCCCACGCAGGGCCCCTGCCTTCTCCCAGTCACACACACACACACACACACACACACACACACACACACACACACACAGAGCTATTCTTCAAAAGTGTCATTGCTCTCTCCAAGCTTGGAACATTTCCTCTTCCTGGAATGTACCTTCCCAACTTCTTTGCCTAATTACCATCTCTGTCTGTGACGAAGCCCCTCAGGTGTCACTTCCTGCAGAAGTCTTCCCTAACCAGCTCCCTTCCCTTCCTGTCACCAGTAACCCGGGTCAGGGACTCCTTCCACACTCTCCCTACCAAGCACTGATCTCTCTGCCCACCAGAGGAATGCAGGTCGGAGTGAAGTCTTGACGCCATTGTAAAATGTGTTGAAAGGTGGAATGGGGTGCAATGGAGGATACAGGGCTGGCATTAGAGCAAGCAGGAAGGTGGGGATGAGCTGGCTGTGGGCAGGACTGGCGTGAAGGTCATCTGAGAGGGCTTCCTATGACCAGAACCTTCTCCATTTGCCTCCTACTTTACAGATGAAACAGAAGCCACGAAACATGTGTCTGCACAGCCCCCTCCCCATTCTCTTCACAGAGCTGCTTGTACCTCCTGTTGTCTGTATTTTAGACTTTTCCCTCCCACCTTCCCAGGAGCCCTTTTCTCATCTCTCTGGCTGTTGCACTCTTCCTATGAGCATTTACAGAGGCTCAGATTTCTCTTATCTTGAAAAGATCCTACTTTGTCCCAATTTGTGCACCTACTCCTTTAGGTGGCCGGACAGCTTTAAAACATTGTCCCTGCCTCTTCCTGGGATCCCATTCTTCAACTTCCTCTCCCTCCTCAGTCTGGCTTCCTCCCAACCAGGCCCCTCAAAGACCTCTCAAAGACAAACCACATTTATACACAGGAACGCCTGGATGCATCAATAGGCAGAAGACATGAAAACCCTCCCGACCCCTTTCCAGAGGTCACCACTGTGAACAGCTTGCTGTGTCCTGCTAGTTCCATCTCTACTCCTTGACCTGATTTTGTATGTAAACACATACCTTCGTTCTGGGAGTTTACATAAATGGGATTACCCTATAATTTTTTTCCTGTGACTCACCTCTTTCATTTAATATATCTCTAGGTGCTCTTTCCACCTTTGGAATCTATGGATTCCTTTTTTTTTTTTCCTCTTTTAAGTCAGGAATAAACTCTGACAGTATCATATTATCAAGCAGTACTTTAGAAAGAAAGGTAATGCTGGGTCAAAGATATGCACATTTGGAAGTTTAATAGTCATTGTCAAATTACCTTCTAAGAAGTTTTCACCAACATACAGTCTTATCAACAATGTATTTGAGTGTTTCTACCTGCAGCCTGGCCAACACTCAATGGCATCAACCTTTTAAATTGTTGTCAGTATAACAGGGATCGTTTGATCAGCATTTCTAGTGAAGTAGAGCATCTTTTCCAATGTTTATTGGATGGTTGTAGTTCTTCCTGTGACTTGTCTTTTTCAATTCTTTGCCAATAAGTATTTCAGACCTCACTTCACTGGACCTTCCAGTTGCCTTTGCCACTGTTGCCAGATATAGAATTTTAGGTTTGAAATTATTTTCTGTTGGAATTCTGCAATGTTCTGCTGCCTCTTAGAATCCATGGTTGCTATTGAAAGGTCCGACGCCATGCTGATGTCTGTTCCTTAATATGACCTGCTTTTTTCTGTCTGAAAGTGTTTAGGACCTTCCTTTCACCCCTGATATTCTGAAATTTTATGACATGCCTTTCATGGGTCACTTTGCATTCATCATACTTGACCCCTTTGAATCAAGAGACTCATGTTTCAGTTCCGGGAACTCTTCTTATGTAGTTTTTCTTAAGTAATTTTGTGTGTGTGTGTGTGTGTGTTCTCTTTTTTGAACTCTTTTCGTTGAGTGTTAGACTTCCTGGACTGATTCTCTAGTCTCTTTCTCTTGTTTTTCTCTCTTGCTTTCCTTCTCTCGCTATCATTTCATTCCTCTCAATTTTGATTTTTAACTCTACTACTGGATTTTAAATTTCAGCCCGCATAGATTTTATTTCCAGTTCTCTGTCCAGTTTTCATGGCATCCTTGGAAGTGTGCCCAGAGTGGAGGGTCAGTGGTGTCTAAGTGGCCTGGGCTCCTCACTCTGCCTTCCCGTCTCTGAGAACCTCCTTTGAGGTCCCACATGGCTCCTCCAATCTGGACTGTGGTGCTGTTGGTGGCAGCTGCCTGGGCCCAGGGCCATATACCTGTCCCTGTCTGGTAAGTTGGGCTCAGGGAGCAATTGGGGATGGCTCTGAGGAAGAATGAGGGGCAAAGTTGGAGGGAGCAAGCAGGCTAGTGATGAAGGGCACAGCCCGCTGGGATGCAAAGAGAAGGATGAACTGAAATGGAGGGAGCCCCACAGGCTGAGAGTCTGGAACTTAAGGCAGTGCGAGAGCTCAGTGGGAGCAGGACAGATCCAAACCGTGAGGAAAGAGGGAAGAGGTGCAAAGCTGGGGAGACAGGTCTGAGGATGGCAGGGGAGGAAAGAGAGGTCGAGCCCTCAGAAAATGGACAAAATCTAGGGCACACTGAGCAGAGAGGAGAGACTTCAAGTAGGAGGCAGCAAGAAATGATGGATAGCTCAGTGTCCTGGAGCTTGTTTGTGGGGATTTGAACAAGCAGAACTTGAACAACTAAAACTAAGGGCTGGTTGATGTGGTCCATGCCACCTGAGGAGGGGCAGCAGCTTTTCTGTGGAATCTAGGAGGTGAGGAGGTGCTGTCCCTTTGTTAACCATCTCTATGCTCAGTTGCATGTAGCTGGGGCAATACCACATCCACCACACACCTACAACGTGGCATCCATACGGTCCCCACTCTACTGGGGAAAGTTAGACTTTAGGACAAGAAGACCTCTAGTGAAGGAAGGAGATGCCCCAGGTAGTAAACTAGTTCCTCCTCACCTGAGACTCAACCATGCTTGACATCCAGGGCATAGAGGGATGGAGGGTACTGGCAGGGATGTGAGGAACTCTCAGGGAAGACACTTTTTCGGAGAGAGATGCAAACTTAAGGTGAGCTCGCAGTCATTGAGGCTTATAATTCTTGATAATGACAAGTATTACATTTTGTTCTTTCTCCAAATTAATCTCCAGGGAAGAGAAGCCTCCAGACTGGAAGCCAGTTGCCCGCAGCTCTAGGGACAATGGTGAGTTGGAAAGCAGGGCTACTCGGACCTTCTTTCCCTCCCGGGGGGGCCACCCACGTGCCCTCAGGGCCAGGCGATGACATAAACATGAAATAAATGTGTGAAGGGCAACCATTAGATGACAGAGGATGGATGGAATTGTGGAGGAGTTGAGTACAAGCCCTGCCTAAAAGATTCACATTTAAATTTACACCAACAAACTGTATGCTGCCCAAAGCCTGTCTGCCCCCCTGAATCCAACCCAAGGGACCTCAGTTTCCAACCCCAGGGACCTCAGTTTCCGACCCCAGACCTAGACATCCTGCCCACCTCACCCCCCTCCTGCCCTGAATTTCTCATAAGAGATGACTTGTTTCTCAGATTCTCTTTCCCAAGTTTCTGTTCTGGACTCTAGTTTTAATGGCTAGCTTCTCTAAGCTTAGCAGTCCCGCTAACCCCTTCCCCCTCCAGTTTGGCTCCACAGCTGGCCCTCTACCCTCTCCTGGTGGCCTTTTCTTCCCAGCCATTATCACTCAGTGTAATTTTGAGGACAACTCCAAACCCTTCTGTGATTGGACACAAGCGTCCACGGATGATGGGGACTGGACTCGAGCCAGTGGGCCTTCCCACACTGGCAACACCAGACCCCCCGGGGGGTACCCCAATGGAGGTAAGGAAGCCTAAGGTTTAGGGAGGCAGCTGGGAGGTGGGCACAGGCAGACTTGGGTGGAGGGAGCAGGGAGGCAGCTGGGAGTGGGTCCTGGGCTCTGGGAAAGGGGTAGGGGCAGCCCTTGGGGATGGCAGGACCTCACCATCCTGAGCTCTTCCTCCTCAGAGGGCTACTACCTGCACATGGACTCAAGCACTTTCCACCCGGGTGGGGTGGCCCGCCTGCGCAGCCCCCCCATATGGGAGCAAGGTCCCCTGTGCATACACTTCGCCTACCACATGTTTGGGCTGTCACGGGGTGCCCAGCTCAAACTGCTGCTGTTCAGGAGCACCAAGCACAAGCACCCCCACCTGCTCTGGAAACACATTAACACCCAGAGCCTCTCCTGGATGCCTATCGCTGTCACTGTGCCCATGGGGCACACCCTGCCCAGCCGGGTGAGGCCGAGGGCAGAGCCTAGGGCCCCAGTGGGAATCTGAGTGTTGGGGGTGCCTGGGAGGGGCTGGGACAATTGAGGGGGTGAGGGGGGCGGGACTGGGCCATCTGAATTCAGGCAGGAAACTGGGAGCCTGAAGCAAAGGCACTAACAGGTGTGTGGTCCGTCCTCCCTCCCACAGCTGATGTTTGAAGGAGTGAGGGGCAGCACTGCTTACCTAGACATCTCTCTGGACGCCATCGCTGTCTACCGTGGCTCCTGCAATCAGGGTGAGCTCATCCTTCCTCCTCTTTCCTCCCCAGCCTCACCATCTGCCCAGGGAGGCAGGAGTAGCTCAGGAACCATGCCCCTGGTTTCTTAAAGAGTGGAGGCTACTTGCTTCCCTCTACCGTCCCATCCTGTACCTTTGACTCCTGAAGAAGCCACACCTAAAAAGAGGTTCTCTTTGAACAGAATTGTGGTGATACCTGTCTTACAGTGGCCTGGCCAATCATTCCAGTTTGCCCTGGGCAGTCTGTAGTTTAGCACTGACAGTCCTGCATCTCAGGGAACCCTGAGTCCCAGGCAAACCTGGACGTCTGGTCACCCTGGCTACTACCCTAGATCCATCCAGAATTAGTCCACTAAGCTGATGTCAGAGATTTGAGGGGAGCAAATTCAAGGGAAGGAAGATCTCAGAAGCTGGGTGTAAGAAACTAACACTTATCAAGCACAGGCACTGTGCTAGATGCTTCCCTCATGTGGATACTATTATTCCCAGTTTAGAGGTGAGGAAACTGAGGCTTGGGCGGTTTAAGTAACCTGTGCCAAGAACCAGCTGGTAGGGAGTGGGACTGTAGCTGGCCTGAAAGCCCTCCATGGCTCATAGTAGTACCCAGATTGGGACTCAGAATTCTGACTCCAGACTGATGCATACTTTTCAGAGCTGCCTCCTCTTAAGAAAAGCTAAATCCTCCCTCCTTTCTTTCCCCTCAGTCTGTAAGATGCAAATGTGCAGCTTCGACACTCCAAATGATCTCTGTGGCTGGAGTTGGATCCCGACGCCTTCTGGGGCCAAGTGGGTCCAGCAGAAGGGGTTCTCGGGGATGCCAAACGTGGGGCCTGAGAATGATTTCTCCAACCCCGGTAGTGAGTAATGGCCACACACCTTTCTGGGCTTTTAGTGTCCTCACAGGAGTTTATGATGTTTGCCTGAACCCTACAATAACAACTTGGGATGGTCTGGGTTGAACACCAGCAACCTCAAACCTCTATCAGCTAGAGTTACCTGGCAGAAAACAAATTCCATGCACCCAGCCAGCTCCCCCCACTGCCACCCCACAAGCCCTACCTGGAAAATCCAGCACCTTTCTTCCTCATTCATCCAACAAATATTTACTGAGTACCTACAAGTGCCAGGTTTTGTCCCAGACACTTAGGATATATCAGCCTACAAAATAGACAAGGAGCAGCAGGGAGCCAAGGGGAGACAGGTCCTGAAACAACAAAGTAAATGATACAGTTATAAGGTGAGCAGTGCTGTCAGAAAAATTAAAAAGTTGAACAAAGTAAGGGGATTGGGAGTGCAGGGGTGGGGTGGGCTGTATGTTTCAAACGGGGCGGTCAGGGTTTATGCTCATTCCGGTCACATATGAGCATAAACTTGGAGGAGGTAAGGGAGTGAGGCATGAAAATTTCAAGGGGTAGAACATTCTAACCAGAGAGGCCAGGTAGGCAAAAGCCGTGAAGTACCAGTGGGCTGGTGGGAGCTGGGGCTGGGGGGCTGCTGAAGTATAACAAGGAGCCGTGTGATTGGGATGGAGAGAATGATCTCCGGTGGGCCCTTGGAGGGACAGATGACGTGGAACCTTGAAGGCCATCGTCAGGACTGTGGCTTTAATTCTGCACGGATAGGGGGTCTGCAGATGTGGAGCAGAGGAGTGACTTGATCGGACTTACGTTTAAAAGGATCACCTAGTTTTTGTGTTGAGAATCTACTGAAGGAAAGGGGCAAAGGCAGATGCAGGGAGGCCATTTAAGAGGCTTTTGCAATAATCCAGGAGATACTCTTTCTTTCTCTTCTGTTCCGTCTGTGTCTATCCCTAGCTACTTTTCCATTACCTCCCTGTGCTCTTGGCTCTTTTCTTCTTCTTCCTACAGTTGACCCCATTCTTCCCTCCCTCCTTCTATTCCTTTTCTCCTCCCCCCTCCCTGCTCTTTGGCTCCTTTTTCTCCCCCAGAGAAGCCACCTCTGCTCTCCATCTGCTCCGCACAACATACACTTCCAGCCGTTACTGAGTGCACGCCGTGCCAGGCTTCACAAGTCAAACATAAAGGATTATACTCCCTAGTTTCCCCTCCGAGTTTCTACCACTTCTTTCTTCTCTTTCCCTTCCTGCCACCTAGTTTCATTTTTTTCTTTCTCTTTTTCTCCAGCTTTCCCTTTCCCTACTCCACAGCCCCTTCTGCCCTCATCCAACTCCATGTTCTCCCTCCTCCGAGCTTTCCTGCTGCCTGAGGCTTGCTTTCTAGAAAGACCTTGGGAAACCCCACTTACTTTCATTCTAAGCCCCACCCCTACCCCCCACCGAGAGCAGGGCAGGGCCCGCCCGTCTCTGTGCCCTGCGCGCCCCCTCCCCGCCGCATTTAATACCGTATCCCATGCCCAGCAGTTTCAGTAAATGTTGTTGTTGTTATTGTTTTAATTTTCTCTTTCTCTTCCTTTTACCATCTTTCTCACTTAATTATATATTTTACACATTTCCTTTCTTTTTCTCCCACTTCTTTCCCATTTCTCAGATGTCCTAGTATCGCCCCTCCTTGCTTTCGCTTTCACCACTTACCATGTCCTTTCCTTCTCTTTCGCTCCTTCCTTGTTGTTTCTTCTCTTTTCTCCTCTCTCCCACTCCCTCTCACTCTCCTCGTCAGCTCTCTCCTCTCGCTTTGCGAAGTCCACCTTCCACTGCGACTTGACTTGCGCATGCGCACATGCTCACTCTCAGTGGCTGCTGGTATTCCACCCCCCACCCCACCCCAGCCACTTGCTACTACTAGTTGCGTCCTGGAACGAGATCCATGCTGATTGGCTGCCTGAACTGGTGGCAAAGATGGGGTGGGGAGACACCTGCTCATCTGTGTCAGACCAGACCTCTCACCAGTTTGTGTGAGATGGCTGTGTACAGTGGGACAAGAAAAGGAAGAGGACATGACTCTGGGGGACCTAAAAAGTCAGAGCACAAAGGACAAGGTTCTGACTACTGCTCCATCTGAGAGGATGCCACTTTTCATAGCGTGACACTCGTGTCCTTACCCAGCCCTACCAAGCACTTCTGGAAGACGTCGGCCAGTCGTGAAACGGGTGTAGGCCCACCTCAGCGCTGGCTGTGCTAGGCAGCTGTCGGGGCCCCTGCCCTCGCCTCAGGCCCTATCCCTGAGCCATATTCTCCTCATTTCGGCCACCCCATCTTACTGACCTTTTCCTCCGCAGGCGGCTTCTACATGCTCCTGGACCCTAAGAATGCAAAACCGAGGCAGAAATCTGTTCTCCTTAGCCCCCTGAGCCAGTCACCAGGCTGTCTGAGCCTGTCTTTCCACTACACCCTCCGTGGCCGGTCTCCTGGCGCAGCCCTCACCATCTATGCTTCCGTCTTGGGTGAGAGTGGTGAAGTCATGGGATTTATGACATGAGGCTCATCTTCCAGGATTGGGTTGATGGGGGAGATATGGGTCTAGGGAAATCTGGGCTAAGTGTAAGATTATTCCACGGAGTGGAATTGGGAGCCAGCAGGGCACTGGGTTCTGGAAAACAAAGTGCCAGGAGGTTGGAGAGAAAGATGTGCTTGCATTTGGAGGAGGGGAATACATTTCAGGTATTCCCTTTGCTACTCTGTCCTTCTGAGTACAGGCCCCTTAATCTCACGTCCTCGGATTCCTTCCACTACAGGCAGCACCCGGAAACACGCACTTTTCTCAGGACAATCTGGACCCAACTGGCAGCCTGTTTCTATCAATTACACAGGCCAGGGACAGATTCAGGTACAGAGGAGCAAGAGGTCAGGTTTCCTTGTCCATGGTAGGCAACCCCAATATTGAAATGGATCTGGGCACTGAGAGCCAAGTGCCCTGGTCCCTGAATAGAAAAAAATCGGAAGGGGGTTGGGGGTTTGGGCTGTTTTCTCACACCTGGCCCCCTCTCCCTCTCTCTTCAGTTTACCATGGTGGGTGTGTTTGGAAAGATCCCAGAACCAGCTGTGGCAGTGGATGCAGTCAGCATTGCTCCCTGTGGGGGTGAGAGCAAGGCCCTGGGAGGCCCAGATTTCTCAGAATCAGAGGGGTAGGATGGGGGAGGAATAGAGAGCAGGGCCAAAATTTCTCAAATCTCCCATTTTTATGCCCTAGAGAGCTTTCCTCAGTGTGACTTTGAAGATGCCGCCCATCCCTTCTGTAGCTGGGCCCAGACATCAGGCGATGGCGGACACTGGACCCGGGGGAGTCAAAATATGCCCATCCAGGGAACAGGCCCCTTCGGAGGGTCCCTTAACAGAGGTGAGGAGATTGAGGACCCCTCACGCCAACAAATTACTGAATCTTCTCCCAACTAGGGTGCTGGCTGGTGTGATTGATAGAAGATGTTGGAGGTGGTGAAGTGTTTATTGGGAAGTCCCAAGGGGCCAGAGCTGTGAATATGACAGAGGTAGAGTGAGTTGAGGATTCTCATGGCTGTGGGGGTCACTGAAACCCCCAGAGAATCTAAGCATCTCATTTCATTGAGTTGAAGGCTTCAAAATCCACTGCCTTGTTTTCATTCAAGACATTACTAGTCTAGCCAACAAAGGGATCTGGGTGGCGGTCTGTTTTCCCTTTCTTTCTGATCCTGCCATATTCAGTTAGAAAAGTCCAAAATGAGCAAACAAAACAAACAAAATGTTACAATGTAGGAAGTTTGGGTGTTTGCATGAAATCCCCATTTGGAAAATAAGTATTGCTAAAGAAAGCAGCATTATACTTGTCCTGTGGAGGTTTCTCATCTTGCCCATTCCTTTCTTTTGCCCAGGTAACTATATCTACCTTGAAGCTGACAGGTTCTCCCAGGCAGGCCAGTCTTTCAGACTGGTGAGCCGGCCCTTCTGTGCCCCGGGTGCGGTCTGTGTGGAATTTGCCTACCACATGCATGGCCTTGGAGAGGGCACTAAGCTGAAGCTCCTGCTGGGGAGTCCTGCGGGCAATTCCCCAACTTCTCTCTGGCAACGCGTTGGGTCTCAGAGGCCTGACTGGCTGAATGCCTCCATCACCATCCCTTCAGGACACCAACAGCCCATGCAGGTGAGAGACAGAGAGAGTGGGCCCTGTAAGTGTCTGCGTGGGGCACGGTAAGAGGGACACAATGCCTGGTATCCAGGAGAAGAACCGGGGCTGAGAAGATGAGACGCTAGAAGGGGAACAGTAGACGTGAACTTGGAATTTCCGAGAAAGCTCTCTGGCTCCAGAAAAGGGGCAGGGACAGAGTCGGACTGCTGAGACTGGAATTGTGACATTTTGGCAGAGGACAGACTCTATGCCTGGCAGAGTCGCCGAGGGGCCAGGGATTCACTTTCATTTCTCTTTTTTTTCTCCCTTCCGCGTTACCTTCAGCTGATACTTGAAGCCGTCAGGGGTACCAGCACTGCCTTTGTCGTTGCAGTGGCTTTCATCTTGATCAATCATGGGACCTGTCGAGGTAAGACAAAACCCAAGACCCCAGAAAGGGGGCCAGGCTCTGCGATGACCATTTCTTGGGCTTCTCTATATGTACTTCTTTAAATGCATGTCCTCTCTTGTGCCTGAGTTCTCAGACTGTGTTGTTTCCTGTATTCTGCCCACCTTAGCCATCCCAGCCCCATCAGGATGCTTGTTTGAATGAATGTGACTTTGATGCCATGAATTTCTGTGGTGGTATCCAGAACCCCTTACCTACTGAACAGTGATCCTGAAGGGAGGACCAATATTCTATTCATTTTGTGTTTCCTGTACCTGGCATAATATCTGACATATATTAGGAACAGTGGTTATTGAGTGTTTATTGAATGAAGGTGGGGTTGGGAGTAGAAGGAGGGATGCGAATAAGTTACCCCTTTGATCCCACCCACTTCAATTAGATGTGAGTGAAGAAGGTGGTGGTATGATTTTAACGAAACTCCAGGGATTTTTTTCTTTGCAGGACCTGTACCAACAGTACTTCCTTCCAAATCTCCAGTTCCCCCTACTGGTCATTCTGAAACCCTTGTCTCCACAGCAAAACCTATGGCTCCCACAGTAAAACCCACTGTCTCCAATGAAATATCCACTCTCCCCATGGAAAAGCCTAGAGTCCCCACAAAAACGCACATCATCCCCACAGAAAAACCCACCTTCTTCACAGAAAAGCCCACCATTTCCACTGAAAAGCTTACTGTTCCCATTGAAAAACCCACAGTTCCCACAGAAAAACCTACAGTCTCCACAGAAAAACCCACTGTCCCACCTGAAGAGCCCACTGTCCCCACAGAAAAACCTGTCCCCACTGAAAAACCCACTGTCCTCATTGAAAAGCCCACCACCCCCACTGAAAAACTGACTGTCCCCATTGAAAAGTCTGTAGCTCCTACGACACCACAGCCCAATCCCACAATTGTACCCACTGAGCCTACAGTCTTGGTGACAGCTCCTAGTGCTCCAAGCACCTCCATGATCACGGTGACCCTGGCTACCACTGCAACCCCTAGATCCACAGGTATGTGATCATTGGACAAAGAGCTGAAAGGAAGAGAGTGACTAGGAGAGAGAATTTGGGAAAGGGATGCTTCTAGTAGAAAACTCAGTCTTAGAGGAGAGATGAGTCAGACATGGTGACATTGGAAAAAATCATGAGGACTGACTACCCTGAGTGAGAGTGACAGCAGGGCACGGGTAGGTCGGGGTAGTTGGGAACCAAACACCAGGCTTACTTCTTACTGTTTTATTAATTGTGAATCGACTCATGTACCATAAATGCATCCTTTTATAGTGTACAACTGAGTGGTTTTAGTATATTCGCAAGATGGTGCAAACATCATCACTGTCTAATTCCAGAATGTTTTCATCACCCCCCAAAGAAACCCTGCGCCCTTCAGCCGTCACTCCCCGTTCCTCCCAACCCCCCAGTCCCTTGCAACCACTAATCTACTTTCTGTCTCTATGGATTTACTTGTTCTAGGGATTTCATACAAACGGAATCATACAATATTTGTCCTTTTGTGACTGGCTTCTTTCACTTAGCGTAACGTTTTCAAGGTTCATCCATGTTGTAGTTTGTATCAGGACTCCATTCCCTTTTCTGGCTGAGTAATATGGGCCTGCTTCTCAGAGAACTTGAGTGTGGGTGTAGTGGAGAGGCAGGACGTCTCCCTGAGAACAGCTGCGAGTGGAGGCTTGATGGAGGCTGTTTTCCCTTTAGCCAGCTGCCCCCCAAATGCCCACTATGAAACCTGCGCCTGCCCGGCATCCTGCCAGAATCCCAAGCCCAACTGCGAGCTCCTCTGCAAGCCCGGCTGTGTCTGCAATTCTGGCTTTTTGTTTAATGACTCCCACTGCATCAATGCCTCTTCCTGCAACTGCTTCTACAACAAGAATTACTACAAGGTAAGAGTACGAGGACGCCCAGGTCAACCTGTGGGAGACTGCAAGGAACGCCGGGATTCTGGTTCCACCTGCTTCTTGGGTGATGTGAATTTGGATCCATGGTACAGTCCCAAAGGGTCAGCTCACAAGCAGTGGTTACACAGTGGTGGAGTCATTCGTTCAGTGTGTGGGTTTTCTTTTCCTTGGGGTGGGGGACCAGGGAAGGGGAACAGGACTTTATTGGGGAACAGTGGGTACTTCCAGGATTTTTTCCAAGTCAACTTGTTGTCCTTTCAATCTTAGTTGTGGAGGGTGCCTTTCAGCTTCAAGTTGTTGAACTTTCAGTCTTAGTTGTGGAGGGCACAGCTCAACTCCAGGTCCAATTGCCATTGCTAGTTGCAGGGGATGCAGCCCACCATCCTTTGTGGGAGCCGAACCGGCAACCTTGTGGTTGAGAGGCCGTGCTCTAATCGACTGAGCCATCCGGGAGCTCAGCAGCAGCTCAGCTCAAGATGCCGTGTTCAATCTTAGTTGCAAGGGGCGGAGTCCACTATCCCTTGCGGGACTCAAGGAGTTGAACCGGCAACCTTGTGGTTGAGAGCCCACTGGCCCATGTGGGAATCAAACCGGCAGCCCTTGGAGTTAGGAGCATGGAGCTCCAAGTGTCTGAGCCATGGGGCAGGCTCCAGTGTGTGGTTTTGATTGTCATCTCCGTTCATACAATAAATATCCGTTAAGTACCCACTGTGACCGGGCATGATGCTAGGCTGTGTAGAAGTTTCCATCATCCCGTGGCCTGTGCCCCTAACAGTCTCAATATTGACATACTTTTCTGTCGCGTACTGGTAGCCTTGAGTAGACCAACAAGGTGGTGCAGAGCCCTCGTTTCCATTCTGAGGAAAGTTGGGAGTCCCTGGGTGCTGAGTAGAGCTTCAGGCGTGTTCAGGACAGAATACAGTTTTCCAGAATCTTCTTCCAAAGGAACTCGAAAATCCTGATAGAATAGGTCAAAAGTGAGGAGTTACTGTTCTTGTCTCCCCTCACTGGTCCCCTCCTGGGGAGATTCAGCAAGAGCAGAGGCTCAGAAGGTCACAGACTCTGGGCCAGCACTATCCATCCAAAAGGGACCCCATGCAAGCCACACGCCATTTTACGTTTCCTAATAGTCACATTAAAAAAAAAGAAAGGAAACAGGTTAAATTAATTCCAATAATCTATTCAATCCCAAATATTATCATTTCAACATGTAATCAATAGTTACTAATGAAATCATTTACATTTCTTTTTTTTGTCATACTAAGTCTTCAAAACTCAGTGTGTATTGTACACTTACAGCATATCTGAATTTGGACCGGCTACATTTCAAGAGCTCAGTGAGCACATGTGGTGCCTGTATTGGAACTGCCCTAGAGTCAGGCCAATCTGAGCTTGAATCCTGGCTCTAGCACTTTTGCTGCGTGACCTTGGGCAAGGTTCTTTACCTCCTCAAATTTGTTTCCATATCTATAAAATGTGCACAATAAGATTTTTCTACCGCATAAGACAGTTGTGAAGATGAAATTAGATCCTGACACAGACCAATTACTTAATAAATGTTAATTAGTACTATTATTAGCAATTTATGATAACCGTCATATGCAACCTGTTAATTAACAGTGCAGTAAGCCATTCATTAGTGTCCACTGCCTCTTCTCAGCTCAGAGTGTTCTTCCCTTTGGTTGTCAGAGTTCCTTTTTGTCTCTTCAGGGGCCACTTCCTCCCCACCCTACCCCCCTTACCAGTCTCCTAGGTGTCCCTGCGTCAGTGTCAGGATTAGCTACAGCCACAGCCTGGGGAGAAAGGTCTGTTATAGCTGTCAGCATCAAACATCTCTTCCCTACCCTGGGAGACATGTATTAACCTATTATATACTCACTTATGCTTTCAACAAATGTTTGTTGAGTATCTTGAACCCCCCCCCCCCAGCATTGGGGTCACTGTGAACAAGGCATGATCCTTGTTCTCCTAATGCTGTTAGATTCTGAGGGACACATGGGTCTTGGTTCACGCTTTCATTCAGCAAGTATTTCTGCTGGGCACTGTGCTATGTGTTGGGGCTAAGATAGTGAATAAAGATGGACATGGTCCCTCACAATAGCTTATAATCAAATAATCCCCAAAATAAATATAAAGGTGCAATTGTAGTAAGTCTTGGGAAAGAAAGGTACCCAGAGGTATGAAGACGAACTCGTCAGGGAGGTCTGGAAAATCTTCCTGAGAAAGTGTGTCCCTTGAACTGAAACTGCTGGTTGCATAGGAATGATTTAGAAAGAGAGAGAAGGAAGAGCATTCCGGGATAAGAGAACATCATGTGCAAATGTCCTGTGGTGGGCAGGACCATGTGGTTGGGGGCGGAAGAAGAGTATGAGCAAGGTTAGGTCTGCAGGCACAGTGGAGGAGAAGGGCTATAGCGTGGGATGACAGAATCCGATCAAGAGCTATAGTGTTGTGACCCCTGACCCCTTGCTCTCAGCCTGGGGCAGAGTGGTTTAGCCTTAATTGCACAGAACATTGCCGTTGCTGGCCTGGCAGTCGGATGGAGTGCCAGACCACTCAGTGTGGGACACACACGGTATGCCAGCTGAAGAACGGCCAGTACAGATGTCACCCCTATGGTGAGACCCTCCCCTCATGTTGTTCCTGCCTGCCAGCCTGTCAGAGTGGGTGTGACACCAGGGTCCCAATCCTTCCCTTAACCAGAGGAGCTGGGACAGGCCACTGGGTGGGTGGGACCTGGCCTGCTGAACCAGCTTCACGTTCAGGGGTGAACCTTTCTCCCCTCAGCAGGCACTGCCACCTGCTTTGTCTATGGCGACCTTCATTATCTCACCTTTGACGGGAGACACTTTAGCTTCATGGGCAAATGCACCTACATCTTGGCCCAACCCTGTGGCAACTTGACAGGTAGGGTCCTGGAGATGCCCTTCGGCCTGGGCCTTGGGTCTGAGGTCAAAAGAGCTGGGCATGGGAACAGATGAGAAGGGCAAGTAAAGTAAAGGTTGACATGTCCACCCCAGAAGCAGGACTTTCCCAGGACCAGACTACCAGTAAAAATGCACTTTAAGACACTTCTCTTTGTCAGTTGTCTCCTTGGCCAGATTTTATTGAGAGGCCCCCTGGCATAGTCGCAATACAGGGATGAGAGAAGTAACACAGTGCCTGCCCTGGAGGACGCTTCAGTCCACTGAAGGGAGACGGATTGTCGGCGTACTGTGACAGACTGTTCTGGAAGAGGCAGACAGTCACACCCCACTCACATCTGGGTCCTGGCTTCCCTCCTGAACTGCAGAGCTGGTGTCTCTGTGGCCCTTTATCCTCACAGTGCCAGGTATGGGCGCCCCCCTCAGTGGGTGCTCAGAAACGCTTGTTGAATGAGCCCTTGGGTGCTCTTTACCCCTCTCCCCACCCAGAGCCCTTCTTCAGGGTGGCAGTGAAGAATGAGGAGCGAGGACAGGAAGGTGTGTCTTGCCTGAGCAAAGTCTACGTGAGACTACCCGAGACCACCATCACCCTGCTCAGGGGCAGACGCACGCTGGTGAGCCCCGTTTTCTGCTTAGCCCTGCTGGGGCCATGAACCTTGGCTTTGGCCTGTCCTGTAGGCGGCCTCGGCCTTGTCATGGCCAGCTCCTGCAGCCACCAGGCCCTCCCAGGGCCAGGCTCCGGAGCACTCCAATTGAAGAGGTGTTTAGGATTGCTCTCCCGGGTTGATGTAGGAGTCCGTTGGGGGTCTTCCTGACTCTCGGATCTGTCTGTCTCTTTTCTTGGCCCCACCTTCCAGGTTGGGGGTCAACAAGTCACCCTCCCAGCCATACCTTCTAAAGGCATCTTCCTGGCTCCAAGTGGACGATTTGTGGAGCTGCAGACTGCGTTCGGTTTGCGTGTGAGATGGGATGGTGACCAGCAGCTGTTTATGAGTGTGCCCAGGTAAGGGGGGCAACCCAGTGAGGCAGCTGCCACTTCTCCTGCTCTGCCCCTTCCTCTCCCAGAACCCTCCCGTCCCCTTCTTCTTCCATTTCAGGTACTAATTATCAGTCTGGGTAGGAATTAGCAGGCCTCCCTTTGGATGAGGAGACAGGAGGAAATGCTTTCAGGGCAGTGATAATAGTAGGATATATAACACAATGCTTTGGGAATGTGCTAGAAGGAGTCACTAATGGGCTGCGGAAGCTTTCACAGGAGTGGTCACTGGATCCCAGTCTTCAAGGAAGAGTGGCTTTCAGGGAAAGAAAGACTTTATAGAAATAGTGAACAGCAAATGCAAGAAAAAACTGGAATGTCTTAGGGTCAGCAAGAGGTTTGTTATGGCTGGAAGATGGCATGTGAGCAGAAGAAGGGGAGACTGTAAAGGTGGCTTGGGGGTGAGGGTTGTGAGGTCCTTGTGTGCCTGGCAACTGGTGTGGAACCCTTGTTTGGAGTTTGCTCGTCTTACTCCCCCACCCGCCTCACTCACCACCTTCTGCTGTGGTCCCTCAGATGACTGAGGACCCTTCTTTCATCCTCACCTGGCCCCCACAGCACCTACTCTAGCAAACTCTGTGGTTTCTGTGGCAACTATGATGGTGACAGTAGCAATGACAACCAGAAGCCCGATGGCAGACCAGCACGAGATGAGGAAGAGCTGGGCAATAGCTGGCAGACCACAGAGGATGAGGAAGAGGAGTGAGTCTCTGTCTCTGCCCTCCCACTCCTTTGACCCTTCTAAGAACAAGCACCCAGACCCACATCACCCTTTTTCTCCTCTCTCCTCTTCTGCATGCCCTCACCTCTGTCCCGGCCAAGTTCATGAACTCATTTACCACCGCGCTCACCCCTACCATCAATGGTCCTCATGCGATTCTGAGCAGGAGGTTTTCCCACCTTCTTTAGGGTTTGGTATTCAAATGTTCTCCACTAGGGGTTGCTGAGAGTGGGGAAATTGCTGGGGTAGGGGCCGGATGGAGGCGAGTCCTGGCCCTTAGGGCATTTGGGGTGAGTCTCTCTAGGTGCCAGAAGAACAAGACAAGTCCTCCATCTTGTGACTCAGCCTTGCAGAATACTCTGTCGGGGCCAGAATTCTGTGGACGGCTCATGGTCTCCCCCGGAGCCTTTGAGTATGAGGGGGATCAGGATGGGGGGGCACTTGGCCTCTGGGGTCCTTTGATGTGGGGTGGGGGACAGCCAGGAGGTTCTGCCCTCTGAGTCCCTCCGATCTGGCCTGTCTCCACAGGGCATGCCTGCCTCATCTCATGGCCCCTTTCTTCTTTGACAACTGCATATTTGACATGTGTAACTTCCAGGGGCTACAGCGGGTGCTGTGTGCCCACATGGCAGCCTCGACCGAGGCCTGCCAGGATGCTGGCTATGTGGTGAAGCCCTGGAGAGGACCCCAGTTCTGCCGTGAGTTGGGCCAAGAAACAGGGGGGCCCGTTCCTTCAGATGCAGATGGAAGCAGAGGGCTGGCATCTAAGAGTGTTAGCACGCACTTGGGGGCTCCTGGTTGAACCCCTTTGCTTCCACACACGGATGGGGAAATCTGCAGTCAGAAATATCCACTGAAAAAAAATCACAGTCACTTGCAAACTCAGAAAGCCTTCCCAGCTGCCTGAGGCTATGCAGAGCAATGCCTGTTGGCAGTTGCCCACCTGACAGGTTGCCCTATCCACACATAAAACAGACTCAGGTTTGGGAGGTTGCACCATGACTGCCGCGCAGCTGCTGGTTATGGCCTAGCTCTCTGGGGAGCCTGCTTTAGGGCAGGGCCAAGCCCTTGATTGAGGCCACACATGCAGTCACCCCACTCTCCTTCTACCCTGACCGCTCACCTTAGACATGTCTACACAGCAGCGCTAGTGAGGTTCTTGGATCAGTCTTGCTCCGCAGGACCTGCCTCTTGCTAGCTCCCTGCAGGCTGCTCCTCCAGGCCCAGGGTGGAAGCTGAGCTTGTCAGTCGTGCTTCTCCCACACCCTCTCTTCCCAACATGGGGCAGAAGCCTCTAGCTGTGGGCCTTCTGAACTCTGGGCTACGAACTAGCTATAGACCTTCTGTCTCTTGTCTCCTGCCTGCCTCACAGCCTTCTCACCTGTGCTTTTCTCTCTACCAGCTCTGGCCTGCCCACCCAACAGCAAGTATACCATTTGTGCCAAGCTGTGCCCCGACACATGCCATTCCAGGTTCTCTGGCATGTCCTGCCAGGACCGCTGTGTGGAGGGCTGCGAGTGCAACCCCGGCTTTGTCCTCAGTGGTCTCCAGTGCATCCCCCGGTCCCAGTGTGGGTGCCTTGATTCCACAGGCAGCTACTTCATGGTGAGTCGCTCGGCCTGGGACTCCTCCGGGATCTGCCGCAAGAGAGAAGGCTCAGGGAAAGCCAGGGCCTGCAGGCCTGGGCTTAGGGAAATTCTGGCTCAGATCTCCTTTCCCATCTTCTTTCTTCAGCTTTACTACTTTTCATGCAGATGGGGATGGAATCCTAACAGTTACTGCTGGCCGCCTAAGACCCCTGCTTCTCTCCCTTCCCATCTTCCCTACCCTTCATGTCCCTGAGTCATTTTCTTACAGCTGTGTCTCCCCTCACTCTTTCTAAACACCACCAGCTTCTCTCCTACCAAGGGCCCCTTCCTCCTGAAACACATTGTCTTCCTCCTTGGCCCCTATCTTCATAGTCTTCTCAGAGACAGCTAGACCCTCATCTATGGTCCTTCTCACTTCCTTCTTTGCCTGTCCATCACCCAAGTCCTGGGAATGGCACTGGTGTCCGTCAAAGCCTTATACCACCTGAGGCCCACTTGGCTCTCCTCCCCTCGCGCCCCGTTCCAGACCTTCTGAATGCTCTTTGTCTGTGCCTTGCTCTCCTCCCAATTTCACCTTCCTCGTAGCCCCTTTCACCCTACTGTGCCTCCAGCCACCCAGCCATCCATGCCTGTTGGAATCCTTCACCACCTCTGAGGCCCTGTTGAAATGCTGCCTTCTCCTTGAAGCCTTCCTGATAGACAAAGTTAGAAAACATCCCTCTAAACTCTTAACTATCGGTGTTGATGGCAGGAAACTCTCACTAGGTGCCCCGCTCATCTTCTTTGGGTGTATATTGTGTTGGAGCATATAACCTATCAGTTTACTTGTTTGCTGCCCCCATTGGGGTTGTGAGTTCTCCTACGTCAGGGACATCATCCATTTGGGTCATTACTGAATCCCTAATGCCTGGCGCAATGCAGACATAAGTGTGTTGAATCAGTGAAGGAACAAACACATGATGGAATTAAGTGAGTGAATGCCAGACTTTTGCAACTAAGCCTAGAGCATTGGGAAACAGGAATGCCTCCCCCGTGAGCAGGCTGGTGATCTGAACAGCACTGGACCGATAGTCAGACCTGGGAATAACCTCTTCTCCTTCCTTCCTTTTGTCCCCCAGGCAGGGCAGCAGTGGTTCAAGCCAGGCTGCAGACAGCTCTGTATCTGTGAGGGCAACAACAAAACTCACTGTGTGCTGTGGAGGTGCCAGGCCCAGGAGGTCTGTGGTTGGCAGGATGGCATCTATGGCTGCCATGCCCAGGGTGAGCAGTCAGGTGGAAGGTGAGCTGGGGGGCTGCCCATGTGGCCTCAAACAAGAGCATAGCCTTGCCCTAAAGCAGGCTCCCCACAGAGCTGGGGCATAAGCAGGGGCTAGAAGGCAGTTGCCCAGAGCTGGAGCGGTGTCTTTAAGGGCCCAGAGAGTGAGGTGGGGACAGTTCCTGTCCTTGACCTCTCCAAGCCAAGCTGATCACCCGAGGAGCCACGGGCACCACCCCAACATGGGCTCACCAAGATGACAGCTCAGGGTCAGTGTGCTGTGAACTCCATCTCCTCCTCCCCAGGGTCTGCCACTTGCACTGTCTCAGGGGACCCCCACTACCTGACGTTTGACGGAGCCCTGCACCACTTCATGGGCACCTGCAGCTACACCCTGACCCGGCCTTGCTGGTCGAGGTCCCTCGAGAACTACTTCGTCGTGAGTGCTACCAACGAGTTCCAAGGTGGGAACTTGGAGGTCTCCTACGTGAAAGCCGTCCACGTACAGGTGTTCAACCTCAAAATCTCTCTGATCAAAGGCCGCAAGGTCGTGGTGCGTGCCTCCGCCTACCTCCTGGGCCCCACACCTCAGCCGACTCTGCACCTCTGCTCTGCCCCTCTTTGCCCGCAGGCCCGCCTGTCTGGCTTCTAGAGCCCCCGGGGGTCGCCCGCAACAGGTTCAGCCCCAGTTCCTGAAACATATCTGCCACCCCCCTTCTGCTCCCTGGTCTTGGCCCTGCTTTTGCCCATGTTCCCAACGCATTTCCCTACCATGTCCTCCCTGCCTTGTAGCTGAATGGTCGCCGGGTGGCCCTGCCTGTGTGGTCTGCACGAGGTCGGCTAAGCATGAGGCCCAGTGGCTCCTTTATCCTCCTCTACACGAATTTTGGGCTTCAAGTTCGTTATGACGGGAACCACCTGGTCGAAGTGAGGGTGCCCTCCACCTATGCTGGCCGGCTCTGTGGGTTGTGCGGTGAGTTCCTTGGGCACCTGTGGGCAAAGCCGGGATAATGGGCAGCAGTCTGTCCTGGTCCTGCTCAGACACACACCTAATTAGGTGTCCTAAGCGCTTGTCCACAGGTTCATGGGTAGAGGGTGATGGGTGTGTGAGGGTGAGTATGAAGGGAAGCCTACCCAAGGTGAAGAAAAGACAGGGTTAACCTTGGTCTCTGGAGTGCAGAATGAGGGCACCTCTTGGGGGAAGGATGGTGGTGTCCTGGGGCTGGGTCTGTCAGCAGGGCACTCTGTTAACTGCCCCTTCCTCCAGGGAACTACAACAACAACAGCTTAGATGACAATCTGAAACCAGATAAAAAGGCTGCAGGCAACTCCATCCAACTGGGGGCCGCTTGGAAGTCAAATGAGTACTCTGAACCTGGGTGAGCCAGGAATGGGGGGCTCCAGGCCTGGGGAGATGGGTGTGGGGAGGAGCCTCAGTGGGCAGCCAGCTGATGTCCTCTGTGTGACCCCAGTCTCTCGGAGGCTGGAGTTGATGAAAGGTTGTTCTGACCTCTCTTGCCCCTGCCTGCTGATTTCTCCCATGCTTACTGATCTGTCTCTTTGGAGAACACTTTTGGGCAGTCTATCCTGAGATCTAACTTTCTTCCTTCCTGCTGCATCTTCTGACCTTTCTATTTGAGGGCGCCACCTTATTCTTTTTTCCTGTCCTTATTCACCTCCCTGTTTCTTTCCACTTTTGTTTCAGTTTTTGGGAAGGTTCCTCCAACCCTAAATTCCTATCCCTTCCCCCTCTTTTTGTTTAGCTGTTTTGTTGCTGGTGGCAAGCCTCCCAGGTGCCAGGGAAACAAAGTGGCAGACACCTGGAATAACTGTGACATCTTAATGAACCCTCTGGGTATGCCTCATCCCCTGCTGGTCCTTTTCTCCTCCCCCAGGACAGGAGCTAGAGGAGGGGTACTCTAAGGGAGGGAGGAAGAGTGGAACACGAAATAGATGGAAAGTCAGGAGGAAGGCAGATGGAAACACAGAAGCAGCGCGTGCCTTCTTGGGAGCCTGATGGGTCAGCACTTTGTTGCATCTCAGGCCGTTGGTTCTCAGGAAATACAGGTTTTCATGGAAATGGATGTCAAATTTGCCTCGAGTAGCTGCCTGGTTCTGCTCCCTTCCCAGGCTTCCTCTCTTCTCTCACACCCCCGTGGTTTCACCCTCCAGGACCCTTCTCCAAGTGCCATGGGGTGGTACCCCCGCACTCCAGCTTCGCCAGTTGTGTGCACGGCCAGTGTGCGACCAAGGGTGATGCCCTGACCCTCTGCCGCTCCCTGCAGGCCTACGCATCCCTGTGTGCCCATGCCAGCCAGACCCCTGCCTGGCGCAATAGTACCTTCTGCCGTGAGTGACCTGACCACCCCTCCTGCTGCCTGGAAGAGTCCCTCCAAACCCTGTCCTCCCCTCCTTTCCCTAAATTCTGCTCCTCACCTCTTCCCTTCCCAGCCTGGCCCTCAGACACCACATGGCACCTCCTCCGTTCTCACTCTCCAGTCTCTCCAAGCCCAGCCCCCTCCCCTACTTGTCTCCCTTTACTGGGAGCCTCCTTCCTCTGATTCTCACCTCACCAAAAAGTTCCACCTTCATTTGGCTGCTGCCTCTTTCCCCTCTTACCTAGGCCAGCTCTGTTCCTTTCTTCCTGTCTTTCCCAGGAACTCTTTTTTTTTTTTTTTAATTGTGGTCAAATACGCATAACACAAAATTTCCCATTTTAAAGATTTTTGAGTGTCCAGTTCTAGAGCATTAAGTACTCTCATGTTGTTGTGCAACCATCACCACCATCATCTCCAGAACTTTTTCATCTTCCCAAACTGAAACTCTGTTCCCATTTAACACTAACTCCCCACTCCCCCACCCCTGCCCCAGGCACCCACCATTCTCCTCTCTGTCTCTATGAATCTGAATACTCTGGGGACCTCCTGCAGGTGGAATAAGACAGTCTTTGTCTTTTTGTGATTGGCTTGTTTCACTTAGCATAATGTCCTCAAGATTCATGCTTGTTATAGTGTGTACCAGAATTTCCTTTTTTTTTTTAAGACTGAATCATATTCCATTGTATGGATGAACCCCATTTTGTTCATCCATTCATCTGATGGATATTCCCAGGAATTCCTGGTGCGCCAAGGTCAGGGAGCTGAAAATCACTCAGCCCTTCCTACCACGGGTTTCTTCTTAGCTCTGAAGTGCCCACCTGGCAGCAGCTACAGCCCCTGTGCCAACCCCTGCCCAGCCACCTGTCTCAGCCTAAACACCCCACGAGACTGCCCAGCCGCACTGCCCTGTGTCGAGGGCTGCGAGTGCCAGAAAGGCCACGTCCTGAGTGGAACCTCCTGCGTGCCCCTCAGCCAGTGCGGCTGTACCGACGCAGGGGGCTCCTACTACCCGGTGAGAGCCAGACCGCAAGGTGTGCCCTGCCCTTTCCAGCTCTGTGAGTTGGTGAAGGGGCAGGGTGGGCCAGTGCCCGCTGGGGGCTGAGGAGCAAAGTCAGAAGCCAAGAGGCTGGAAGAGGGTAGTGATGGAGGTGATCACTGAGTGAAGTGGGCCTCGTAGAGGGCTCAGGGTTGGGGGAAGCCCAGTCCGCCTCTGACTTCAGGTTTCTGTTGCATGTCCACACCCCACAGGTCGGGGAGAGCTGGTACACGGACAGCACCTGCTCCAGCCTCTGCACCTGTTCCACCTATAACAACATCTCCTGCCTCCAAACCTCCTGCAAGCCTAACCAGATGTGCTGGCCCCTGGATGGGCTGATACGCTGCCGGGCCACAGGTAGGAGGCCACTGAGTATGGAGGAAGACCCCACAGCTCTGCAATTCCCCCTCACGGTCCTCACTTCTGTCCGTAGCACTCGGGTTCATGGCCCTGCTGTACCGAAGAGCTTCTGGTGGGGAACAATGACCACTACACTGTCTATCGGGAAGGGCTCCTTGGGTCACTCATGGTTTTCCTGTAGTGGCCGTAAACTGCTTAGATGGGATATTAAAAGTCTCTCCCTGGCAGAATAATACCTGCTCTGTACCCAAGCCTCACATTGGCCTGGCCCTTTGGCCTTGATTCTTTTCTTTTAGTCTTCCTTCCCTTTGGAGGCCCCTCCCCTTCACATCCTTTCCTTGAAGGTGGGGAGAACGCCTGTTCTTGCAGGAGGCTGGGCATTCCTCAGGCACCTGTTTCCTGCAGGTATGGGCGTGTGCCAGGTCTCGAACAACTCCCACTCTGTGAGCTTTGATGGCAGTCACCATGTCATCAGGGGCACCTGTGCTTACGTCCTGGTGAAAACGTGCCACTCCACCATGGACCTGCCCTTCTTCAAGATCAGTGGCAAGAACGGGAAAAGGGAAGGCCAAATCCCCACTTTCTACCTCTACCAGGTCAACATTGACATCTTTGATTCCCTGGTCACCCTGAAAAAGGGCCACCGTGTGCTGGTGAGCTGGGCGGCATGGGCAGGGATAAAGGAAGCGAGCTCTGGGGACGGGGCTCTGGTCCTTCTTCCTACTCACCAGCCCTCGCCTCCTCTGTAGATCAATGGCAAACAGGTCACCCTGCCCTCGACCAGCCACATCCGGGGTGTCAGCATCTCTGCCAGTGGGGTCTACACTGTGCTCAGCATTCACATTGGGCTGCAAGTCAAGTTTGGCAGTGGGTTCTTGGAGATTGAACTCCCTAGAGCCTATTATGGAAAGGTGAGGAAAACGCCTGGCACTCCTCCTAGGGGTGGGGCCCCATACACCCTAGAAGAGGAGAGTGATGCAGAGTATGCCTTTCTCTTTAGAGTGGAAAAGGGGAAGTCAATGAGAAGTGCTCTCCCGGGGTGGCCGGTTAGCTCAGTTGGTTAGAGCGAGGTGCTGATAACAACAAGGTTGCCGGTTCGATCCCTGCATGGGCCACTGTGAGCTGCGCCCTCCTTAAAAAAAAAAAGCGAAGTTCTTTCCTGCCTCATCCTCTCCCCTCACCCTGCACCTTACCCCCACCCCCACCCCATGCTAAGACTCCCCTCTGCCCACCCAGGTCTGTGGCATGTGTGGGAACTTCAACGGTGAGGAAGAGGATGAACTAACAATGCCCAGTGGTGAACTAGCCCAGAATGACGTTGAATTTGTGGACAGTTGGCAAGATAAGGAGGCCGACCCAAAGTAATTGGTCCCCAAAGACTCTGCCTTTTCATAGGAACATGAGTTGGGATTCTAGACCATGTGGCACACCTGTGGTAGGGAGATCGGAGTGCTCTGTTATCCTTTATGTGTATAACCTCACCAGTGATGGCTTCTGGGTTCTGGGAACCTATTTGGGGAAATATGAAAGTCTTCTTTTCTTGGCTCTGAAATGTGGAAGGAGACCGAGGCTGCATGGAAGGTGGCCAGAGCTCAGACCAGCTTCGCAGTGAAGACAAAAGGTGTCTTCAGGGGCACTTGGGAGCGCCAAATCATTTTCATAAGTGGGGCAGTGGTGGTCCCTATGACGATTCCTTTCCCTTTCTTCCCAGTTGCCAACAAAATGACCAAAAAGCTGACCAAATGAAGACCAAAACAGAACAGCAGGGGAAGACGAATGCAAACTGCAGGCCAGTTGACATAGTGAGAGCCCAGGAGCAATGCCATGTGGCCTTCCAGGCTCAGGCCTGGGCTAAGTGTGCTACTCGCGTGGCCCTTAAGCCCTTCCTGCTCAACTGTGCACATAACCTCTGTGAGTCTGGAGGCCGAAAGCATGCCCTCTGTGAGTCTCTGCAAGCCTTTGGAGCTGCCTGCCAGGCCCAGGGACTCAAGCCCCCAATCTGGAGAAACAGCAGTTTCTGTCGTGAGTGTCCCTTATAGTTACCCCAAATAGTTCCCAAACCCTGTTTCTGTCTGTGGATCCCTTAAAGCTGCCCTTTTCTCTTTCCCTCTTGCGACGTATTTCTGACGTTGCTGTCTCTGACGTGCATTGTTTACAATAGACTCTTAGCCAGTGCCCCTACCGCCAGGACATCACAGGCTGCTTCTCATCTGCTTCTGTGCCAACACTGTCTTTCCAAAGGACATGTGATTGGGCTACTCCTCTGCATGGCTGTTGCCCGAAAGATTAAGTCCACGCTGCTGTCTGAGATGTACGATATCTTGCACACTGTCCCAGCCTCTCCTCTCACCCCTCTCCTGTGCGCCTGCCATCACCTGCACAAAAGGACTCCATTCACCCTACAGGCCTTGCTTTTCCACACCTTTTGCTCCTTTTATACACACCGCTCCCTGCACCTGGAAAGTTCTTCCCTCCTGGCAGACTTCTAGACATCCTTCTTTAGCACTTTCCTTTAAATTAAAATCAAAATTTATTAGTCACATACCATAATATTCACCCTTTTAAAAGTACCATTAAGTCTGACAGTGAAGTTCGCAAATTCATCCTAGAAAATGTACTACATACCTCATTGCTGAATATCACTACGGTCACCTTCAAAGTACTCTCCTTGGGAAGCTATGCACCAATGCCATTACCTAGTCCACTCTTCAAAGAATTTTGGAACTCTTTTTCTGGAATGGCCACCAGAGCTCTCATCGTATTACCCTTGATGTCCTGAATGTCATCAAAATGTCTTCCTTTCAATATTTCCTTTATCTTCAGGTAAAGAAAGAAGTCACTGGGAAACAGATAAGGTGAGTAGGGAGGGTGTTCCAATAGTTATTTTTTTAGTGGCTAAAAACTCCGTCACAGACAGTGCTGTGTGAGCTGGTACGTTGCTGCGATGCAAGAGCTCCTTCGGGGCCATTTTTGCACACACCTTTTTCATGCCAAGATTTTCAATTAAGATTTTTCTAATTGTTTCTCTATTGAAATTTACTTGGTCTGCTATGCTTCTCACAGTCAGCCGATAATTTTGATGCACAATTCGAGGAATTTTTGCAATGTTTTCGTCAGTTCTGCTCATTATTGGCCGCCCTGACCTCTCTTCATCAGTGACGCTTTCTCTCCTCTCAGAAAAACATTTAATTCATTTGTACACTGCAGTTTTCTTCATGGCATTATCCCCATAAACTTGGACTAACATGTCCCTGATTTCACTTCCACTCTTGCCAAGTTTAACAAGAAATTTAGTGTTTGTTCATTGCTCTAATTCAAGCTCAGACGTTCTTGCAATGGCACACAAAAACACGCAATAATAATAATGAATGTCACTCAGCAAGACACCGCCACACGTCATCATGAACACAGCTGTGAGATACTGGTATACTGAGGTTATGAAACCTTACCAAGCTGTTTGTACAGTGCTGCCAATGTCAGTGCACGGTGGCAAGTTTGTGAACTTAATTGTCAGACCTCGTGTACAATTCACTGGTTTTTAGGATCTTCACAAAGTTCTGCAACCGTCACCACTACCTAATTCTAGAACCTTTTGGAATGGTTCAGAAATTTTAAAAATATTAAGAGAGTCCCAGCGAAAAGTCTCCCTCCCACCCTGACGCCATGGGACCAGTTCCCAGCCTGCTCTTACAAATACCTGAGTATTTTTCCAGAGGTCTTTTGTTTGTGCACATACAAACAAATACAAATTTATTTTCCTTCTCTTCTTATACAAACAGCATTTGAGACACAGTATTTTGCACTTTATTTTTTTTCACTTGACAATCTATCTTGGAGATCCTTCCACATCAGATATTCTCTACCATGTGTCAGAAAACCATGTCTCCTTCTCTTTTGTGTCTGTGTAATATTCCATTATTATATTATAATTCTTTTATCATAATTTATTTAACTAGTCTCCTATTGATGGACTTTCTAGTTGTTTCCAATCTTTTTTTTTTTTTTAAGATTTTATTTGGGAGGGGGAACAGGACTTTACTGGGGAACAGTGTGTACTTCCAGGACTTTTCCAAGCCAAGTTGTTGTCCTTTCAATCTTAGTTGTGGATGGTGCAGCTCAGCTCCAGGTTCAGTTGCCGTTGCTAGTTGCCATTGCTAGTTTCAGGGGGCAGACCCCACCATCCCTTGCGGGACTCGAGGAATCGAACTGGCAACCTTGTGGTTGAGAGCCTGCGCTCCAACCAACTGAGCCATCCGGGAGGCAGCTCAGCCTAAGGTGCCTTGTTCAATCTTAGCTGCAGGGGGCAGAGCCCACCATCCCTTGCGGGACTCGAGTTGTTAAACCGGCAGTCTTGTGGTTGAGAGCCCACTGGCCTGTGTGGTAATCGAACCGGTAGCCTTCAGAGTTAGGAGCACGGAGCTCCAGGCGGTTGGAGCTACCAGCCCAGCCCGTTTCCAATCTTTTGTTATGGCAAACATTGCTGCAGTGGATAACCTTATGCAGTTATGATTTTCTATGTGTGTGTCACTATTTGTGGGATAAATTCCTAGAAGTGGAATTGTTGAGTCAAGGACTGTGTGCATTTGTACTTTTGAAAGATGTTGCCATAGGGGGTGAGGAATTTATATTCTCACCCACAACGAACGAGAGTGTCCATTTCCCCATAGCCTCACGAACACTTTTACTTTTGGATTTTTGCGAATATGATAAGGGACAAATAAAAAGAGTCTTAATTTGCATTTCCCTGTCATGAGTGAGGTTGTACATTCTTTCATATGTTTGGAGCCATTTGAATTTCCCTTTCTGTGAACTATCTGTTCAGACACAGTCACAATTTTTCCACTGGGTTGTTGGTCTTTTCAAAATATTTTATAGAAGTTCTTTATCTATTACAGAGAGTAGTTCTTTATTAGTGCTATGAGTTAAGTTCGAGAACTTGTTGCAATGATGATGCTAACCTTTTTTTTTTTTTTTTTTTTAAGATTTTATTGGGGAAGGGGAACAGGATTTTATTGGGGAACAGTGTGTACTTCCAGGACTTTTTTTTTTTTTTTTTCCCCAAGTCAAGTTGTTGTCCTTTCAGTCTTAGTTGTGGAGGGCGCAGCTCAGCTCCAGGTCCAGTTGCCATTGCTAGTTGCAGGGGGCGCAGTCCACCATCCCTTGCGGGAGTCGAACCGGCAACCTTGTGGTTGAGAGAACACGCTCCAACCAACTGAGCCATCTGGGAGCTCAGCGGCAGCTCAGCTCAAGGTGCTGTGTTCAATCTTAGTTGCAGGGGGCGTTGCCCACCATCCCTTGCGGGACTCGAGGAATTGGACCGGCAACCTTGTGGTTGAGAGCCCACTGGCTCATGTGGGAATCGAACCGGCAGCCTTCGGAGTTAGGAGCATGGAGCTCTAACCTCCTGAGCCACCAGGCCGGCCCCAATGCTAACCTTTTTTGGATATCAGCATTTGTACCATGAATTTGTGTCAACTGGACAAACAGTTAACCAAGTTTACTATTTGGAAATGCTGAAAAGGCTGCATGAAAAAGTTAGACGACCTGAACTTTTCGTCAACAATTCATGGCTCTTGCATCATGATGATGCACCAGCTCACTGTCTGTGAGGGAGTTTTTAGCCAGTAAACAAATAACTGTATTAGAACACCCTCCCTACTCATCTCATCTGACTTCTTTCTTTACCCAAAGATAAAGGAAATATTGAAAGGAAGACATTTTGATGACATTCAGGACATCAAGGGTAATACGATGAGAGCTCTGGTGGCCATTCCAGAAAAAGAGTTCCAAAATTGCTTTGAAGGGTGGACTAGGCGCTGGCGTCAGTGCATAGTTTCCCAAAGGAAGTATTTCAAAGGTGACCATAGTGATATTCAGCAATGGGGTAAATAGCACTTTTTCTAGGATGAGTTCGCAAACTTAATTGTCCGACCGTCGTGTGTGTGTGTGTGTGTGTGTGTGTGTGTGTGTTTGAATATGTTAGTCTTTGTTTTATGTTTTCTGCATTGAGTCAAATTTATAAATGCCTTTCCCACTCTGAAGTTAAAAAAGAATTTGCCCATGTTTTGCTCTAGTAATTTTTATGGTTTCATTATTTTTAATATTCAAATGTTTGACCCATCTGGATTTATCCCCGTGTATCGTATGAGATATGAACCAACTTTGTTTTTATTTTTTTTCCGGCATTATTAAATGACTAGTCTCTCTTTTCCCACTGACTGAAATGCCACAATTTATCCTATACTAAATTCCCATATGGATTTGGGTCCCTGTCTGGGTTTTTTCTCCCCTTCCATTGTTCCATCTCTCTCCACTTACTAATAACACAATGTTGTGATCATTGAGAGTTTAAAATGTGTTTTAATTTCTGACAGTCACTACCCACTGCTTTCTTTTTTTCTTTTTTTTTTAGAGTTCTCCTGGCTTTTCTGATTTGTTTATATCATCTTCTCCACTTTAATATCATCTTATCCTATTAAAAAACAAAACAAAATCATTTTGGTGTATTTTATGGGATCATATTAAATGTATAAATTAACTTACGGAGAACAGACATCTTTATGTCTCAAACTCTTCCTGTCCTTGTACTGCTGCACCCCCCAGGACCACAGGACCCACCAGGTGCAGGTGGGTGGTGGGCTGGGGCTTCTGAAGCTGTCCCTGTGCAGTCCCTACGCTGAGTGACTTCCTGCACACGGTGGATGCCATTTTTATTTGTTGACAACTACTTTTGCCTAAAGAGCTTTATTTAACTCCAAAAGAGAGTAGCTCCCTCCTCTGTGCTTTTATTATACTTCGTACATACACGCATGTCACACATTTACTGACCATATACATCTAGGTCACGCAGCGGCTATTGGCTGACCTTTGTCTCCCATGCTGAACTGGGAGGGCCACTCTTCTTCCTCAGGGCCTGGTCTTTACCCCCACCCACATCCCTCCCCAGCTCTGGCATGCCCCACCCACAGCACCTACATGACCTGTGTTCCCCCCTGCTCACCTTCCTGCTGGGACCTGCAAGGCCAGTGCAAGGATGCCAAAGTCCCCTCCACCTGCAAGGAGGGCTGCATTTGTCAGCCTGGCTACTACTATGTGCTCAGTGAGCAACAATGTGCGCTCAGGACTCAATGCAGCTGCAGGGATGCCCAGGGTGGCTCCATCCCCATAAGTGGGGGGCAGAAGAAGGTTGAGGACAGCACTCCCTGAGAATGGAATTTTCTCCTTTCCTCAGCCTCTATCAGCCTGGGGCACCCAGATGGCTGGCCTTGCCTGGGGTGTGAAAGCTGGTGACAGCGCAGGGTGGTCTCCAGACAGGCTGGGGCTGGGGGTACATGGTTTGGATTTGGATTTGAAGAATCCAAATACCTGAGATGCCGCACAATGTGGTGGAGGAGCACAGCCTGGGTTTGAATCCTGATGGTACCATTCAGTGAACCTGTTACTTCAGTTTCCTCTTCTGTAAGATGGGTCCAGTAGTACCTCTTGAACAACATATGTAAACCAAGCACAATGCCTCTAGAGGGCGATACAGAGACATAAGTATGTGGGTGGCACCAGAACTGCCTGTGGCCTATGCCAATTAAGCCATTCAGACAGCTGGCTTGGCTGAAGGGGTAAAAGGAAGGAGAACTGGCACTTCCTTCGATATTCCCTTATTCTTCCTGTGGCTTTCACAGGCGGAGAAGACCTGGCTCTCCAGTGCCTGCACCCAGCGCTGTACCTGCAGAGCAGGAGCCAGTCAGTGCCGACCCTTCATCTGCCCCTCTGGCTTCTACTGCCAGCCCAACTCCAACGGCAATGGCAGATGTTCCCCTGACAGTAAGGGAGGCATGTGAGGAGGTGGAGACAGGCCAGAGGGGCTGAGGCAGCAAAGCTCTGGAGAGAGAAGGGGCCGAGCTCAGGCACGTAGTCAGCTTGGGTTCTCATTCTGGCTCTGCCCTGTTCTGTGGCCACCTGTAAGTCATGACCCTCTCTAGGTTTCACTCCTTTAAGGGCAAAAAGATGGCACCAGACAAGGAAATCCTCTCCTGTTTTTAATGGGCCTAGGAGAGGAGAAAGTTGCAGCTCAAGTATCAAGGGAGCTCAGGGCTAAGAGAGAGGGTGACAGGAGACATCAGGGCAAGTGAGGGATTCTAGGGGCTGTTATATCTGGGCAGGTGGCTTTTTAGCATTGGCCCTTCCTGGCAGAGTCGGAACAATGCTCAATTTTGGGGGACCCCCATTACTGCACATTTGATGGCGTCAGCTATAGCTTCCAGAGCCATGTGACCTACACTCTGATCAAGACCGTGGACATGCTCCCTAATGGAGTGGTGTCCCTGGTCATGGAGGGACACGACAAGATGTATATGTCCCTCAACCTGATCTTCCTACACAAAATCATTGTGATGGTCTACAGTTATACAGTCCAGCTCCAGGCCGAACTGCAGCTTGTGGTAAGAGCCAGGCCACCCGAAGCAGGGAAGCCAGGCCTCTGGGAAGTTCCCAACAATCGCTGCCTGGTGGTTATAGAAGACAGTCATTTGCCTCATGGGGAGAGGCAGCAGAGGGCATGGGATTAAACAAAAGGTGGGAGACAGACAGGGAATGGGAGAGAAGGACAGAGCCTACAGTGTGAAGGTGGAGCCAGCTGAGGAAGTACCAGGGATATCCACTCTACCAATGTTTTTGCAAGGAATGGGCAAGGGCTGCAAAGGCAGCAGACCTCAGGGAGGCCCTTGCCTACTCCTTCCACGGATTGATGGCACAGAGAGGCATCAAGATATGCAGAGAGATACAGAGCCAAAGGGGCAGAGGGTCGGGTTGCTACAGGACTCCCTGCAGCTCTTGTCTTCTTTCTCCTGGTCAACGACCAGAAGATGGCCATCCCCTACAACTCCAAGCACCTGCAGGTTACCATGCAGGGCCATCGGCTGTATCTGGTCACTGACTTTGATCTGGTGTCAGCTTTGATGGAAAGAATAATGCAGGTACCTGAGGGTACGGACAGGTGAGCAGAAGGGACATTTCTGGGGTGGTGGAGGAAAACCATATCTTAGACCAAGCCTGGTGATCTCCCTGGTTAGAAGTGGGGTCCCAAGCTCCAGTGGAGGCCCCAGGAGAAGAGGGAGATCGAGGAGGTGGGGAGTCTTGCTCTGGATGCCCCCTTTCTCCTGCAGTGATCTCTTTGCCTAGCACATACCAGGAGCTTGGGTGTGGCCTGTGGGGGAACTTTGACAAGAACCAGAAGAATGAGTTTATGCTGCTCAGTGACGCCCTCACTCAGAACCTCAACAATTTCAGCAACAGTAGGAAAGTGAAGATGAAGCAAGGCCTCTCCTGCTTCTCAAGGTGTGAGAGTTGGGGCTCAGAGCAGGAAGGCCCAGGCCTCAGGGCCACGACCAATAATAGCCCAGTATCCGTCCACACCTGCTCAACCCCATATCCTCAGCAGAGGAGGAAACCGGCGGGTGAGCACCAGACACGCTTGCCTGATTCTTCTAATTCTGTGGGGGCACCTACCTTCTGGATCCCGGTCTGTGCCCTGCCCTCCCCTTGTACTCCCACTCAGTTCTTCCTAAGTTCATGGTCTTCGTGGGTCTCTCCTGGCCCTTGGCTGTCTCTGCCCCAGGGCCACCCAAGAAGAGAAGGAAAGAGAAGAGTCAGAATGCTGCCTGGAGCAGCTGGAGCTCATCAACAGCACCCAGGCATGTAGGGTGCTGGTGGACCCCCAGCGCCCCTTTGCTGCCTGTCACCAGACTGTGGCTCCAGAGCCCTTCCAGGAGTGAGTCAGGGGCCCAGGACACTGGGAATTGCCTTTCTCTGGATCCTTCTGCCCATCTCTGATTTGTGCTGTTTGGCTCACCTCTCTCTCTGTGGCCTGGGTTCCTTCTGACCCCGCCCCCCAACTCCCCCCCCCGCTCCCCCCCGCCCCCCCCCACAGCCTGATGTCCTTCTGCTGGGGTTTCCAGGTCCTATTCTGCAGGGTTAGGTGTCCTTGCCTCTTCCTCTCCACCTCTGACAACCCCCACTGTCCCCGCTGCTCCCCCAGGCACTGTGTGTTGGATATGTGTGTCACGCGGGAACCCAAAGAGCAGGACGAGCTGCGCTGCCAGGTCCTCGGTGGGTATGCCATCATCTGCCAGGAGGCAAACATCACTTTGGCCATCTGGTGGGGCCACAACCACTGTGGTGAGGCATTGACCTTCCCCCACAGCGGGCTCCTGACCCCCAGCCATTTTTAACTCTGCTCAGCTCTGTGCCACTACCATTGCCCCACGAGGGACTTCTTGTCTGGGTTCCCCGATTCTCACTATGGAGTCCTCGATTCTCAGTGTCAGCATCCTTCCAACCTAAGCCCTCTCTGCTTCTGCCTGGGAAGCCTCATCTCCACCCCATCACTCCATCCCACTGCTTGTCACCAATGCCCATCTTTCCTTCTCTAGTTCCTTTCCGTGCTTTGATGTCACAGACAAAGAGACACTCAGAGCCAGTCTACTGTTTGGCTTCCCTGCCTATACTGATCTGTGTTCTATGGGTGACCTTGGTCCTCCTCCAGCCCCACCCTGGCCACCTTCTGACTGTGACTCTGTGCCCTCAGCCTTGGCCTGTCCAGCCAATACTGTCTATCAGAACTGTATGACACCCTGTTCCGCCTCCTGTGCCACCCTGGCAACCCCTGAGGACTGCGAGGGTCCCTGTGTGGAAGGCTATACCAGCCTCCCAGGCTACATCTACAGTGGAGCTTGGAGCCTTCCCCTGGTCCTCTGCAGCTGCACCAACAATGGCGTCTACTACCACGTCAGAGGGGAGGACCTGGGGAACAGAGGTGCAGAGGGAGAGCCAGCTAAGGAAGGAAAACCGGACCTTCTCCTCCTGGTGTCTTCTCCCCTCTCCAGCGGGGTGACAGCTTTGTGACAGAGGATTACTCTCAGCGCTGCACTTGTGGCAGCTCAGAGGTCCTGCTCTGTGACCCCTTCAGCTGCAATGCTGGGGAGACCTGCACCCTGGGGAACCCCACTCGTGGCTGCTTGCGAGGTGAGCGAGACCGCCCCTTGGCTTTAAGCTGCTTCCATACCTCGGAGGTCCCTGGACAGAGGACTGTCCCTCCCAGTCCTGTGCCTGGGACTCCTCCGCACTGACGTGAGAAAGGCTGTGCCATTTCTTCCTGCTCTTTCTCACTCAGTCCCTTCCTTTTGGGGGAGGGGCAAGGGGTAAGGATGTGATGTGCACTGAGCATCCACTATCTGCTGAGCATTGTGCTGGAGCCTTTTCTAATCATCAGCTTCCATGATCTCCTTTAGTCCTTATTCAGCACCAGGTGGCAAGGATAGTCTCCCCATTTTATAGGTAAGAAAAATGGAGTTCAGAGAGGGTGAGCAATTTCCCCAGAGCCCAGGGCTAGTGAGTACAGAGCCAGGAATGGAAGCTGCTGCTTTATTCCCTGGGGTCCCAGCCCCCTCTCCCTGACTGTGGGTGTCCTCCCAGAACCCACCCCCGCAACCCTCTCCATCCTCATAGAAAGCCTGTGTCTACGGAACCCCTGTCAGAATGACGGGAGATGTCAGGAGCCGGGCACCCACTTCGCCTGTGAGTGAGAACTTGGTTAGGGCAGAGACCTCTGCACAGAGCCTGAGGATGTGTCATTTTCCAAAAAGCCAGGTAAGAACTTCATCCCAGACTGTGTATCTCACAGCCCCTTCCCCACCAACAACTGCTACAGCATTATTCCATGTATATAATGTTCACATCTAATAGATATGTGTCATAGATATATAACAGATGGGTAATGTAGTATTAATGTAATCTATATTATAGAATACATAATAATATATAATATTATAACATGACCCCTACAGATTAGCAGGACAAGGGTTCTCAGCTACTCGGAATCCCTGTGCCCATCTCTTGAATCTTCTCTCTGAACTCTAGCTGTCTTCTGAGATCTATATGCCTCACCCTCACTGTTGTTTCTCCTCTTGTATCACTCTAGGCCTCTCCAGGACCTTTTAGTGTTTTTCCCCATCCAAAACTACAATTCCCTTGAGCCTCTGGGCCCATGGTTCTCCAATTACCTAAGATTGCGGCGGGGTGGTGGTGGCTTGTTTAATACTTTCATTCTGGGACTCACCGCCAGAGATTGATTTGGCAGGTCTGCAGTAGGCCCAGAAATCTGCATTTTTTAACAAGCTCCCAAGTGACTGATGGAAATGATTCTAGGGCACCTCTCTGAGAAGCATTGGCCAAGATGATGCTCTGGACTCTAGGGGACCAACTGGATGACCATCTCCCTAAAAGGCTTATGGAGTTGTGTTCCCAGAAATAGAAAATGTTCCTGGGGGGGTGGCACTAGACCTTGGAGCCCCTGGGGCTGACAGCCAGCTGGAGGAAGAACCAGCCACCATCAGGAATTTAGGAGGATGTGGTCCCCTCAGGGTGGCAACTGAAGACCAAAGGGAGGGTCTCCTCCCCCACCCCCTTCCTATCCCATCCCAGAAGTGTCCAACTTTGTGGCCATCCTGTTGGGAATGCTGGTGCCTGGGGTGGCCATAGTGCTGGCAGTGACCCAAGAATATGTTTCCAGGAAGAGGAGGAGGAGGTGAGTTCTGGGAGAGGGAATGAGGAGGGGCGGCTGGGGGGGAGTGAACATGAGGAGTGGGCACTGACCCTCTCTGTTCCCCACCGCCCCCTAGGGAGAAAATGCAGAGCCAGAACAGAGACAGGCTGGCAGACACAGGTAAGAACCAACTCCACTGCCCAGAACGTGGGCACTGGGAGTTGTCTGCCTCTAACACAGGTTTTCTCGCATTCTCTTCAGACTTTGTTCCAGAGCCCTGCCTTCAAAGTCACTCAGTTTTGAATTGTCCTCAAAAAAGGAGAGATAAAATAAAAGAATTTATTTTTGAAATGTGAATTTCCACAAGATCATGGTGGAGGAAAGGTCTGTGAGGTGGGTTTTGTAGGGAGAAATAGTGGTAGGAGGGAGACAGGTGTGGGGGGGCCTGGGGCTCAGTGCCCCACAAAATGTCCAGAGGGGAGGTCTTGAGGAGGTGACGGGCTCTGTCCCTTAAGCAAAGCCACATGGGAGTGGGTGGTCAGCCCTCTGGCTTCTGGAATACAGGAGAAAAGACCACTTTTCCCACTTTCCCCTTTCAAGAAAAAAGAAAGAATCCTCTTTCTCAGAGGATTTGGCCTCTGTGCTCCCCATCAGGGGTAGTGAAAGGTGATTCTGAGTAGTCTGACATTTCTAATGATGAGACAAGTCACTGGGCAGAGGCTAGGGATGGGGAATGTGGCTTTTTCCAAAGGGTGAACTGGCCCACCTTCTGTTCGCATCCATTTCCCCAAAGGGCCTAAACATTACGATGGCAAATGTGGGTGAGGTCTGGGACCTCTAGCTCAGGAGTCTAGAGTTCCAACCCAGTAGGAGTGACCTGCTCACCTCAGTCTGAGGTCAAAGGGCAAACATTCTGACCCTTCCCCTGCCTGGTGCCTCCCACCGGGCAGGTCTTTGTTTGAAGGGGCTGGGACAATTTGTTTGAATTCTAAGAAGGAAGGCTGTCAACTGAATGGGTGGGGGAGGTCTGGGGGAGGTAGGGCCCCAAAGGACAAAGGATTTGGGTTGAGGATGCCAAATCAGGTAGGTATCCTTACTCTGCTTATCCTCCAAGATGACCAGCCTTGCAGCCACCTTCTTTTAAGGAAGTGAGACCTAATCTGGGTGGGGAAAGGACTCTGGGGAGGGCGGGGTGACACTGGCTAAGCCACCCTTCCCCTTAGCTGGAGAGAAGAGCTCACACTCAAGCTGGGAGTGGCAGGCAGTCTCAGGGGTTCTAGAGCTGGGCTGGCCATGCTTGAACCTGGCATTGTGGAGCTTCCTGCTGCAGGTCTGCCCAGACCTTCACCTGGTCTTTAATCCTTTGTGTATTCTTCATCTATGCCCTGCTTGCTTGACCTGTTCCTCCCCTGGCCAGCTATGGTCATGTTCTCTCGCTCCGATGTCTGGTTGGCAGGGGAAGTGGGTAGCCTGGGTAGGCATCCTCCAGATAGACTTCCTCCTTCTGGACCCAGACCCCCTCCATCCTTGGCAAGACAGTCCCTCCCTGCCCCTCTTGGAGGTACAAAACATAGTCAATATGTCATCAAGGGAGGGGACAGAGGATTCCAGAGTATTAGGGACTCCAGAGGGGCTTGTACAGGTAGGAAATTGGGAATGGGATTACTGCCTGAGGCTTCCAGGGCTGGGAAGGGAAGAGGCTGTGATTTAGGGCCCTGCACCAACCCCAACACGACAACAGGGAGCAATTGAGATACAGAAATGGCAGAGCTGCTCCAGCTAAATAAAACTGGCCCCATCTGGGGCTGCCCCTGCAGGTGTCCCAGAAGGAAGGCAGATTGGGGGCACAGAAGAAAACAGAAGATGGTGAAAAAGACAATGGGGATTGATCCAGTCTTCATCTTCCTGTTTCAGAGGGAGAAGTGGGGGGAAGTAACTCAGGTGGTTCCCCCCCCCCCTTCCCAAGAGGCTGGGAGAACCTGCCTGGGCAGCATCTTGAAAGGGGGAATTGTCCTCCTGACCCAGCCCAGCCTGTGTACGTATGTGGGGGGCCTCGTCCTCCACCTCAGCTCTCTGACCCTCCCCCACTGCCAATGCAGACATTCCCCTCCTAGTTGCCTTTAAACCAACCTCAGCTGTCAACATCTGGTCTGCATCTGTCTCCTTCATCTGATTGGACCCCCACCCCAGTGGATGCCCCCCACACACACTTCAGGGGGCTGTAGGGCAGAGCTGAGCTCAAGGCCTCTCCTGCCTCACACAGCCCCTTCCCAGGCCTAAGGAACCCAGGGCAGAGTGAGGGGGCAGCCACACCCCGGAGGTGCCCCAGGCTGTTGGCAGAGCCATCTGGAGCCGTTAGAAGCAGCTGCCAATGACTCATCTCCCACTGCCCCCACCCCACCACCTCAAACACACTCTGGGGCTGGGAACTAAGCACCCAGCCCCCCACAGCCTTGTCTCTAGACCTCCTACCCCTCCATACCTAGACTCCACTCTTCTTATAAGTCTATTCCATCCCCCACTCCCAATCACTCTGAGAGATCTGACACTTCCCTTTTTTTTTTATTTATACAAAAAAAGAAATTGTTTTAAATATAATTTAAGAACCCCTCCAAGCACCGGTGTCTGTCTCTGGTTTCCACCACCACCTCACCCCCCCCACACCCCTTCATGGACACAGCTTGGGGGTACCTGGTGGGGCAGGGAAATGTCAGGGGCTTGTGGCGTGACCAAGGCACTCTTCTGGAAATAGACACAAGGATGGGTCCCTGTTTCAATGTGGGCAAAGGAGGCGATAATGAAACAGGTCCCCTCCAACACAAAGTTATGACAAGATGGTAGAAAAACAAAACAAAAAACAAAAACGGGGGTGGGAAGGGAAGGAAAAATAAGACCAAAAACAAAAAATAAAACTCAGAAACCTTCAATATGAAGGCAGCTGATGGGGGGGAGGCATTTACAAGGGAAAACTGAGTTCGGTGGAGACAGCAGCAAGGTTGGGACATCCAAGTCCAATGATTCTGTCACTGAGCCAGGCATGGCACCCCTTCCTGCCTCCTGCCGCGGCGCTCCACTCCCGAGCTCACAGGCTTGTTACCCTCTTCTCTTTGGTCTGCAAGGTCTGCAGGGCTGTGGCCCTTCAAGGTGAGGAGGGGCACCTGGGGGCCCTAATTGGGGATCAGACGGAGTCTGTGGGGATTGCATCCAACCACCCCTGGGAAGTTGGCAAATTATGGGTACTTCCTCTCCCTCTGGTCATACCCAATCCTGAGGAAAGGGGTTCACACTCTTGGTGTGGGGTTCCTCACCTAGGGGGCATGTTATTTCTACACTCCCACATGTCAGAATCCCCAAATCCTGTCTCTCCAAATTGCCAGCTCCCCACCCCCATGGGTTCAAAGTGCAATCCAGTGAGGCGCAGGGATGGGGCCTCTTGGGACCCCACCCGACTCTGCCCAAAAAAGGGGAGCTGTGTCCCCGGCGTGGGAATTCCAGCAGCTCCAGAGCTGTGGGGCCAGGCGAGGAGGTGCAGGTCAGTACTGGGGGGCTGGTGCTCCCGACCCACCCGATGCTCCAGGTTTGGCTTGGGACTTCATGTGCTGTACACTGGCCAGGATTTTCTTCTGGTGTCCTGCCAGAGTGACTCCAATTCGGAGCAGGTCCCTGGGAGAAGAACGGAGAGCAAGGTGAGGCCAACGAGCTCTTGAGGCAGCTCTCCTAGCTTAGCTGCAGAGACCTGGTCACTGCCTCCGGACTGTCAGCCAATCAGGAAGGCCAGTGTGGAGGTGAAGCATACGTCATAGTTGCCGGGTAGTTTCCGGAGGATTTACGAGCCAGGCCACAGTCCTCCTGCGCAGCCGTAGTAGGGGTTGGGGCTAGGTATCCCGCAGGCCAGGGCAGAGGGGGCTGGGTAGAGAGGCAGAGAGGCGGGAGGTAGGGGCTGCAGCTTGGATGCTCCAGCAAGGATTAAGGCGGAGAACTGGAGAAGGGGAGGAGGAAAGAGAGAGAAAGACCCACAAAGTGAGGTTGGGGGAAGGGGCTGCACAGATTGCTTTAGAGAAGAAAGGCGAAGTCAGAAGGAAAAGGCCAGAGAGAGGAAGGGCTGGGTGGAGAGGAAAGGGAGGGAAGAGGGGAAAACAAACTGCCTACCCCCTCCATCCTGACGCCTGGAGACTGAGATAAGAAAAAAAAAGAAGAGGTGGGAAATGGAGAGCAAGAACCTGTGTCAAGGCCAGGCTGAACAGTTTGCGAGGAGAGCATCCAGGCCCAGTGGAGCAGACTGGCTTGTGACCTGCCCCACCAAGGAGAGGGCTTCCTGGACCCTGGTTCCAGGTTTCTATTCCTTCTATTTCTGTTATGCAAATCTAGGGCCAGAAGAGGCCTTGGGAGTGAAATGGGAAGGCAGAAAGGAGAAGTACCAGAGAGAGGCCAACTAGGGAAAAACTGTTTGGGAAGCACTGGAACCATAAAACCATTTAACAGTAAAGCTGGAAAGGTTCTCCAAAACCTAGTCCAATCTTCTCCTTTTATGGGTGGGAAAACATCCAGAGTTGACACATTGTTAATGTGAGAGCAGGGTCTGGAATGTAGATAGATGCACAAAGATAGATACAGATTGCCAGGCAGAGAGCAAGATGGCCCAGGGCTGAGATGGTGCAAAGGGGTGAGGCGGGCACAGCTGGCCTGGAAGATTCCCTTGGCTGTCAGCCCCAGCAGCTATTATTGCTTTGGAGGGACTCTAGAAAACAACTGACACCAGGAGCTGATTCCAAAGGCCCCTGCTGAACCTGTGGGCCAGATTCAGATCCCCAGGTGCCCCTCTGACTGCTTGGCTCTGACCCCCATCTTCAGCTCCTGCCACGACTTACTCAGCGGAGATTTGGCTGACCAGCTCAAAGGAGCCAAACCCAGCAGCTGCAAAACTTTCTTCATATCTTCCCATCTTGATGGCTCGAAGCCACTCACCCACAGAGCCAAAAGCTGAGTAGTGGGGCTGCCGCTGATCCAGGAGTGGGTGTGAGGCCCTAGGAGGCAAGGATGGGGAGGATGGACTGAGTACCAGGGCCGTGTTGGGGGGAGACGCTGAGCCCAGCTTTGGAGAGGCAGACAGGGACAATCCACACCAAAAGGGGCAGGTACTTTTTGGGGGAAAGGGAGGTTCTCAGGTGTAGAGGTGGCGGAGTGTAGGAAGGAGGGCCCATTCTCACCCGCCGTTCTCCCTGGCTACAATTTTGAGGCTGGCAGGGTTCCGGATCATCTTGTCGAGGGCGCTGACCACCTGGGGGAAGCGGGGCCGTGCATTCCGGTCCTTCTGCCAACAGTCCAGCATGAGCTGGTGCAGGGATGTGGGGCAGTCTGGGGGAGGAGGCAGCCGGTAGTCCTGTTCAATGGCATTGATCACCTGGAATGACAGAAGCACTGGGTCAGGATGTCCAGGGAGAATGAGGATACCAAAGGACCCCAAAGAAATGGCAACATCCCAAGCAGATGTTGGGATGAGTGCTACAGCCCCCCCGAATGGTAAATATGGGGGTCTTCCTGGGTAGGGCCCAGGTTGGCTGTGGCTCAACGCCCCAGCAGCACTTGGGCTATGGTCCAGATGTGTAACCTCCAAACGGGCCCTCCATCCCTGTGCCTTTCTGTGACCAGACATGTTGTATCAAACTCTGAGGTACAAAGATCAACTCTTCTTTGTGCCACCCCCATCATCTCAAGGAAACAGCAGCGATGAGCTCTCTGGAAACACCACCCCATATCCCAGGTGAGGCCATTCCAAGAAAGCTTCGTAGGACTGTGGGACACTTACATCCTGATTACTCATATCCCAGTATGGCCGTTCCCCAAATGACATGACCTCCCACATCACAATCCCGTAGCTCCAGGCATCACTGGCAGATGTGAACTTCCGGAAAGCAATGGCCTCAGGAGCTGTCCATCGGATGGGAATCTTTCCTCCCTGAAGATGAGAAAAGCAAAGATGAGCTGAGGGTCTCACAGGAACCAGGCACTCTCACCCTGGCCTTCACTTTTCCCCCAACTCAAGCCTTTTTTCTTTCTGGGTCCAGCTTCCCAACTCCATTCTTTTCCTGGACACCCAGAAATTGAGTTCCCTAAACTGACCACCCCCTCTGTGGTCTGCTCCTACATCCTGTCCCTGGATCAGATCTGTCAAACCCCCAGCCTCCCACCTTTCCAATCTTCCTGGTTCCTATGTCAGTCCTCCAGCCTCACCAGAGAGCTCGTGTAGGTGGGGTCGGAAGAGTTCTCCTCCAGGAATCGGGACAGGCCGAAGTCAGAAACCTTGCAGACCAGGTTGCTGTTGACCAGGATGTTGCGTGCAGCCAGGTCTCGGTGGACGTAGCTCATCTCAGCAAGGTACCGCATGCCTGAGGCAATGCCCCGTAACATGCCCACCAGCTGGATGACAGTGAACTGTCCGTCGTTCAGCTGGAGACCAGACAAGGGAGAGGGGCATGGTTAGGACAGGTCACCCTCCATTCCCCCTTTCTTCCACCTTCTGAATCGCATTTGGCACTTCCAGACCCATCTCACACTCACCTGTAGAGCAGGCCCATAGACTTCCCAGAAGCCCTCCTGCCTTTTCTTACCCTAAGTTCTCTGAGCTCTTACTATACTCTAATGACACAATGCTTATAACTGTTCCTGTTTCAAATATATGCATTCACTCTCTTAATTAGATCGTAAGGACAGATTTAACAATTTTTCTTCCATTTAACCTAGTGTGAGGCTTTACACCCAGAAAATACTCAACAAATGCTTTTGATCTAATATGTTCTTTTTAGTCAACAGCAACAGAGTTCTGACAACAGTGTGCTCTGAGCTACCTATCTGGTGGAGGTGCTTTTGTGCTGATCCAGCCAAAATCATGCTCAGCCTTCTTGGACCAACTTAGAGAACAGGGAGGAATCTGGGTATGATCAGTAACCAGAGAACCAAAACCAAGGTCTAAATCTTGACCTTGACCTTTACAGTTTGCTCTTACCAGGTAAGCCAACCAGTCATGGATGGTTAACTAATCCCATCTTCTGGATTCAGTTAGCATGCAGGGGACCCTTGGCAGCCCTGCAGGGCCAGGGACACAGAGTCCAAAAACTTAATTCTGAATCCATCCTCCAAGCCTGCACCTACCCCAGGCCTTGAATCTCAGTTCGTGAAAAGACCACTTGCCAGATGCTCAGGATATAGACCTAGAGCCTCCGTGATTCCTTCCTTTCTCTCACTCACCCTCCACTTATAATCCATTAGCAAATTCGGCTGGCCCTGCTCCCAAAATATATCCCAAATCCAACCCATTTCTCTGAACCCCACTGCAACCCTCATGGCCTGAATGACTGCCAGTCTCCTCATTGGTTCCTGGCTTTCTTCCGCTCCTGTTCCCCAGCACCCGCCCAAGGAATCTCCTTGAATCACTTCACATGCCTACTGAAATCCTTCCAAAGTCTTCCCATTGAACTTCTAATCAAATCCAAATTCCTGACAAAGGCCACAAGGCCTATGTGTCCAGGCCACCAGCTACATCAGGCTCCACTATGGCTCCTCTGCTCCCTGGATTCAGCCTCACCTGCCTTCCTGCCTCTTGAACATGCCAAGTTCCTGCCCATCCTGGTCTCTACTCTCTGCCCCCAACACACTTCTCTCCCTATCTTCTCAAGGCTGGCTCTTTCCCATCTACCCAAATGTCATCGCTTCTAACATACAGCCCCTCCCCTTCCCTGCACGGGATTTCTGTCTAGTACCAATGGAGCAGCCGCCAGTGTCCACAGGGAGGGTCAGGTCATCGCACTACTCCAGGGCAACCTCAGCATCACTCACGGTGGGAGCCAGGTGGCCTGTGTCTCCTGACGAGGTGCCATATGATGTTCACAGCACCTTCAATGTAGGCTGGCTACCAACGTTTAATTTTGAGTGTATCAAAATATTAGACATAGCTTCTCTTACAGGGCATACAGAGAAACAAGCTAAGTGACCCCACAGGGAAGAATCTGATAAATCCACAAGATGAGACATCCAAGGGGACAAATAGTCCAGCTCATCAAAATGTCAGGGTCATGAAAAGGGACTCTCCAGGATTTGGAAGATGCTCAAAAATGATAATCACTCGGTACAATGCTTGATCCTGAACTGGATTGTGGTTTGGATAAACCAGCAGTAAGGGAGATTTGGGGGATAACTGGGGAAATGTGGATATCGACTGGGTGTTAGAGGATACCAAGGAATTGTTGTAACTTTATCAAATGCACTGTTATTTTGCTACGTAGGAAAATGTTTTGATTTAAAAAAAAATTCATTGTAAAGTTAACAAAATAATAAAATTCAGTAAAGCCTGTTAAAGTGACAAAAATAAAGTAAGCTCTTTTCCCTCATCACCAGCCACTTTCCCATGATCCTGTTTGTTTTCATATCTGAAACTACCTGTTTACTTTTTATAAAAGCTTGTTTACTTGCTAATTTTCAGCCTCCCCCATTACAATGTCAGCCCCCCAAGAGCAGAGGAGATGTTCATGGCTTTATTCCCGGGGCTGAGGATCGTGGCTGGTGCACAAGGCGGCACTCAGGAAATATTTGTCAAAAGGATGGATGATGACCCCTTATATGTCAGGGTCAGCTGCCTCAGAGGCCAGTTCCACCCACGGCCTAAGGAAGGGCTAGTCCCAGGGACTCAATCTTTTCTGAAGGGAGAATGAAGGGCAGGGGGAAGTGATGTGGGATCCATGGTCTGTCCTGGGTTCTGAGCTCCTTGGCTGCGCTGGGGGAGGACAGGTGGAGTACAGGTGGATGCGAAAGGCTGGGGGTAGGGGGCTCACCCGCAGGAAGGAGTCCAGGGCACCGTTCTCCATAAACTCAGTAAGGATCATGACGGGTACACTGTTGGTGACCACACCCTCCAGACGGATGATGTTGGGGTGTTCGAACTGGCCCATGATGGAGGCCTCGCTCAGGAACTCCCGCCGCTGCCGCTCCGTGTAGCCGCCCTTCAGGGTCTTGATGGCCACACAGCTTTCCTTCTTCCCTGGGGCCTTAAGCCGCCCCCGGCACACCTCCCCAAACTCGCCTATAGGAAGGATGCCAAGGGTCCGCATTCCTGGTCTGGCCCTGCCTTCCCTGCCCACCCCACCCCCCTCCCGGGTACCCAGGGATCTTTCCTCTCACCTGCGCCAATCACCTCTTCAATCTTGACGTAGGAGACATCAATCTCTTTTGCAAATTCCCTTACAGCCTCATTAGGGTCTTCGTAAGTGAAGGGGTCAATGTAGACCTTAGTACCTGAGAAATCATTCCGGGCCCGTTAGCCAAGTAACTTCCCCTATATTCAGATACCCTTAATTCTTGGCTCACATCCTTGCCCCAGTCCTGTTTCCTTCAGGATAGGCCTACCCACCGTGCCCGATGAGATACTGTCCGTGTTTGTCTGAGTATTCAGCTTCTCTCCCACTGCTCTGCTTCCTGTAGCCAATGGGGAAGAAAAGGTAAACCGAGTCACATATCTATGTTTCCAGAGGGACAGGACGGGAAGAGAGAAGCAGGGATCAGAGACAGTTCCAAGTGAAAACAGGCTCCTGGGGCATTGAGGGAGGCTTGCCCTGGAGCAAGAGGGCAAGTGGCCACCCATACAGGTTTCCCAGGGGCCTCCAGGTGCCTGGAGCCCTCACCGGAGGCAGAGGACGGCGATGACGATGACCACCAGCACCAGCACCACACCCACGACCGCAGTGCCTGCAATCAGGGCCAGCTGCTCCCGCCAGCTCTCATTCTCTGGGGGAGAAAACACACGATCAGGAGAATCCGACCACCCCCGGGGGCCCTGCACCAGCCTCGTGGAAGAGCTGTGGTTCCCGAGAACAGTGTGGCAGGTGGGGGAAGACAAAGGAGAGCCAGGCTGGGGAAGCACAGGGGTTTTCAAACTGCTTTCTACAGGTCGTGCGCCCCTCTAGGGCCCCTCAGGGCAAGTGAGGAAGTTTCCCAGCCTTATTACTGCCACAGTGGGTTTGACCTTGTTCTGTTATAGCTTCTGGTGACCACAAAAAGTCTCATTTCAACAAAAGATTCCAAAGGCTAAATAAAAATGAAAGAGTTAAATGCCCTAAAGTGGAAAAAACCCAGATGTCCATCAATGGATGAATGAATAAATAAAATGTGCTAGACACACAGCGAAATATTTTTCAGCCATAAAAGAAATGAGGCATTAATACATGCTACAACATGGATGAACTTGAAAACATGGCGAGTGAAAGAAGCCAGTCACTGAAGACCACATATTATATGATTCCATTTGTGTGAAACGTCCAAAATAGGCTGATCCAGAGACAGAAAGTAGATTAGTATTTGTTGGGGTTCGGTAGTGATGGAAAGGGTATGGGGTCTCTTTTGGCAGTACTGAAATGTTCTAAAATTAATTGTGGTGATGGTTGCACAACTCTGTGAATATGTTAAAAGCCAATGAATTGCACACTTTAAATGGGTGAGTTGTATGGTATGTGAATCTTAAGTCAATAAAACTGTTTAAAAAAATTAAAAGGTTTAGAAAACCACTGGGCCAGCATATTACAACTAACGGGTGTCACCTCATTTAATCCTTGGAGCCCTGTGAGACAGACCTTATATTCTCATTTTTTTTGGATGAGAGCTGGGGCTCAGGAGTCATTTTTGCTAAAGGTCACACAACAGGAAGGCTGCTGAGCAGGTCTTCACACCCAGCTGCTGGTTTGGGTTTCTGCATCTTATGCTCTCCTCACCAGGCCAAAATGCCTTGAGGTTGAGCTGAAGAGGGGCATGAGGGTGTGATTTTGGGGCTCCTTCAGGGGCAGCACTGCCCACCCATGCCCTGCTCCCCAGTCTCACCATCCAGCTGGGTTTGGCTATGGTGCTCCTGGCCGAAGGGTCCGTAGCCAGCCTCAGAGCGCGCCCGCACCTGGACCAGGTAGCTAGCTCCTCGCTTCAGCCCCTGCAGCTCTGCCCGGTTTTCTGACGTCTTCAGGAACCGCACACTGCTGGGGCCCTCTGCACCCTGTCCAGGAGGGGCTGGGCATAAGTCAAGGCCCCCCGTTTCCAATGCTCTTCCCACCTCCTCCTGCCCTGCGCCCCCATCACTAGCGTCTAGGCCCTGCTGCGTGGAGGGTGAGGCCTCTATGATCGCTAATGTGTACTGTGCTGAGCATTTTGCAACGTCTCATTCAATCCTGGCAGCAATTCTGTGGGGTTAGTACCATTACAACTATTTTACACATGGGGACACTGAGCTTAGAGATGCGAAAGGGCTGGTCCAAGATCACACAGCTAGTAAGTGGCAGAGCTGAAATTCGAGTGCCTGCAATTCAAGTGTCCTACCCACAGAGCATGTCCCACTGCCCATCCCCACCAGTGGGGGCAGGGGCTGGCCTCACCTTCTCGTGGTACTTGACCTCATAATCCAGCACTGCTCCACTGGGTGCCCGGGGAACAGCCCATGCCAGGCTCAAGCTACTGGGTGATGACCGTGTCACCCGGATGTCAGACACTGGAGGCGGCACTGTGAGAGACAGGATGTGTTGGGGGTTCTTCTGCATGGCAGGTCTGTCCCTTACCTTTCCCAACTCTTTTGCTGGCTACACTTGTCTTGGTCCTTCAGCTGTTTCAAGAATTCCTTCTGGTTCTTTCTGCCCCATCCTCAACTCTCCAGCCTGCCTTTGCATCTTTTTCATTCTCTTTCTGTCTTTTGCCCCCAAAGCCCTGAGCCTCCATACTTCCTGAGGATCCCACTCCACAGCCTCTGCCTTTTATTCCTTTAGGCCTCGCTGGCTTCTCCCACCAACATCTCTCCTATCCGACCATGGGCTGCCCTCAGCCTCCAGTCTCACCCTCACGGTCGGTGGTGACATTCACAGCCTCAAATGGGACCGGCCCAGTGGCTAAGGAGGATACACCGTTCAAGGCAGCGACCTCGAAGGTGTATGTGAAGTCAGGACGAAGCCCACGAATTGCCACCCAGGGCTCCACCAGGTCCCGGGGGCCAGGGTCAAAGGTCAGGTCTCCTCCACAGGGTGTGCAGGACCCTCCAGGACGGCACTCGCGGCAGCGGAGTGCATAGGTGAGGTCCTTCCGGCCACCTGACTCGAGGGGGGCACTCCACTCCAGGCGCAGGGATGAGCCGTTCAGGCGGGGAACCACACTTCTCGGAGCGGACGGAGGGGCTGCAAGAGACCAGAGAGTCAGACAGAGGTGGAGCAGATGCAAGGGTTGGGCAGTGGGACAGATGGGCAGCCATACTGACTTGGCTGGGCACCAGCAGGCCAGGGGCAAGAGAAGGCCTGGGAGGATGGGGGCTAGGGTGGGGGTCTACCCCATGGGTCACTGGTCACTTACTGGTACAGGGCGAACCCTGGGGGTCTGTGTTGGCCCGGAAGTACCCGATGCGGCACTGACAGAAAGGTGCGCTGATGGCGTTGGAGTGGCTATTGGCTGGGCATGGCTGGCAGGACCCCTCCCCAGATAGGGGCTTGAAGGTGCCCTGGGCACAGGCTGAGAGAGAGAAAGCATTCATCAAAACATGCGTCAAAAACATGCTCTTAAGGTTGGATGAAGTACGAAGGGGGAAGCAGAACAAGAGGAGTTCAGAAACCTCACCTCTAATAAGAGGAAGTGACTTTCTCCAGATCAGGGATCAACCCTGACACCACCCCCCAGACCCTTGCTCAGGATGATTTTAAATGCACACCACAAAATACACAGGATTACAAAGGAAACCAAGTAAGTTGAAATACAATGATCAAAGCATGAAGAAAAGTCTGGGACATAGAAATGTGTGCGCTTCTTTGTTAACAGCCAATATAACAGCCACGACGGTACTGAAGTGGTGAGGAGCAAATACAGTATTTGACACGTCTTGCTTCATCTGTCATAATGGGCTGTGAAAATACCCAGGAACCATAATGAACAATAGAGATGCCTTTGTCCTCTGAGCCCAACAAGGTCCCCATATCTGAGGACAGTCCTGGATCCCTGGGCAACTTCCCATGTCCAGAAAGGAGTGGATGTAGTTAGGAGAGAGTGAGGAAGTGAGAAAGGGCTCAGAACTGTGCTGGGAGGCATGGGGTTGGGGCAGGGAATGGATGAAAAAAGGCTGTCCAGGAACAGAGTGCCCAGGAGAGCAGAGTGTTCAAAATGGATAAGACTAGGGTCCATCCCCACATAGACGGCCAATGCTTTATGAGGGACATGTCAACCCTCACCTCGGCACCTGGTATTCCCCTCGGCAGCCTCAAATCCAGGAGCACAGCTGCAGCCAGTGACTGGCTGCTCGGCCCACTGGCCATCCTCCCGGCAGTAGAGACTGGGACTGGGGCCAGGGGCAGGGACGGCATCAGCCACGCAGCTCCCTGCCACAGGCACCACAAGCTCACGAGGCACAGTCTCCGAGAAGCGGGTGAGATTCACAGTCAGCTGGGCGCACTTCTTGTAGAAGAGGTGCAGGGACAGCAGGGCCATGCAGGCGCCCTGGTCCTGGAAAGCCAGGTAGAAGCCAGCTTTGGTGAGTGGGCCCAGACGCAGCATCTTGACATTCACCTTCCCGGTGGGCTCAGCCCCAGGGCGCTTCCGGGTCAGGTGCTCAGCAGCCACTGTGTCCACCTGCCAGGTTGGAGAAGAGATTCACTATCACTATCCTCCACTCCCCAAGGACCCAGGAGACTGTCTTCTTCTTCCTAGCTCATCCTCTGCCTGACCTCCTGGGTTCCTGTTCCAGAACCTTCTCTCCACACTTTCCTGCAGGCCCCAACATTGTCCATGAATACTTGCTGTGCTCCTACAATATTCCTAGCCTCTGTCCTGTACTCTCTTTCTGTTCACGCACATTTATCAGCACCTACTCTATGCCAGGTCCTGAACTCAGTGCCGAGGAAACAGAAATGAAGGTAACACAGATAAGTTCTAAAGTATTGCAAGTGCTACCACAGGTGGGACCCCAGGGTGGGGCGCCTTAGCAAAGGCATCCCAGGGGAGACCTCGGAGCTGGAACTTAGAAGACAAGTAGTAAGTGGGTAAAAGATAGAGGGAAGGCATTCTAGGGTGAGGGGTAGTAGGAAAAAGGGGGAAATGTAGGGTGGCCCAAGTATAGTGGAGTAGAATGACTGAGGGATCTCCCCTGGGGCCAGGCCGGCAGCACAATTGCATGCTGTCCTACCTAGCAGACCACCTTCTTCCCTTGGATGTTCACCTCTGTTGCCTCTAAACCACAAACCTGCCCCAGCTTCAGGCACCCGGGTACCTTGATATAGGGATTCTCCATCCAGGCTGGTGTGAGGGCCGTGGCCGTGTCAGCATCGCTCTCGAAGTAGAAGACGGTAAACGTCTCCTTGCAGGAGCGTCCAGCCTGAGTCAGGGACAGGCACTCAAGCATGGTGAAGCGCAATGTGGCATATACATGGACAGCACCTCGCCGTGGGACCCAGCTGGTACGCAGCCAGTGGGCCAGGCCTGGGGCCCGCTTCATATCACACACCTCGTAGGTCCTAACGCTGTGCTGCTCCTCATCCAGACCGCTCACCTCCTCCCACTGTGGGGAGAAGGAGGTCAATGTGGGGGCTGCTGAAAGGGGTGAAGGTCAATGGGCGGGTGTTTGTCATGAGCAGGAGGGATTGAGGGAGGGAACCTCTGAGAGCAAGAGTTCAGAGGACACATGTTCCCACTGCTGTGATCTGGGAGGGCAGTTAACCAGTTAGCATTGGCGCCCCTCATCCCTCAGTTTCCTTCCTGAACTCCAGCTCCTGGGCCCAGCTCTTACCTGCCCTTCCACTTGAGGGAACGTCACCCACTTCAAATCAGCAGTTTCCAATTTTGTGTTCAGTAGGGTCTCTAAGACAGACAGACAGACAGACAGACAGACAGACAGTCAATCAGCACTTGGGGAGACACCAGGAAGACCAGATCCCTGAGACAGGTGGGTCCTCTTAGCTCCAAGCTGGAGGAGCCAGGCAGACTGAGACAAGAGAGGAGGATGGAAGCGAGCCCTGCCCTCTGCACCCCCCCCCCCATTTCTGGCCTCTTTCTCTGAATGTCAACCCCACCCCTAACAGCTGGCAGTCTCAGGCTGCCCCCTCAGGACTCCCAGATCTAGCCCTAGGTGAATGCTATGCTCTAGAGGGAGAGAAGCAAACACTGGAAGGGGAGAAGAGCAAACAGATCAGAAAGGGTTAAACTAGAGCCCTGACCTGGCCCTGACCCTGTGGTGGGCAAAAGGCATCAGGCAAGGGAACACCCCTCCCTACTGGGCCTGCCTCAGCCTCCACAGTCCCTTCCCCAATCCCAAAGTTGCTGCCTCCCTGCCCCCAACTCTACTCCTCTTCCACATCCCCACCCCCATTGGTGACCCAACACTTCAGTCCTACAGATCCTGGAAGGTGGTGCTCAGCTCCTGAGGTCCAGCCTTGACCCCCATCCCCTCCCCCTTAGCTCGCTGCTGTCAAAGGAGGAAGTGCTGGAGGCCAGGACGCTTGGGTTCCCTCCCATCCTGGTCCCTGCCAGGAGAGGCCTCACATCTGGATTTGGTTATGGGAGGGAAAAGGGGAGGAGACTTTAGGGGTGTGTGTATGGGGGGGAGAGAACACACCTGGCTCTGCTAGGCCTGGGGGAAGGGCGTTGGGGGAGCGGTGGGGCTCTGGCGGAAAGGGGGGATTAGAACTGCACAGGCCCAGGCAATGGAGGGAGGGTAGGGGAATCCCCTTGGAGGCCAGGGCAATGTGGGGGGCCCGGGGGCTGGCCCTGAGAGGAGCAGAGTGGGGACCCCCAGGCAGCCAGCAGCACACCTGGGACCAGGCCCCCCTCTCCCCCATGGGGGCTGCTGTAGACAAGGGAAGGCAGGTGGGTGGGGCAGCCTCTTCCCAGGGACCAAGGGATGTCTATGAGGGCAAGGAGTCAGGCAGGACCCCAGCCAGCCCCAGGTGAGGCCCTTGCCCCCATGGGTGGTGGGAGATAGCCCAGCACACTGGGGACAGGATGCCCGGGTTCTGGGAAGGGGGTGGATAGAGGTTGCCGTCTCCACCCTCCATTGTTCCAGCCAGGATAGTGTTTTCCTGTCTCCAATTTACACACTGTCTCTGTTTCAGGGCAGTCCATGGCACTCTGAGCAGCTCACTTTCTCTCACACTATCTTGGTCTCCCCTCCTCCAGCTCTCTTTGATCTGTCAGTTCCCTTGCCTCTCACCTCTCTCTCCCCAGCTCTCTGTCCACCCCCATTTCTCTTTCAGTCTCTCTCCTCCGTTTTCTGTCTCCCACCTTTCATCTTCACTGGGACACATAGCCTTCGATAAATTACTTAACTCTTCTAAGCCTCAGGCTCCTCATCTGTAAAATGGGACAATAATCCCACCCACCCCCAGACTATGGGAACCAAGAAATATAAAGCCCTCAGCACTGGCCTGGAGCTTGGAAAGCACTTCGGTAACAGGAATCAAAAGTGATTCCCTTTTCCTCTTTGCATCTTTCCTTCCCTCTCATCCCACTTCATCCTGGTGGGTTTTCTCTCTGCTCTGCCTTTCTTTTTCTTTTTCTCTCCCACAGTTCTTTACCCTTCTTTCTCTGAGCCAGACCAGTCTCCCCTCTCCTTACACCCAGCCTTTGATCCCCAGCCCAGAGCAGCAATGCCCAGCCTGGGGGAAAGGGGTTTCCAACTGCCTTTGATTCTTCCTCCTCAGCAGCCCCCCCACGGTCCCCTCCCCGGAGACCCCTTTGATTCCAAGAGATGAAGGGGGGGAGAAGACAGCTCATTGAAAGGAGATTAGGGCCTTTAGGAGGAGGGTTTATAGGGCTCTTGGTTCCCCCTCTAGGGGGTGAGGGGAGGGGAGAGACTCACAGATGAAGGAACACTTGGAGGAGGATATAAAAAAATTAGAAATTTATAGAGACTAGGAGGTGGTCGTTTGGCTGAGTTAGGGTGACACGGGCTGCACAGGTCAGTTTCTGCTGGCCTACGGAGTTGGAGGAACGCCAGCTTGTCTAGCACTTGGGCAGGGCTGGGGTCTAGAAAGCATTTAAAGGGCTGGGGTGCAGCTTGGGGGAACCAGGAAGGGGGCCTCTTTGCCGCAGCGGCAGTGGCTTTGGAAGAGATTTGGGGGTTTGGAGTGAGTGCAGAAGGTGGCCATACTGACAGAGGCGTGTGGAAGTGTAGCATCAAGGTGTGAATGCTAAGAAATGAGGGATGGGGGCAGTTTATGGCCTAGCACAAAGATTTGCCTCGTCTGCAGTTGTTTCTCCAGAAGATTTTCCTCCTGTTTGGCGGAGTTGGGAAGAGGGACAGAAACTTTGGAGAGAGTTTTGAAGATTGGAGTAGGAAGAAAAGGAAAGGCTACCAAGGGCGTCCCTGGAGTCAGGAGTAAGAGTGTGGGGAGTCGGGCCAGGGGCACGTCCCGGGACGGAGCCCTGCTCTATCTCTTTCCCAAACAAAAGAAAACTCCACTCCCCGCTGGGCCGCCTCCTCCCCGCCCCCCGCCCGGTCTAGCACTATTGGTCCGAAGTGTTCGGAGTTGGGGTAGAGAGAGGTCGGCCCCTCCACTCCGAGGCCCAACTTTGGGGGTCCCAGGAGTGGTGGGATGCCCCTAAGGAAACTCACCTTCTAAAGCGGCTGCGAGTGAAGCCCAGCAGAGCAGAGCCCGGAGCTCCATGGCGCCGCCTCACTCCAGTTGGATCGGATCCGAGTTTGGGGGGCACTAGCCCCCCCAGGTCTGAACCCCCCCTGAGCGGGTAGACGTCGACTCCCCGCGCGCGACTCTCGGTTGGGGCCTCAGCGTGGGCCCATGAGGGCGCGCCCGGTACCGGGCAGTGGCGCCCAGGTGTGGCCCCGCGTCCCCGCCGCACGCAAAGGCGGGCAGACGCGGGGCGTCCTTGCAGGGAACGCGCTGGGCGGGCGCAGAGAGAGACGTGGCTGGAGTCGGGGGTCCCTCCGGGGCCTCGGGGTCCCGCCCTGGCTGGCTGGGCGTGGGCCTGCCGCGCGCGGTCTCCCCCCCTCCCTGGACTGGCGCAGCTCGCGCCGCGGGGCCGAATGCGCTCCTCGCCGGCAGGGAGGGTGGAAGCCCGAGCGGGGACAGAGCGGGAGGGAGGGAGACTGCGGAGCGGGGCCGGGCGGCTGGGGCTGGGCCGGGCTGGGACTGGGCCGGGAGGCGCCTGGCCGGGGAGGGAGGGGCGCCCGGGGGGCGGGGGAAGCCTCCCCCAGCCCCGGCTCGGTCAGGGGGCCCGGGCGCGCTGATTGGAACGCGCGCTGCTGAATAATTCATGAGGGAAGCGGAGCGGGGCGCCGAGTGGAGCTGGTCGGGAAGTTGGGAGAAAGTTTGGAGAGGGGGGAGGGGCGGTGGGCGCAGAGCCCGGGGACCGCCCAGACGTGCACAGTGGCTGTGCTCCCTGCCGGAGACCAAGCGTGTCCGGGCCGGGGCCCAGAGACCCCCGGGGCAGGCCCGAACCCGGCAGACACCAAGGAGCAGAGAAGCACACCCAGCAGCACCGAGGGCGGTACAGAGGTGCGAATCATTTTCCTGCGGACTTCGGATTCTTCTGGATGCGCCCACTACCCCTAGTTGGCGCAGGGGACCGTGTTTTGGGGAAGCTTTTGAGGATGGAGGGTGGCCCAGCGGGCCCCAAGGCAGCGATCTCAGCTTAGAGAACTCTGGAGCGAACGTTCACACAATCATTCAACAAACATTAAGTATTGGGGACCCACTGTGCGCTCAACCTAGCGCTGAAAAATGTGGGGAGGGAGTGAAGCAACTGGGTTGAGATGGGGAGAAGTATAGAAAAGTCAAGGAAGCAAAGGTAAATAAAAGGTAGGTGGGTCCAAGAGAGTGAGGGATCCGGGTGGATTCCCAAATCACCTTCCTCATTCAGTCGCGTTTGGGAGGGCTCCGCGCCGCCCACAGCCCTGACCCCTGGAGCTGTCTTTCCTGAGGCTGTTTCCTGTCTGGCTCCTGGGGGCCCTCGGGATGGCTGGGAGGGCTCTTCCTCTCATTGCCAACACCACCCCCCCCATCCCATCAGTTAGCCGGGAGGGTCCAGGAAAGCGAGGCACTTCCCACCAACCTGGTTCTATGTCAGGGTACCTAATGCAGGTCGTGGGGTGGACGGAGGGTGCTGCAGGAGTCCTCAAGTTGAAGAGCTGGAAGAAAAGAGCTTAAACTCAGAAAATATTTAAGGGGGACAGAGTCTGTAGAAGCTAAGGAGTCAAGAAAGAGGGAAGGAGGTGTCCCTGATGCTTGGGGGGCTGCCAAGCACCTCCAACCTACCCCCCCTCTGCCCCAAAGAGGACAGCCAGGCCTGCAGTGACCTCTTGTCCCAACTCACTTATCTTCCTGCCACAGAGGTACTCCCCACACCCCTGCCCTTCCTTGTTGCCCTGCCTGGGTCCTGCTCCGGGGTGGGGGGTCACAGAGGGCAGGAAACAGCCTGCTTGGCTGGAGCCAGGCAGACCAGGCAGGGGCTGAGAATACCCTCTTCCCTCCCTGATCCAAGTCCAGTCTGCCTTATTCAGCTTCTGCAGGTTACACTCCTCCCACCCCTACCTTTCTCTGCTTTCACTGATTCTCTCTTCTAAACCTTATGTCTCTGTCTTTTCCTGGGCTCTGCTTGAATTTTCTCATGGGGGGGGCGGGGAGTGCATCATTAAGGATGACTCATGATTCATCATTATGGAGTGGGGGGAAGTTGCATGACCTGAATGGTAGAGAGAGACCCAGATGCACAGAGAAATGAGGCAGGATGGAGTGAGAGGCTGATGGGACAGAGAGGCGAAATGGTATAATCAATAGCTCACTGCAGTTTTGAACCCTGGATTTCTGACCCTTGAAAGTCAGGCCCCCTCAGCTAGAGAGAAGAGGGCTCCTTAGGTAAGAAAATCCCATATCATTGAGTCCGCAGCTCCCCTAGCATGTAATCCGGTTTCTAGTACCTAGTGTATACCAATAAAAGAATGAATAAAATGAAACTTGTATTGAGTATCTACCATGTAGCAGGTGATCACTGTGCTAGTTTGCAAGATTTGACTTCAAAGATTTTATAATCTAGTAGAAATCCCATTACTTCCCCTTTCCACGGAGATAGTATCTGAGATTTTCTTTTTTTGGGGGGGAGGGGAACAGGACTTTATTGGGGAACAGTGTGTACTTCCAGGACTTTTTCCAAGTCAAGTTCTCTCAATCTTAGTTGTGGAGGGCGCTGCTCAGCTCCAGGTCCAGTTGCCGTTGTTAGTTGCAGACGGCACAGCCCACCATCCCTTGAGGGAGTAGAGGAGACCAACCGGCAACCTTGTGGTTGAGAGCCCACTGGCCCATGTGGGAATCGAATCGGCAGCCTTTGGTGTTAGGAGCATGGAGCTCCAATCACCGGAGCCACCAGGCTGGCCTGGTATCTGAGATTTTCAGTGCAGTGCTCAGGAATCACCCTTGGTCTATCACATGAGTATGAGGTCATTTTGCCCACACTCTGACCACCCAGGACCACTTCCTAGGCAAACATTCAGTATCCACTGAACTACATTACACAAGTAAGCATCCATGTCACTGTCTGGATTGGCCCAAACAAATCTCAGGCCCTCCTTTCCTCATTATTAGAGCACTTAAGTTACTTCATTGTCCTCCCAACCCACATATAATATTAGGCTGTCACCCCACCTCCTGCCCATGATCAATATGCTGCTGTCACTCATTGCCAGGGCAGTACCTGTGTGGAGCACCCCCTGAACAGCTAGCACGGTTTTCTTTCTTTTTTTAAAAAAATTAAAGTTTATTGGAGTGACAATGGTTAGTAAAGTTACATAGATTTTAGGTATACAATTCTGTGATACATCATCTGTATATCACATTATGTGCTCACCACCTAGAGTCAGTTCTCCTTCCATCACCATATATTTGATCCCCCTTACCCTCATCTCCCACCCCCATCCCCCTTACCCTCTGGTAACCATTAAACTATTGTTTGTGTCTATGAGTTTTTGTTTCTTCATTTGTTAGCAGGGTTTTTCTTGCTATCCACATCATTACAGTTGTTTGGAGCATTCTTGAAGTTAGGACTTTTTCCTGTATATACTAAACAACAAATCATCTCTTTTCACCATAAATTGTAGAAATAGTCACTCCTCTTCCTATATCCCAGCCCCTGTCTGGCCCACTTGACCCTGTCAAGTCTAGAGTTAAGTTTACCCAGAAGCTCATGAAATTTACTCTTGAGCACCCCTCACCTGCCTGGCTCCTCCCACCATCCTGGTTAATGAATGCCATCAATTTAAACAATTTTTAAGGTGAGTCACACACAGCACGAGAACGTTTGAAATGGCCTAAAATCTTACAGCTCTTGTAGGAAAGGAATTTGACCTTACCAGTAATGAGTTGTAAAGCTAAAAGAGACTTTATAAACTCTCAATAATGAAAGAAAAAAATTAAATTGGCCATACTAGAGGGAAGACTGAGATATAGAGAGAATAGAAAGTAATAATGCAAAATCATTATATGAAGAGGTGGTCAAAGAGTACACAAGTAATAAAAAGGTAGGACGTGAAAGTATTATAGAGGTGTATTGAGCAGTTATTTACTACAAATATTTTATCTAGCTTTTTTAATACTTAGGGTATTTGTCACCTTAACATTTACAACTGGTTGCGATTTCTCAATCTAAATAAACATTAACTTTTATACCTAATTTTATATTCAAATTTTGTTTTTGTTTTCTTAATGAGGGTTCCCCAAATTGTATAAACTTCAGGACTCGTAAAACCTGAATCCATATCTCATCTGATTACCACAAATCTTCCTAAACTCATCATATACAAAGTTGTAATAGACATGCACATAAAAGCCTTTATTAATTTGTTAGTGATTATGTATTTACTTGTGTGTGGCCCTAAGTTCAATGAAATCAGGTACAACATATACTCAACACATAATGTAAATCCAGTACAGGTCTGGTCCATAGTAAAAACTCAATAAATATTTGTTAACTATTTATTCTTTATTGACTAGTCATTCTTTAATTTACTCAGCAATTATTTATTGAACATTTTACTATGGGCCAGGACTGGGGACACAAAGTCGTCCATCCCCTGCCTTCCAGGACTTGACAGCTCAGGGGTAGAAATAGCCATGAAATCCCTAACGTACGAGACTATATGTTGAGCATAAAAGGTGGCATACAGAGGATCCTATGGGATTAGAAAAGAAGCATACTTAATCCAGTCTTCAGGGTCAAGATGAGCTTTCTGGAGAAAATGATGCTGTCTGAATGAGTCCTAGAGGAGATTGGCAGGAAAGGTTGCTTTAAAGGCAGAAGGAGGAGCAGATACAAAAGCATGAACATGGTGGATTGTCCCAGAGCAGCCAGAGTTCACAATGCCAGGGTGTAGAGTGCAAGGACAGTGACAGTGGACAAGCTGGAGAGGTGAGCAAGAGCCAGCTTCAGTCATTACAGGACCTTCCAGGAGTCTGGCCTTGTCCTGAATACCTTGGGAGGTACCAAAGGGTTTTAGGCAAAGAAACAACATCGGTGGATTTGTCCAGAAAGACCCCACTTATACAATTTTGGAGAATAGATTGAAAGGGATCAAGACTAAAGGCAGAGAAACTAAATGCAGTTCTCCAAATGACAGTAAGGGCTTGTGTGTGTGTGTGTGTGTGTGTGTGTGTGTGTGTGTGTGTGTGTGTGTGTGTGTGTGTGTTGTGGGGAGGATTCAAGAGATGTTAAGGAGCCAGAGTAGGCAGGACTTGGCACCTGGCTGTGTGGATGAGGGAGAGACTGAAATCAAGCATGATTCAAGTTTTAGACTCTGGCAGCTAGATAGGAGCTAGTGAAATGGAGCATGGGGGAGGAAGACGATGGGCATGTTGAGTTTGAGATCCCTGTGTACCATTCAGGTCTGGAGCTTGGAGATAGCTTTTTGGTTGGAGATGCAGGTTTTGGAGTTTTTGGCATATGTGCTGATGGAAGCTGCCGGGAGTGAGAATTGGTGTATGGAGACTATATAGATTGGGAAGACAAGAAAATCTTACTGCTTCACCTTCTTTGTTAAGCAAACATATTTAAATCATAATCAGAACCTTGTTATAGAGGCATCCGCTTTAAAAATGAGACAGGCTTAGAAGGTTAAGTGAACTGTCCAATGAATTCAGCAATAGTCAACAGGTGCGCCTGACTCCACCAGGGTGCTCTCCACTGCGCTCAGCACCCAGGATGGCCTTCCAGCCCCACCTCTAAGGCCCTTTCCTTCTTCCTCTCTCACCCAGGCCAGGCAGAGGGCATTTCCCTCCCTCTGACCTGGAGCCTTTCTCTTATACAGTATCTGCTTTCCACTAGCCATTAAAGGGGTGTGATTTACCCCCTAACATTCACCAGAGCCTTGCCCATTCAGTCCCTTATCTTGGCACTGGGGTTAGAGGAAGGGATCCTGAGCAGGGGACTGAAACAGCTAGGACTGGGAGCAAGCATCATGGGAGCTGACAGGAGAGAGGGAAGGGGAAGGGCAGAGCTCACAGCACAAGCCAAGGCTACCAGAGGGCAAGGAGGTGGAGAGAAGGGAGGCAAAGAGGCTGGGGGCCAGAGCTAAAGGGTGAGATGGGGGGGCGGGGCGGTGGAAGGGTGGGAGAGGTAGTGGGAGGCTCATTGTCCTAGCAGGGGGAAGTCTTTTGTTTCCTCTCTTCCCTTGGCAGCCTGACAGGATATGAGGCCAAGCCCCCACTCCATGCCAGCATCCCCCCCCACCCACTGGACATAGCCCTTCCCTTACCATTGTGTCATTGACAGGAATGGGGCAGGCGCATTGGCTCTAGGAGGGAATATAAGAAGGACTATTCATGGCTGGGGGCTAGTCTACCAGGGTCCTGAAGGGACAAGAAGCTCCGGGGCTGGTTCATGGAGCTTGGCACGGAAAACTGTGCCTGGGGAGGAGCAGGAAGCCAGGCTTGGGTGGGGCCAGCACCGAGGGTAGCAGGTCAGGCCAGGGGGCTGTAGGTTGGGTCCCAGAGGAGATGACGCAGAGCTTCAGGCTTCTCCTAGCCCCCACCATTCCAGCCTCCTGGCCTGAGAGCTCACCTGAACCCGTGCCCCCGACCCCCTCCATTCCCTAAGATTGACATCACTCCTACCAAGGCAGTAGGCATCTGGTATTGGCCAGCAAAAGCAGGTGTCCTGTCTGGGCCCTCCACATCCACTTCCCTGGACTCCCTACCTCCCCGCGATCTAGGAGGCTAGCCTCCCACTGCGGTCCTCCAGGAACCTTGGAATTTTATCCCTCCCCTCTGCTCCCTTTTGGGCCAGTTTGCTCCATCAGCTGTTTCTGCAGGAAGGGCGCCCTGCATAGCCTCGCCTCTCTTCCCGAGCCTTTTGTTTGCTGGGTCTGCAGGAAATTGTAGGGGCGGTGGCTAAGGGCTCATCTGCCCCATGGGCCTGAGGGAGGGGGGTCGGGACTCACTAGACAATCCTGGGGAGCTCACAGTGGGGGTGGGGAGGGTGGCTCACCAGGGAATTAGCATTCAGGGCCTGAACTCGGAGTGGGGCACCCTGGGGCTGGGCGAGTTGGATGACCTCGTCCATGAGGGGCGGATCAGGTGTGTATTTGGGGATTCCTAGAACTGAAAGCTGGACGCACACTCCAAGATCACCTAACATGACCCGGGAGCCAATACGGGGGGGGGGGGGGGGGAAGCAGATACTGAATCCCACAACCTCGGTCCTACACGTCAGGGATCCCAGTCGGTGGGGAGGCGGCAGGCAGGTTTGACCAACCAACCTCTGAGGATTAGCTTTTTTTTTCCTTAAAGAATGGTGGGGAGGAGGACCAGCACGTAGCCCCAGAATTCGCGCCTTCCCAGGACGCAACCGCAGAATAGGTGGCGGCGTGGGTGCTCTAGCGAGCCTGCGCCCTCTCGTTGGTTGCCCTCTCTCTGAGGCCATCCTGGGCGCCGCCATCTTCCCTTCCCAGAGGGTAGGGCGGGGCCAATGAAGTCACGTGAGGAGCAAGTCCCTGGTAGGACAGGGTTCCTACAGTCCTACAAAGAATGGTTATTAAGGGCCACCTGAGTGCCAGAGACTGACTGTAAAAAGCCTGGGAGCTACAGCAGCAAAGAAAACAAAAGTTCCTATTTCTGGAGCTTAACTTTATATTGGGAGGAGGCAATGAAAAAGATAAACAAGTAAACGACAAATATTAGATGGTGTTAAGGGCTTTAAGGAAAAAAAATAGGAAAGGGGATGGGAAAGAAGGTGTGGCTCAATTTTTAAATGGGGTTGGTGAAGGAGATTTCACTAAAGGTAGTATTTGAGTTCAGAAGACAAAGGAGGCTCTTGCCCTGTGAACCACAGCAATTTCTCCATAACCTGTCCAGAGGCCACGTGGGGCAGGAGCAGATGAGCAGAGGTGAAGGAGGGATGTAGATTGGGTACCGGCTTCATGGGTAGGTTGACTATATATAGACCACTCTGGGTCGTGTTTGAGCAAAGGAAACACTGTTAATAAATACGAGGTCTGCCAATTAAGTTAGTGAACTCATCCTAGAAAAAGTGCTACATACCTCATTGCTGAATATTACTACAGTCACCTTCGAAGTATTTCCCTTGGGAAGTTATGTACTGATGCCAGTGCCTAGTCCACCCTTCAAAGTAATTTTGGAACTCTTTTTCTGGAATGGCCATCAGAGCTGTCATTGTATTACCCTTGATGTCTTGAATGTCATCAAAATGTCTTCCTTTATCTTCAGGTAAAGAAAGAAGTCATTGGGGGCCAGATCAGGTGAGTAGAGAGCGTGTTCCAATACACTTGTTTCCTGGCTATAAACTCCCACACAGACAGTGGTGTGTGAGCTTGTGCATTATCATGATGCAAGAGCTCCTTCAGGACCATTTTTGCACACACCTTTCTCATGCCAACATTTTCGTCAAGATTTTATAACTGTTTCTCTATTGAAGTTTACTTAGTCTGCTATGCTTCTCACAGTCAGCCGATGATTTTGACGCACAATTCGAGGAATTTTTGCAATGTTTTCGTCAGTTCTGCTCATTATTGGCCGCCCTGACCTCTCTTCATCTGTGATGCTTTCTCTCTCCTCAGAAAACCATTTAATTCATTTGTACCCTGCTGTTTTCTTCATGGCAGTATCCCCATAAACTTGGACTAACATGTCCTTGATTTCACTTCCAGTCTTGCCAAGTTTAACAAGAAATTCAGTGTTTGTTCATTGCTGTTATTCAAGCTCAGACATTCTTGGGACAGCACACAAAAATATGCAACAACAATATGAACGCCACCCAGCAAGACACCGCCACACGTCGACATCAATACAGCTGTGAGACACTGATATACCAAGGTTATGAAACCTTACCGAGCTGTTTGTACAGTGCTGCCAATGTAAGCGCACGGTGGCAAGTCCGTGAACTTAATTGTTAGGCCTCATATGCCAAGGCAATAGGCATAAGCTGTTGCAGTAGGACTATAGTCAGTGAATCAAGAGGTGAGTATGGTTACCCTATGTATAAGAGCCTTTGGCTTTTACTGAGGAAAATGGGAGACCATTGGAGAGTTTTGAAAAACGTCATGAACTGATATTAGCTTTAATAGCATCACTCTAATTGCTCTGATGAGAATAGACTGTAGGGGCAAGGGTAGAGTAGGAAACCACTCAGGGGGCTAGTGCAATAATACAGGTATGAGCTGGTGGTGGCTTGGACTAGGGTGGTAAGAGGTGGTTTAATACTGGTTATATTTTAAAAGTAGAGGCACAGGAATTGCTGATGGATTGGATATTGGGTGTGAGAAAGAATATTCAAGCATAACCCCAAGAGTTTTGACCTAAGCAACTGGAAAGGTGAGAGGCTCATAAGAGGCGTAGGTTGTAGGGGTAAGTTTAGGCATTTGATTGTGGACATACCAAGTTTGAGTTGCCTGTTTGATGTCCAAGCAGAGATGTTAGTATGGTGTTGGACATACAGTCTGAAGTTCAGAGTAGAGATCTAGGCTGGGGATACACTCTTGGAGGCACTATTATAGAGATAGCATTTAAAACTATGAGATTAGGTGAGATCCTCAAGAAAGTGGATGTAAATGGTTAAAAGTCTGAGGATTGAGCTTCCAGTCTTCAATGGAGCCTCCAGTCCACAGTGGCCTCTTGGCTGTTACTCCAACAACACCTAGGGGTGCTCCTGAGTTAAGAGGAGAGATGGGGAAGAACCAGCAAAGGGGTGTAAGCAGGAGGAAATCCATGAGAGTGTGGTGTCCTAGTAGCCACATGAGGAAAGTGTTGGAGGAGAAGGTAGTGATGAAGATGTCAAATGATGCTGGTAGTTAAGTAAAATGAGGGCTGAACAATGACCCTTAGATTGACCAAGTAGAAGTCACTGGTGACTTGAGCAGTTTCCCTTTTGCTGAAGTACGAAAGCCTTAGTGTAGTGGGTTTAAGAAGAAACAGAGGAGATTGGAAATGACTAGTCTAGACAGCTCATAGAAGAAGTTTTGCTATCAGAAGAAACAACAAAGAAATGGAATGATAATGGGGGTGTAGTAAAGAAAATCTTTTTTTTTTTTTTTTTTTTTTTTTTGAGACTAGACATACGAGCATATTTGTATGGTAATGGGAATGACCCAATGGGAACGGAAAACAAGATGATGACATGGGATCTAGTGGCAGGTTAACCTTAGCTGGGAGCATGATCAGTTTACCCCTAGTAACAGGAGGGCAGAGCAAAGTCTGGTGGGTAGATAAGAGCTTTTAGAGTCTCATCTGATGGCTTCTATTTTCTCAGTTGGGAATCAAGGGAGTGAGCTGAGAGTGAGAATGGTGGGGGAAGCATTGGAGAGTTGAAGAGATGGGTGAAAATTTAACAGTCATCTAAGAGTGTAGGAGAGTAAATGGATGATGAAATCTTGTCTGAATGCTGGGCAGCATTTAGGACCCACTTATGGTTCATAGTCACGAATTTGAGATGAGATTGGCTGCCATGGTTGGGTGTTTTCCCCAGCCACATTCAGCTGCTTGGGTAGGCTCAGGGTAGGAAATTGTGTTTACCAGGGTTGTGATTTTGCCAAGAAGTGTAACAATGTGAGAAAGGGGTAAGGGAGTGCTTTTCACTGACCATAAACATTAAGTTGGGTAAGAAGGGAAATGAGTGGGGGACAGTGGAAAGAGGTCAGGATCAATGGATTGGGGGTTCAGTGAAGTGGAGGATTGTTGGAGTCAGGGCATGACCTCTCTTTGACCAAACTTCAGTCAGGCTCCTCTGAATCCTCTTCTGGACTAGGCCTTGATCTTGGCCCCAATCCTTGCTGGGCCTGCCTAGTCCAATTTAGAGAGATAGCTAATATCTTGATATCCGACCACTCTGGCCTGCCTTCAGCAAGAATCCTGTTAAGCCTGTTTAGCTAGAATCCCCCTAAGCTTGGTATTTCCTCTTAGTAATTTCCCATTCACTGACCCCCTCATTCTGCTTGTTAGGTATAAATCCCTAGCTGTCTTTGCTGTATTTGAGGGTTGAGCTCCATCTCTCTCCCCTACTGTGAAAGTCTTGACACCTGTTGCAATAGTCCTGAATAAAGTCTTCCTTACTGTTTTAACAAGTGCCTGATTAATTTTTTTCTCAATAGGCCTACTAAGAGAGGTGAATAGAAAGAGGGAGGGCCTACAGTTATTGGTAAGGATAAGGTCTAGGCATAACTACTGGGTAGGGTGGAGGGTGAGATCTATGCAGAAGTGGAGTTGAAGCATCTGCCAGCCCAGGGTGTTGAAAGTCTCCTCAATGTGGATATTGACATCACCCAAAATTATGACAGGAGTGGTGTTGGAGAGATCCAGGAGCCACACTCCGTGCTGTGGGCAGCAGAGATGACCACTGAAAATGCTCATGAGACTTCTCCCTGGCAAAGCCACGTTTGGGCTGGTTTGAGCCCCTTCCTCTCCTAGGGAAACGTTGCAGATGATCTGTAGACAAAGCCCAGTAGCAGGAAAAATGGTGTTCATTTCCTGAGGCTCAAATGACAGTGTAACCATAAAGGACTGTATAAAAGTTATGAATTTATTATTGAGGCTCTCCAAGCTTCAATTGCCTAATGAAAAATGTAAACAATGGCTGTATTTACCGCACAGAGTGGTTACGCATATTTAATGTAGTACTGTATGCAAATAATAACTTACTGAACATTTCCGCACTGTTCTCAAGTGCTCATTAGTTCGTTGAATTCTCATACGGAGTTTCCCTGAAAATAAGACCTATCAGTCTTATTTTTATATAAGACAGGGTCTTATTTTAGTATACTATAAGACTGGGTCTTATATAAGACCGGGTCTAATATAACATACACATGATATGATATAATATAATACCGGGTCTTACATTAATTTTTGCTCCAAAAGACGCATTAGAGCTGTTTGTCAGGCTAGGTCTTATTTTCCGGGAAACACGGTGTAACCTTATGCGGGAGGCTCTAGTTAATCCCCAGTTCATAGATGAGGAAATGTTGCCAGGTGGTGCTGATGTTGCTGGTACCTGAAGAGAGTGAAGAGGGGGTCCTAACTCTCCCAAGTTCAGAAATCCTGCGATCTCCGCTGGAGCGGAGAAGGCACGAAAACAGGCGCGGAGGCACAGTAGCCTGCGCCAAGGCTCGCGGAGATCAGCAGCCAATGGCTCCCTCCGGTGGCGGAAGCAAAAAGCGCAGCTGGTGGGCTGGACCGGGCGCGAGGGGAGGGCGTGGGGGGGGGGTGAGGAGAGGCCAGGACCCCGGGGGATATTCCCGGGATTCGAGAGGCTGGAGGAGTAGGACTCCTGAAGGCGTGGACCCACTAGGCCCCGCGTTCCCGGTGACACACCTGCGCCAGGTGTCGCGGTCCCGCCCACCTGCAGACTGCGGGCATCGGTCTCCACACGCCCCTTTCAACAGTGGCTCTTCCGGACGCTTCCGAGCTCGGAATGGGGTCCCGCCGGGGCGGCGGACGCTTGTTTGCACCAGAGTAATGGGTGCTGTAGGAGCCGTGGCCCACACCCGGCAGGAGATGGGCGCCTGAGGGGAACTCCGGCCACATCCCGGGTGCACGTGGAACTGGAGACTCACGGACCGCCAGAGCCCAGAGAAGGGCGGGGTTTCCCGGACGCGCCCACGGGGCGGGGCCGGGCCCGGGGACCAATGGGGCGCGTGTGCTGGGGGGGGCAGGCTCCGGGCCTGGCATCCCGGTAGCCGCAGCTGTCTTTTCCGGTGCCGGTGCCCCCTCCGCCGGTAGCGGACCCTCCAGGCTCTCAGAAATCACCCTCAAGCGGCTGCGTCCTCCGGGGGGGTAAGTGAACGCTCTGCCGCACCCGGGATGTGGGGGTGCGCTTGGCCTGGGAGAAGGAGATCTTGGCCCCCTCCTACCCGCCCCGGGCGAAAGTGGGCAGGAACTGGTGCAGGGGAAGAGGACCCACCTTGTGTTTCTATTTTGTTAGTCGAAGGGTGTGTTTGGGTTGGTAGTGTTTGGGGGGAGCCTCGAGTGGGTGGGAGAAATCTGATGAGACTAAGAAGAGGAGAAGCTGATTTGACATGGCTTGAGGGAGAGGGTTGACAGAGGGTGGGGCGTTGGAAGATTTGGAAGTTTCTTGTTCCCTTTAGGTGACTACATGGGGAGCTTAGGTGGGGGCAGCTAAGACTGCTGGGGTGAGGAAGGTTTCCTGCCCATAACTCACTTCCCTTTTGGGGGATTTGCTTCCTCTTCTACTATTAGTTAAGAAGGGAAAGGATCTTTACCCCTTTCTAGAGCCACTGCCATCCCTAGCCTCAGGGACATGGCGGAAGGGGTTGCCCACAGGAGCTGGGAGGGGCCTTGATAACTAAATTCTGCCATTGTTGGGGCAGTGGCCAGGGCCAGTGACCCCCCACTAACTCTTTGTGTGTGTGTTTCCTTGCAGCTCTCCCTTTGGGTGAGTCTTCTGGGTGTTCGCTTAGAGGTATTTTGTGGGGGCCTCAGTGGACCTGCTTTCCATTCAGCACACTCTCCTGTGCAGGCCTCATAACCCATTGCTGGTTTCCTCTACCTGCTCTTGGCCATGGCCAGCGAGAACTCTCCTCTGCTGGCCTACCGGCTCCTGGGGGAGGAAGGGATTGCCTTCCCTGCCAATGGGGCCGGGGGGCCTGGAGGCACATCAGCCCGGAAGCTCTCCACCTTCCTGGGTGTGGTGGTACCCACGGTCCTGTCCATGTTCAGTATAGTTGTCTTCCTGAGGATTGGTGAGTGGATTGGGGGGGAGGGCTTAACCGGGGTGCAGTGGGGGATGGAGGGATTGGGATGAGGTTGGGGAAGGGCCCTGGGAGAAGTGGGTGGATGAAGGGCTTGGGGGGGCTCCCTGTGGCCTGGTTTCAGCTCTGGCGTGGAGCTTACTGATGACCAGTGGGGTGGGGTGTGGAGGTGTGGAGTGTGTGGGGGGGTGAGCCCCCAATGACCTATTTTGCCATTCCTGTCCCAGGGTTCGTAGTGGGCCATGCTGGGCTGCTGCAGGCTTTGGCCATGCTCCTGGTTGCCTACTTCATCCTGGCACTCACCGTCCTCTCTGTATGTGCCATCGCCACCAATGGAGCTGTGCGGGGTGGTGGAGCCTACTGTATCCTCTAACAATGATGGATTGGGGTCTGGGCTCTTCAGTTTTGTAGGGAGAGGAAGGGGTCCCTCCCTGCATCCCCTGGGGGGCAGGGCAAAAGGAAGGCGAGCTCTAATGAATGCTCTGCCACAGGCTGGTATGGGGAAGGTGACCAGTGTGGCTTTACATGATAGTGCCACTTTCCAGTCTACCAGGTGTCTTCCAGCTGTCACTTTGGTTTTCCTCACAGTCTCACCAGTTAAGTTGCATTCATTTTACAGAGGAGAAAACTGGAACTCAAGAGCATTAGGGACTTGTGCGAAGCCATACGGCTTGGGAGTAGCTGTGCTGGGACACAATGCCTCTGGGAACAGTCCGAGTGTGTGCAGGGAGACAACACCTGGAGGGTCAGCTGCAGAGTGCTTTGTGCCAGGGTCCTTCCTCACACTCCACTTCAGTTTCTTTTTCCTTAATGCTTACCCCCTGCTTCCACTTTTAGTCATGATCAGCCGGACCCTGGGGCCTGAGGTCGGAGGCAGCATTGGCCTCATGTTCTACCTGGCTAATGTCTGTGGCTGTGCTGTCTCCCTGCTGGGGCTGGTGGAGGCTGTGCTTGATGTCTTCGGGGCTGGTCCGTGCTCCCCAGCCCGCTATGGCAGGGTTGGCAGGGTCTGGGATTCTGGGATCATGAGGGAGAGAGGCCCTCTCCAGGACAGGGGCAAAGTGGCCCATTAGTTTGCTTTTCTCAGGCTTTTACTGTGTGCCCAGCTATGTGTAGATAGATGTCCAAGAGATTGTCCTGGCCCACAGGGATCTTACCATCTAGTCACGGAGGCAAGGCTAATAACCCTAAAATCGTCAGCAAGATTGGTAGTACCCACCAGGCAGGGCTAGTATGCTGGAGTACAGTTGAGTGGGGGAGTAGGAAAGATGGCCTTTCTGAGGACAGGTGGGCCAAAGAGGGCATCTCTCCTGCTTTGAGTCGTGGTTGGGGTCCCACATTAGGGCTTGGTCTTCTAACTCTGTTCCTTCCTCTGCAGATGCCACTGGGTCCAGTGGGCTCCGGGTCCTACCCCAGGGCTATGGCTGGAATCTGCTCTACGGATCCCTGCTGCTGGGCCTGGTGGGCGGGGTCTGCACTCTGGGGGCTGGCCTCTATGCCCGCGCCTCCTTCCTCACTTTCCTGCTTGTCTCTGGTTCCCTGGCCTCAGTGCTGGTCAGCTTTGTGGCTGTGGGGCCCAGGGTCGTCCCTGTGACCCCTCGGCCTGGCCCCAATGGCTCGTCCCTGCCGCCTCAGGTTGGCCACTTCACCGGCTTCAACACCAGCACCTTGAAGGCCAACTTGGGTGGTGAGCTGGGCCCAGGGCTGCTGGGGTTTCTGGGGGGAGGAGCGGACATGTGTCTGGGCTGCGCCCCTGGAACCCCTGCATGAGAACTGATGTCAGAGGGAATTGGGGTAGGAGGTCTGGACCCCAGAGAAGAGCAGGTTAATTAAGATCTGTGTGGTGTGTGTTGGCTGCTGTGTGTTTGGCCCAGCAGGCACAAGAGTGACCGCAAGACAGTCTCTGCCTTAGAGGAACTTGTTTAGTTGGAGAGATAAGATGTACATTCAGGAAACAATTAAATAGCGTAATAGACCATGTGATTCAAGTACACAAGAATCACAGAGGAGTTGAGAGGAGCGAGACCAGAGTATGGCCTGGGGAGGGCAGAAGCAGGTGGAGCTGGAGGTGGCCTGAGGCGGGCCAGGGAATTCAGGTAGGAGCCAGAGGGAAGGCATCTTAGGAAACATGAATGAGAGGGAGGGAGGAACAGAGGATGCAGGAGAAAGAGGTGTCGAGGAGCTGAGTTAGGACTAGAGATGGGTCAGGGATGGGGTCTTAGTGAGGGTGGGGGAGGCAGGGGGATTATGGAATGTGAGGAGCGGGTGGCAGGGCCAAGATGCCTGGATCACTAGTAGGGATGTTGACACCCTCTCCTCCCTGGGCATGATCCCTCCTCAGCTGGCTATGCCAAGGACTACACCACAGGCACCATGATGACCTTTGCCAGCGTCTTTGCCGTCCTTTTTAATGGCTGCACGGGCATCATGGCTGGGGCCAACATGTCTGGTGAGAGTCCCTGCCTGCTGCCTCTTGGGGGTGTTGGGCTGCCGCCCTGTGCCTCAGTCTGGGTGCTGAGGGCTCATGGATGTAGGAGATGGTGGAGGGCTGACCTTTCTCCCTCTGCTTACCTCCCTCCAGGGGAGCTGAAGGACCCCAGCCGGGCAATTCCTCTGGGGACCATTGTGGCTGTTGCCTACACCTTCTTTATCTACATCCTGCTTTTCTTCCTCTCCAGCTTCACCTGTGACAGGTGCCTCGGGAGGGGGTGAATCACCAAAGGTAGCACAGGCTTGGGGGCAGATGTCCATGGGGTGCAGGGAAATGGGGACTGTTTCTTCCATGGGAGAGAAATGGAGCTGCTGCTGCCAATGGGAGGGCTGGCTAAGTGGTAATAGATAGCCTGCAGCCAGCGTTTGCCACGTGCCTGGTACTGTTGTAAGTACTTGCTTTGGGGGTGGGGTAGGGAATGGCTTCCTAGTCAATTTCCATAAACAGTTGGCTCCTTGTGTGTATACTGTTGGGAATGTCCATCACGTGATTAAACCCAAAGCAGTCCAATGATAACCAATGAATGCCAAGTCTATCCCCCTGGCACACTTGATCTGGTCCTTGAGATGGGGGTTGGGGTTAATTGAAAATGCGTAGCTCTTAACCTCACACAGTGTTATGAGCGCTGTTCTCACAAGGACCCCTGGATGGCTGAACATTTATTTTCCGCGTCCTCCTCTTTCCCTCCCGGTAGGACCCTGCTGCAAGAGGACTATGGGTTCTTTCGCGCCATCAGCCTATGGCCCCCACTGGTGTTGATCGGTATCTATGCCACAGCGCTCTCAGCCTCCATGAGCTCCCTCATCGGTGCCTCCCGCATCCTTCATGCCCTGGCCCAGGATGACCTCTTTGGTACACTGTCCCCTGCCTTTGTGCCGGGCTCTGAGCGTGCCCTCCCATGTCTTTCTCAGTCTCCGCTTGGCCCAGGCTGATGGGTCTGTTGTATTTCTGTTTGCACAGGACTGATCTTGGCACCAGCCAAGGTTGTGTCCCGAGGGGGTAACCCTTGGGGGGCCGTGCTCTATTCATGGGGCCTAGTACAGGTAAGCCTTCCTCTTTAAGCTGCCCTTCCCCTCACCCTAAGCCCCTCCTGATTACGCTCACAGGATCAGGAGGGCTTAGGCTCTGGGTGAGAGATGTGAATGAAAGGCAGGATGCATCGGCATTTGGTGGGGGGTTGGCTCAATGTCCAGCCTCTTGGTCCTTGTCCAGCTGGTGCTCTTGGCTGGGAAACTGAACACACTGGCTGCAGTGGTCACCGTCTTCTATTTGGTGGCCTATGCTGCGGTGGACCTGTCCTGCCTGAGCCTGGAGTGGGCCTCAGCCCCCAACTTCCGGTGAGAGAATAAGATGCCCATGTCCCCAGAAAAAGAGGGAGGAATGGGAAGAACTCAGACCAAGGTGGGTGAGGCTGGGAATGGAGTGGGGTGGCCTAGTGTTCAGCCAGTCCTGAGTGTCCTTCCTTCTGTCTACCTACAGCCCCACCTTCAGTCTGTTCTCCTGGCACACCTGCTTGCTGGGGGTGGCCTCCTGCCTGCTCATGATGTTTCTCATCAGCCCCGGGGCTGCTGGCGGCTCCTTGCTGCTCATGGGCCTGCTTTCTGCCCTGCTCACTGCTCGAGGCGGCCCCAGCAGCTGGGGCTATGTCAGCCAGGCCTTGCTTTTCCACCAGGTCAGGGGAGCTTGGAGGAGGGTGGGGAGGGGAGGAGGCAGTCTGGGAAAACCTACCCTACAAGGAGGCCTCTTTTTCTCTTGGCTAGAGTTAGGGTTCCTGTCTGAGAGGTGTTGAGTGGGGGCTGCCCACTTAAGTCCTTCCTCCCTACCACCTTACCCTGTCCCCAGGTGCGTAAATACCTGCTCCGGCTGGACGTCCGGAAGGAGCATGTGAAGTTCTGGCGGCCCCAGCTGCTGCTGCTGGTGGGGAACCCCCGGGGTGCCCTGCCACTGCTGAGGTTGGCTAACCAGCTCAAGAAGGGGGGCCTCTATGTGCTGGGTCACGTCACCCTGGGAGACCTTGGTAAGTTGCCCTCCATTCCTCCTTTCCCTGTCGGTCTCAGAAGCTCTTGGTGTTTTTTATGTCCCAGAGGCTTCATGCTTCTTCCCAGATGACTCTTAAACCGGCACACAGTCCTTCCAGACCTTCTTCTTCTGCCAATCGGGGATTTGGACTCAAGGACAAAGTCCATGAGTTTGACCCATATTTGCTGCTTTCCTTCTCTGCAGATTGCCTGCCCTCAGACCCTGTGCAGCCGCAGTATGGGGCATGGCTGAGCCTCGTGGACCGGGCCCAAGTGAAGGCCTTTGTGGACCTCACCCTCTCACCCTCTGTGCGTCAGGGGGCTCAGCATCTGCTGCGGATCTCGGGTCTTGGTAAGCTGCTCCTTCCTGGGTCCCCTCTGCCTCCTTTGTGGCTCTTGTCAGTCTCTGCCATACCCGTGACCCCACCACCACCCAAGAGACTAGACCACAGATTACAAACTCCAAACCCTCAGTTTAGTGCAGATAAGACATAGCACTCAAAGATAACAGTGTGTGATCAGATCTCGGAAGAGATGTTTAAGGACTAGAGATGGGGTGACACTTATTTTTTTCTGATCCAAAAATTGGGGCACAGATTCCAAAGAGTATGTTGTATTTCTGGGGATAGTGGGAAAATTATTTCAAGCCGGGGGCTGCCCCATCAAATCTGTGACAGATGGTTTCTAACCACTCAAGTTCCAAGAAAGGAAGACCACTATGCACTGATACAGCCAGCAAAAGTATTGTGATGAGATGATCTTTCAGCTGGGCCTTGAAAGGGGCAGAGAAGTAGGGAGTGGTGTCACATGGCCCCCAGAGACTGCAGAGATGCAGAGGGTGTATGAGGCTGATGCTTTTGGGTGGAATGGAAGATGCCCAGCTTTGTGACTGTATTAGTGCTGAGGCCTCCGGTCTTGCACCCCAGTTTCCTCCAAATCTTTGCTCAGCCACCTCCTTCTTTCTTAATCCCGGTACAGGTGTCTGCCCCCTCTCTGAGTGTATGCTTCCTTCTCCACTTAGAATCTGGGTAAAGATCACGTGTTGGACATTGCCCTATTTCGTGTAAATGAGAATCCTGGAAGATGCTCAGGAGGGGGTGTGATTAGTTTAATTTGCAAGATCAGCTAGAGTTCCAAGGTGTTTTTGGATGTTATCAAGCATTATGAGATAGACCCTGGAGCAGCTGAGGGCCTGGTATCTCCACAGCCCCACATTTTGTGGGGAAACCTATGCCAAGAGACCACTACTTTCATGAAATTTATTCTGTGGAAAATGATTCAAATAAAAGGAAGGAGATTTCCTTTTATTTCCTCCTGGTAACCCATTTGTTTCAAGAGAAAGGGTCTAAGGAGAGGTCTCAGAGTCTTCCTGCATAGTCTGCCCTCTTGAGGGGGTGGAGAAATTATCCATTTCCATATTGGTTGTTCAAAAAATTAAAAACCAGGAGCTGTTGGCAGGGACTTGGGGTGTTGTGATTGGTACACATAAAAACTCAGAGGCTCAGAGAATGGGCTCGAGTGCTGGGTACATTGTGTTCACCTGTCGCCCCAGTATTTACCAACCATGAGCCTTTGGGCAGGTGACTTCACTGCTCTGTGCCTCAGTTTCCTTATCTATAAAAGGGAGTGAGTAAATAGTCTCTACCTCATGGTGTTGCTTCAAGGATCAGATGAGTTAAAACATGAAGAGCTTTCAATAGGACATGGCCCCTGGTTAGTGTGCAGATAGATGTTAGCTGTCTGATCTCCGGGCGCCATGCTTTGGACATGCCGTCATTAGGGAAACAGATTGCACAGCCCCAGCCTGGAGTTCTCATCCTCCCCCAGCAGGGTCTGGGTGCTGTTTCCCTGGATATTGAGGCCATGAGCTTGACTAATTAGGGGGTCTGGTCTGCCCAGTGGAGTCAGACTCATCTCCCATCACGAAAAAGATGTGCTGCTAGAAGCTTGGATTGAAGGCATCCTACTGCCACCAAAAGTGCTCATTAGTTAAAATAATCTTAAGGTGAATTTCTTTGCCTATTTAAACAGGGGAGATTAGTCATGGAGATAAGTCAAGTAAATGCATGCAAATGTGGGAAAACTAAAAGTCATCATGCAAACATGCATAGTGTTGTCCTAAGAGCCCAAGCACAGTGGGAATGTCATACCCAATGTTGCCACCAGTGTGTACGAGTGGATGTGTATAGCATGGTGAAAACTCAGCTGGTGAGTCTGATTCCTGTCGGTTCCTTCCCACCTCCCCCCTCTGTCCCCAGGTGGCATGAAGCCAAACACGTTGGTCCTGGGTTTCTACGATGATGCTGCACCTCAGGACCACTTCCTGACAGACCCGGCTTTCTCTGAGTCTGCTGAGGGCAACCAGGAGGGTGGGTCCCCAGCCCTGAGCACCCTGTTCCCTCCACCCCGGGCTCCTGGGAGTCCCCGGGCTCTCAGTCCCCAGGACTACGTGGCCACAGTAGCGGATGCCCTCAAGATGAACAAGAATGTGGTTCTGGCGAGAGCCTGTGGGGCCCTGCCCCCTGAGCGGCTAAGCCGGGGGTCTGGGGGCACCTCTCTGCCCCATCACGTGGATGTGTGGCCCCTCAACCTTCTGCGGCCCCGGGGTGGGCCCGGCTATGTGGACGTCTGTGGTCTCTTCCTGCTGCAGATGGCAACCATCTTGGGCATGGTGCCTGCTTGGCACAGTGCCAGGCTACGGATCTTCTTGTGCCTGGGGCCTCGAGAGGCCCCAGGGGCGGCCGAGGGGCGACTCCGAGCCTTGCTGAGCCAGTTGAGGATCCGGGCTGAGGTGCAGGAGGTGGTGTGGGGCGATGGGGCTGGTTCCGGAGAGCCTGAGGAGGAGGAGGAAGGGGACTTTGTGAACGGCAGGCGGGGAGACGCTGAGGCAGAGGCCCTGGCATGCAGCGCCAACGCCCTGGTTCGGGCCCAGCAGGGGCGAGGCAGAGGAGGAGTGCCTGGGGGGCCTGAGAGTGGGGATGGCAGGGAGGGGCCCACCACTGCCCTCACCTTCCTATACCTGCCTCGGCCACCTGCTGATCCTGCTCGCTACCCTCGCTACCTGGCACTTCTGGAGATTCTGAGCCGAGATCTGGGTCCCACGCTGCTCATTCATGGTGTCACCCCTGTCACTTGCACTGATCTCTGATGCTCCATTCCTGAAGTAGAGTGTCCAGGTCTGGTGGCCCACTTTGATAAGTGGATGAGGAGGGGAAGGGCCACCTTGGGCCTGCCCTGCATGTGGGACACAGAGCCAGGTGGAGGTATTAGGGGATCCTAGGCTGGGGCATCTCTCTGTCTTTGGGAGAGGGGTCCTGGTGCACTAATGCAGGGAAACTGTCCCTGCCACAAAGGAGAGGGAGTCAGCCCTGCCCCCTCCCTCCCTTAATCGGTGCCTTGATGGGGGCTGGGTCTCCGCTTGTGAGTCTAGGCTACCTCAGTCTCCCTTTGCCCAACAGACTCACTGACCGGTGAGGTTGTGATGTTTTTGTTGTTTTATTTTTCTAACTGCTGAATGTCAATAAACGACCAAAACACTACTGCTGGCTGAACACTACTGATGGGATAGGTGGGACTGGAAGAGGGAGACGTCTGTATAAGGGGACGTGGGAAACAGGAGCACTGGAATGTCCCAGAGGCGAGGTGGCCACGTGTAGGACTTGGGGAGCAGGCCTGGGGGACTCGTGGAAATGGAAGCTGCCCACGTCCCCTCAGACGGGCTCCCGTGGAAAGCCCTCCTTGTTGGGCAGGAGGGGGCTGACTCCGGGGAAGAACGCGGTTTAGGGCCTAGGGGGCCACGTGACCCTCCCCCAGGAATGCGGTGACGTCACGGGGGCGTGGCCGTCCCCCAAATTAGGGAGGAAGGGGAAAAAAAGCCAGAAAAAGTTTCTTTCCTGGAGTCCCAAACGAGGTGAGCGACCGAAGAAAGGGTCAAGTCCAGAGGCCTCGGGCTCCGTGGGACCCTGAACGCGCTGTCTGGAGTCCCCCATTCTAGGCCATGTCGGGGCCCACCTGGCTCCCCCCGAAGCAGCCAGAGCCCGCCAGAGCCTCTCTGGGGCGAGCTCTCCCCCGAGGCGCCCTGGGGCCGCCGCCAGCTCACGGAGCAGGTAAGGCAACCCCTGTGCATTGGAGGAAGCCACCCGTCAGCGGGCTCCTGCCTCCCGCCGAGCTTTCCCCTGCCGCCCCTTCCCCGAAGCCAGGCTGGAAATCAGCTGCCCCTGCCCTTTCTCGGCCCTCCCTGCCTCCTGCCACATTCTCAGACCCCAGGTTCTGGGGGGAAGGGGAGAAAAGGACCTGAGAGGGTCCTCCACAAGTGTTACCCTTTTCTCCTTCCCCATCCCCACCTTCACTCTCTTCCCTCACCCCAGCACTCCAGCCCCACCCCAGGGTCAATTTTTGCCCCCTCCCATCTGAGCAGTGTTACCAGGTCCCTGGGGGGCCCGAGGATCTGGGGCCAGCCTGGGTGGGTTGCCATGGAACACCCCAGCGCTCGCAGGTGAGAACTGGGATTGGGGGGTTGGGGGGCATTCAGGGCGGGAGAGGAGGCCATGTGATTTGCATTCTCCCTGCTTTTGCTCTATCCCTAGGGCCCCCCCCTAGACAGGGGGGCCCAGCGCCCAGGAAGTCTGGATGCTGAGATAGATTCTCTGACCAGCATGCTGGCTGAGCTGGATGGGGGTCGTGGTCATGCTCCTCGGAGGCCTGACCGGCAGGTGACCCCCCTGTCCTGCCCCTGCCCCTGCCCCCCTTTTCTCAGCCTTGTCCCTTCTTTGTCCACTCAGCCCACCGCCCCTTCACCTTCCCCTCTGTGTAAGTGACGCCAGCATGGAAGGCGCTGGGCCACCAGAACTTCTGGGTTGTCAGCTTCTCTGAGGGTGGGCCTTTGTCAAAAACCAGCCCTTACCTGGTGGCCACACACATGGGGTGGGGCTGGGGTGTTCACAGGTGTGTGTCCTGTAATGGGCCGCCTCACTCCTTTTCCTCTGCATTTCTCCCCAGGCTTACGAGCCCCCTCAGCCCCCTGCCTACCGCCCTGGCTTGGGCTCCCTGAAGTCAAATGGAGGTGGTGTTCCTCCCCCACTGCTCCCAGTGTCCCCCTATGGGGGCCCCACTCCAGCCTCCTATGCTACAGCCAGCACTCCCGCTGGCCCTGCCTTCCCTGTGCAAGTGAAGGTGGCACAGCCAGTGAGAGGCTGTGGCCCCCCCAGGCGGGGGGCCTCTCAGGCCTCTGGGCCCCTTCTGGGCCCCCACTTTCCTCTCCCAGGCCGAAGTGAAGTCTGGGGGGCTGGCTATAGGAGCCACCGAGAGCCAGGGCCCGGGGGTAAAGAGGAGGCTGCTGGGGTCTCCATCCCTGCAGGAGGAGGAAGAGGAGGCAGGTATGGGCCCCAGGTAAGCCCCAGGCACTGAGATTTGGGGTCCTCACAGACAACTGGACACTGATTGGGTGGGGTGGGAGTGATATTTAAGTCCTGGTTGTCAGATGTCTGGGGTGCCAGAGCTCTGGACCCCTCTGGGGATGTGGGGCAGGTCAGGAAAAGTAGGAGGTAGGGGGCTGGAGTGGCACACTAGCTCGAGACATGCCCCTGGGCCCTGGGATGACATGTTCTTCAGCGAGTGCTCTTTTGGGTGGAATTGCCTGGTCACCCTCAGGTATTTTGACAGCATCGAGAGCTAGAGGTAGGGCTGAACCTCTGATTCTCATCTCCCAGGTCTCCCTGAGCCAGCCTCCCGAGGAGGAGCTTGAGAGGCTGACCAAGAAGCTGGTGCATGACATGAGCCACCCGCCCAGTGGGGAGTACTTTGGTGAGCTAAGTCTGAGTGTGGCTGGAAAGGGTGGGGGGCTGGAGAGACAGAGGGATAGCAGACCTGGCTTCCTGACCTATGCAGGTTGACCCTGTCCCTCCCTGTCCCCAGGCCGGTGTGGTGGCTGCGGAGAAGATGTGGTTGGGGATGGGGCCGGGGTTGTGGCCCTGGACCGCATCTTTCATGTTAGCTGCTTTGTGTGTTCTACGTGCCAGGCCCAGCTTCGGGGCCAACATTTCTATGCCGTGGAGAGGAGGGCATATTGTGAGAGCTGCTATGTGGTGAGTGGGTGGGGCTGGAGGCTGGAATCAGCAGAGGAGGCAGGGGGCTTCCATCTAAGGTGGGAACTAGATGTCCAAATCCCAAAGAGGAAGAGGGCTCAAAGTTAGGGGACTGAAACAAGAAGGGAGGAATTAGGTAGCTAAATACCAGGCTGGGGAGAAGGACAACAGCCCCTTATAAATGTGAGGCCTTTGTTTTAGAGTTAAAGGAGTGTGTTAAACTCCCACAACATGCTGTGAGGCAGATATTACTACTGAAGGAAACTGAAGCTCAGAGAAGTTAAATAACTTGTTCAGGAAGTTGCAGTGCTGGAATTTGCACTCAGATCTGCACAAGGCCACCTTGCACTAAATCACATGCAGCGGGCTACATAAACATGGGTGGGCTGGCAGGATGCCTGTAGGGCTGCTGTGGGCCTCCCCAGCCCCTGACCTTTCTGACCTCCTTCCCAACAGGCCACCTTGGAGAAGTGCTCCACATGTTCTCAACCTATCCTGGACCGGATCCTGCGGGCTATGGGGAAGGCCTATCACCCAAGCTGCTTCACTTGTGTGGTGTGCCATCGTGGCCTCGATGGCATCCCTTTCACAGTGGATGCCACCAGCCAGATCCACTGCATCGAGGACTTCCACAGGTCAGGCTGGGTCCCCCACCTTTGTCTCAGGATGTCTGGCCTTTCCTGTCTTCCTCATTTCTTCTTCATGTCCCAGTACCAGCCTCTCCTGTTTCTCACCCTTGCCATGCCTTGTTCTCATTAACATCACTCTCTTCCCCCAAATCCAAGACCATACCTCTGGGCTCTTCTGTTCCCCTTCCACGTCTCATCTTCTCTGGGCTCTACTGTTAGTCCCCTTCAAACCTGGGGCTTGACAACCTCCTTGGTTCCCTTCTACACCAGGAAGTTTGCTCCACGGTGCTCAGTGTGTGGTGGGGCCATCATGCCTGAGCCAGGTCAGGAGGAGACTGTGCGAATTGTTGCTCTGGATCGCAGTTTTCACATCGGCTGTTACAAGTGCGAGGTCAGGGGGTCTGGGCAAGGGGTTATAGGGGTTCTTGGGGCCTGGGGATATTGGGTATGGTAGAAACCAGGGGTTTGGGCCTGATGGAAAGCTGTTGCTTTTTTCCTAATAGGAGTGTGGGCTGCTGCTCTCCTCTGAGGGTGAGTGTCAGGGCTGCTATCCGCTGGATGGGCACATCTTGTGCAAGGCCTGCAGCGCCTGGCGCATCCAGGAGCTCTCAGCCACCGTCACCACTGACTGCTGAGTCTTCCTAGAAGCAACTGCTGCATTCTTCCTTCTCATCGACCACCTTCCCTGACATCTACCTTTACAACTTTGTCACTAAATGCTGTTTTCTCTTCCTCCAATCATGAAATAATAATCTCCCAAGAGTTTATAAAATACTTTCGAGTCTATTATTGTCTCATCTGATTCTCACAGCAGTCAACACAAGCATACCTATTGTGACTAATTTTAACTGAGAAGTGACTTCCCCAGATTGCTTGGTTCCCAAGTGGCAGAACCTGGGTCTTCTTAGCCCTGGTCCAATTATTTGCAACTCTAGTACAGTTCGTCCTCTATCTTGGGTTCAATCAACCGGGGATAGAAAATACTCAGAAAAAAAGTTACATTTGTTCTATGTGTACTATGTAGTTAGGCCTACCATGGTTGCACTTGGTACTGAACATGGTACAGATTCTTTTCCTTGTCATTATTCCCTAAACAGTACAGTATAGCACTTACATTGTATTAGGTATTTATTATACTACAGAGATGATTTAAAGCATACAGGATATACGTATATAAATATGTATGTATATAAATACTACACCATTTATATAAGTGATTTGGGCATCCGCGGATTTGGTATCCCCAGGCATCCTGGAACCAAATCCCTGTGGAGACCAAGGAATGACTGTATACTCTTCAATGTAGTTTGGTATAAAGACACCCCTCCTCTCAGTGCTGGGAGGAAGGCAGCAGCATGCTCCTGGGAGGCAGCATTTCCTAGGACGCCTTCATACTCAACTCACTGAACAAGGAGTTGGTGTTATACCTGGGGCGGCGCTGCATTTAATCTGGGGCAAACCAGGTACTGCCTGTTTATCAAGACCTCAACCTACTGCGTATCTCATCAAAGTACTGGTTGGGGGTGAGGCTGAGAATTGCCAGTTTTGCCTACAAGAGGAGCCTCCTTTGCAGAATTAGACCAGGAACAATGGGTTTTGCAGGCAAAACATACCGAGGCACCAATAAAGACTGATCTCCGGTGGGAGCACAAAATGGTGGGAAATACTTTAAAATGGTTCCTCTATCCCGCTAAACCCCGCATTCCCCAAGCCCCTGCCCTGCGAGAGGAGAGGGGGGAACGGCCCCGGTTGAGGTCCGGAGGTGCCCGGAGCAAGGTGGTGGGGAACAACAGCTAGATACGACCCGATTCAGAACCGGACACTTCCGGGGAAGTGCGACCTTCGACCTCCGCCGGAGGAAATTCTTCACTCAGAGGACTCCACCGCCCACCTCAGGCTGCGCCTGGTCCTTTCCGGCCTCCGTAGTTACTCTCGGTGGCGCATTTCTCGTCTCAAAAGGCTCGCGAGACTTGCGGGTCCCTGTCCCTTCCCATCATGCTCCGGTGCTGCCGGCCTTTCCCTCTTTGGTTTAGTTCTAGTTAGGGCCGCTCGAGGAGTAGTTTGTGGTTGGAAGCGCCCTTCCGCGAGTGACGCAGGCGCAGCGCGAGAGGCGCGCGCCCACAGCCCATCCTCCGCTATCTCACTTTCTTTGCATTTCGTTGGCCAGGTAGCTGAGAGCCCTACATCTCCCTCTCACGCTCTACGCGGTCCTCATCGCGTGCCCGATGCAAGGGGCGGGCCCAGGTCGCCCAGAGAACCCAGGCAGCTCAAGCGCGACACTAACGGCCGCGACCCCTCACGGGTGGGGGAGGGGAGGAGCCTGGAGCGCACCGGCTGGGGCGGGCGGGCGGGGGGAGACGCGCCCTGGCCGACTGGGGTGGGCGGGGGACTCCTCGGGGCGAGTGGAGTGTCTGGGCCGACCACCTTGCCGGGGAAGAGGGCTTAGGATGGCGGGGATAGCGAATGGCTGGCTTTTGCGAGGGGAGGCGGGTGTGCAGTTTCAGAGGGGCGATCCTTTTACTCCCCTCGTCATTGTTAACCACCCCGTCTGGGCTGTAGGCCTCCTCAGACCGCGCCATGGGTGACAGTGATGACGAGTACGATCGAAGGCGCAGGGACAAGTTTAGAAGAGAGCGCAGCGACTATGACCGTTCGCGGGAAAGAGATGAAAGACGTCGAGGGGACGATTGGAATGACCGGTGAGACACTTTTCCTCATTTTTGTCCCCCGTCTCATTCTGTAGCACTCCACCCTCATTGCATCTCACTTACAGTTTTATTAAGGCGAACCATCTGAAATCGCTCCTACTTGACTTTTATGTGGTTCATTCAACCTGTTTGCCAAAGATTTTTGAAATATCTGGAAGGTCAAAGCAATAGAGCTAAGAAAGATTGAGTGTAGAAAAGCAGTATTTAGAAACGTTCTTAAAATGTGTGCACTTTATTGTTTTGTAAATTATACCTCAAAAAGTTTGATTCAGAAAAAGTAATATTATAGAATCGACTTGACTGGAGAGGTGGTCAGACCAGTATGATTAAATTTCTTGTAATTTGTTTTGCCTAAAATCAGAAAATTCTGTGGACAGTAATGGTTGAGTTTGACATTGATGGGATTAGGTTTGATTCTGCTAGTGATTAACTTTCTGGGATATTCTTGAGTTAATTTATAGTTATGTTGTTTCCATTAAGAAGCATCTGATGTGGTTTCAAACAAAGTAATCAAGTTTAAGATTTTTTTGATATAAGGGGTGTCACAAATACCTAATCAGTGAGCATTTGGCATTGACTTGATTGGGAAACAGATTATCAAAAAAGAATTTGCGGTGACTTATTGTGATAGCATTTATTCATTCATTATGGTTTTGAAAAATGAATTTAGTGAATCATTCAGTCTGTAAGTCAATGTATCTCTTCATTGTGAAGACTGTGGCACTTTGTTTTCCTTGGTATTTTCTAAGAAAAAAGAAAAGGTGTTTTTCTGAAGTCTAGAGTTGGGTAAGATGTAGTTATTGCCCTTGAGCTTATGGTCTGGGAGGCAAAATAGCCTGGGGTGTATGCTGCAAATGAGTATATGAGAGATCTTCATAAAGATGGTAAGCATTGAGAGAACAGATCTTTTAAGGGAGGAGAGTAGTGGTGTGCTGGGGAGAGCTACAGGAAAGCCATGCATAGCATGACTTGGAGTGATGAGTGCGAATTCCCTAGACACAAGTGGTGTGAACAGCTTTGAGCTGTGGATATAACATGCGCAGAAAAGAGTACATATTCTAGTATTTTTGTTTGTTTGTTTTTGTTTTTTAAATTGAAGTCTCATTTGTGTGACACTTAAGATTTTACTGGGGAAGGGGAACAGGACTTTATTGGGGAACATTGTGTACTTCCAGGCCTTTTTTCCAAGTCAAGTTGTTGTCCTTTCAGTCTTAGTTGTGGAGGGTGCCGTTCATTTTCAAGTTGTTGTCCTTTCAGTCTTAGTTGTGGAGGGCGCAGCTCAGCTCCAGGTCCAGTTGCCATTTCTAGTTGCAGGGGGCGCTGCCCACCGTCCCTTGTGGGAGTCAAACCGGCAACCTTGTGGTTGAGAGCCCGCGCTCCAACCAACTGAGCCATCCGGGAGGCAGCTCAGCTCAAGGTGCCGTGTTCAATCTTAGTTGCAGGGGACGGAGCCCACCATCCCTTGCAGGACTCAAGTTGTTGAACTGGCAACCTTGCGGTTGAGAACCCACTGGCCCATGTGGGAATTGAACCGGCAGCCTTCGGAGTTAGGAGCACGGAGCTCTAACCGCCTGAGCCACCGGGCCGGCCCCTATTCTAGTTTTTTTGAGTAGTGGTTCTCAGAATGTGGTCCACAGACCCTAGGGGGTAGGTGAGGTTACAATTATTTCTTATAGTAACACTAAGATAGTATTGACGTTTGCACTGATGGTTCTATAACAATGATGGGTAAAAGTGCTGGAGCCTTAGCACAAATCAAGACAGTGGCACCAAATAGGGAGAAGAAAAAAAGCTAGTTTCACTTAATGTCCTCGATGAAGCAGTAAAACTTTACATTTTTATTAAATTGGATTCTTGAATATACATCTTTTTAATTCACATGACAAATGGGAAGTATGCATAAAGCGCTTCTGCATATAGGAGTACAGTGGTTATCTTGGGAAGAGTATTTGTGGGATTGAGAAGTGAGCTGAATAACGGGTTTTTTTTTGTATTTTTTTTTTGTGTGTGTGTGTGTGTGTGTGTGTGGGTATGTGGGCTGCCTTTTTTTTTTAAACCTGAATGAAAGACTGTTAGAACAGCTGTTCCCATTTGGGTATTTGGCAGACATTTTCTTTTTTAAAAATTTTATTAGTTTCAGGTATACAAAACAACATAGTGATTAGACATTTATATATCTCATGAAGTGATAACCCCAATAAGTATATTACCCAATTGACACTGTATGTAGTTATTACAATATTATTAATTATATTCCCTGTGCTATACTTTATATCCCGTGACTTTTTTTTTTTTTTAAGTTTGGCAGACGTTTTTTTGAAAACAAGCTAGAGAACCTGTTACTTCAAGGAAAATTGTCGGTTTTGTTGCCAATGAGGAAGTGGAACTTTTTAGGGAAAACTGAATTTTGGAAAACTTATATCTACCAATGTGAGCTTGACAGCTGCCCACTACTTAAAGACTTTTCTGAGGAGATAGGTAGTACTACTAATGAATATGATGATTTTGATACTATGTGATCAGATGTGTCGAGATCCATTCAAAGAGTAAAATAGAGCAATGGATTCTAATGTAGCAGAGTACAGAATGTTCCTTGATATGTTTCGGATTCAATGGTGCAACCAGGCTTTCAGAAACTACCTCTTCTCAAGTTTTGGTTGGTATCAAAGAACATTCTCAGTTATCTGAAAATGCTATTAAAGTATTTCCGTAAAGTATTTCCAACTATATATCAATGTGAGGCCAGATTTTCTTCATATTTTTCAGCCAAACAACATATCAGAACAGATTGACTATAGAAGCAAATATGAGAATCCAGCTGTCTCTGTTAAGCCAGACCTTGAAAAATAAAATTGTAACTGTAAAGATAGGGCCACTTTTCTCATTAAAATATTTTTGGAAAATAGCCATTTTTCATAAAAATGGGTAATTTACGTTAATATACAACTTCAAAATGAATCAGTATTTTTTCTGTTCTTATTTTGAATATAGTAAGTATTGATAGATACAACCCATATAAGCAAAAACTCTTTAATCTTCAATAATTTTTAAGAATGTAAGGGGATACTAAGACGAAAAAGTTTGGAAAGCCACTAGGTTAGAGCAAAGGATTTTAAAATTTTTGAGATGGGGATGGGTGCAGCTGGTGACTGGTAGAGAACCTGGAATGACAGCCGGAAACCAAGGTTTTGAACAGTGTTATGCATTGGTATTTAAGCAGGGGCGTGGCATGATCAGATTTGTGTTTGAGAAAGAGCACTTGACTATAGAGAAGGGCGAAGAGACCAGAGGTAGGTAAGCAGAACCAGTGTTGCACTTAGGAGAAATGACCCGGGGCTGACAGAGGGCAGCTTTGATAGGCTTTGAGGCAGAGAATTAACAAGCCAATAACAAAGTAGTAGCAAGGAGGACACTTGATAACTGGATACATGGTGATACAGTGATATACTGAACATGGGAAACAGGAGGAGGAAAACAAATTGGGCCCATACTGGTGGAAATTATAGGTCAAATTCTGACATGTTGAATTTGAGGTGACAGTGACCGTCTAGTAGGGGATTGTTAATGGTCTTAGTGCTCAGGCTGGAGAAAGAGTTGAGAGCCATCAGTTTGTGAGTAATGGCTGAAGTGATGGAAGTAGGCATGAGTCTTCTTCTATTTAGAGAATAGTTCTATAATTTTAGGCTTTTGTCCTTTTAGTCACAGACTAAAGGGCCTGTCTAGGAGTGTGACGTTGGGATAGCCACGTGTGTCTTATTTACTGGTACTTGTTCTTATCTCCAGAGAGTGGGACCGTGGTCGGGAGCGCCGCAGTCGAGGTGAATATCGTGACTATGACCGCAATAGGCGGGAGCGCTTCTCTCCTCCCCGGCATGAGCTCAGCCCCCCGCAGAAGCGCATGAGGCGAGATTGGTGAGATGGCAACAGTTTCTCTGTCTTCCCTCATTTCTGCTGAGATCTTTCTTTGTCATTTCCTTTTCTCAAACTTCCTATAAACCCATTTTTTTTTGGTCCCTTTAAACCCTTGGGTGATCACTTTCCATATGCCCCCCTCCGTCTGTCTCGCCTTCCGTGTTCTGGAGAGGTGATTCTCTCCTCTGTCTGACTTTTGTGTCCCCCACCCTCAGGGATGAGCACAGCTCTGACCCATACCACAGTGGCTATGAGATGCCTTATGCTGGGGGGGGTGGGGGCCCAACTTATGGCCCCCCTCAGCCCTGGGGCCACCCAGACGTCCACATCATGCAGCATCATGTTCTACCTATCCAGGCCAGGTAAAGACCTGGGGTTCTAGGGTTCTTCGGAGAAGGGAGTTGGTGGGCTTGGGATGGATTGGGATTGCTGAAGACTGGCAGGAAGTGAGTTAGGCACACAGAGGATTGCCTGTGGGGGTGGTAGAAGGTGGTGCCTGGGGTGATGTCCATGTGGGCAAAGAAAGGGGGCAGCTGGCTACCTCGGCCCCCCCATCCCCCCACCCTCTTCCCCCACAACCAAGACTTCCTGACCGGGCCCCCCTCAGGCTGGGCAGCATCGCAGAGATTGACTTGGGTGTGCCACCACCCGTGATGAAGACCTTTAAGGAGTTTCTCCTATCGTTGGATGACTCTGTGGATGAGACAGAGGCAGTTAAGCGCTATAATGACTACAAGCTGGATTTTCGAAGGCAGCAGATGCAGGATTTCTTCCTGGCTCATAAGGATGAGGAGTGGTGAGTGCCCCTACTTTCCTGTTATCTTTTTCCTAGCATGTTTCCCCTGGCCCTGCCAGTGGAGCCTGCAGTCCTGTCCTTTTCCCATTTTCCCCAATCCAGAACTTCCTGGGGGGTGGGGGATGGGAAGTACAACAGCATTGGCTGATGGATTCTCCTCCTCACTTCAACGTCTGCCACAGCCCCCTACCCATCTCCCTTCCCCACTGTCCTCAGTCAGTGGGACACCTCCAGGCACCTGGCCAGAGCCACCTGTTCCCTGGGGGCAGCAGACAGACTGCTTCCCATTTGCCGGATTTGGGTCATTGTCATCCCTGATCGCCGGGACCCTCTGTGGCTATGGCATCCTCCCAAAAGCAACGAGTGAATTCAGACAAGAAAAGCAAAGATCTCAGGGTCATTTGACAGAAAAAGAATTTTAATCTTTTTTTCTTTTTTTTCTTTTTTTGTGGATGTTTTAATTTTAATCAACCATCTTTTCCCCCCTTCCTGCTCCTCCTCCTCCTCATCCTCTTTCTGCTCCTCCTCCTTGAAAAGAGCCAGAACTGGGAACTACACCCGCTCATCGACGGAGCTCGGAGCAAACCCACCTCCACCCCCACCATACCCAGACCATACATGAGCCCCTGGGCTGAGCAGCGCTGCCCCGGCCAGGCAGACAGGCAGGGCACTGCTGTGCACAATGCAGCAGCTTAGCTGAATGTGATTGCTCAGGCAGCTAGTCAGTCAGGGCCCCCACCGCGGAGTCCCGCGGCGGGGGCGTCCGGCCGGGACACCCCAGCCAGGAGCCAGCCGGTGGCCCACCTGCCAGCATGGGCCCTGGGCACGCTAGTTAAATCTTGAGCTCTGTTTGACCAAGCGGCCAAGGTAAAGATCCTGGAGGTGATGCCTGCGGCTTTCCTTTCCTCTTATGCTCAACTTGCGGTTCTGTCCTGTCTTTCACTGCCCCCTTTCTTTTTTCTCTCTGTCTTACTCTCATGTACCTTTCTCTCCCTTGTCTCTGTTCTGTTCTTGCTCCCTGCCTAACACTTCTTTTCTCTGTCCCCCCCCAGTTTCTCTTGTCTGGTCTTCAGTTTTTCCCTTTGTTTTTGCTATCTGGGACTTTCTCACACTGTCTCCTTTTTCTCATCTCCTAATTCCCTGTTTTTTCCCCCAAGGTCCTATTTTAAATGTTTTCTTTTCATGCTCCTCCCTAACACCCCACCCCTCTCTTGTTCTCCCTGTGGGCAGTACCTGAGGTTATAAGGGCATTTCAGGTTCTCCTTTGGTGGTCTGTCCCTGTCCCTTAACCATCTGCTTATCTTCCCAAGGGGGGAAGAAAGGTATCTTGCCTTTTATGGCTTTTCCTATCTGGTACATTTCAGGTTTCCCTCTGTCTTCCAACTAGGGATGGAGGGAGCTGGTGGGAGCAGTCCTTTTAATGACTAGTTTGGGGTTGGCAAGGAGAGGGAGGTTCTTTGGGGCCTACTGTTTCTTTAGCCTTCCTTAGAAGCTTGGGGAAACTATACTTTTTTACATTAATGTTTCCCAGAGACTTAGGGCAATCAATTTGCCTCTCCAACCCTGTCCCTCCTGTCCCCACCCCATCCCTCCCATAGTCACTACTCTTCCCAAATCCAGAACTCTTAGTTCCTGGCTCTCCCCCAGATCATCTCAGAGCATAACCTCTGGTTCCTTTAGGGGTATTGGGTGGTTCTAGTGCACCTCTTTTCCCAGTCTCTCTGCTTTTATGACCTTTTGTGGGTGTGAGGATGGGGGCTAAGCCCTGATTTTCCTGGGCCCCTCCCCATGTCCTGGCCCTGGCCTCCAGTGACTATTTTGTCTTTTTCCTCCCTACTTGATAGGTTTCGGTCTAAGTACCACCCAGATGAGGTGGGGAAGCGTCGGCAGGAGGCCCGGGGGGCCCTGCAAAACCGACTGAGGGTGTTCCTGTCCCTCATGGAGAGTGGCTGGTTTGATAATCTTCTCCTGGACATAGACAAAGCTGATGCCATTGTCAAGATGCTGGATGCAGGTGTGTAGACTGGGAGGGACAGTGGGTGTCTGGTGACCAAGGTCTTTGTTGAGAAATAGAAGTAGGTTGATAGAAAGCCAGAGGCTGAAGGCCAGGGCCCTTGGATTATAACCTCTGTTCCCTTTGTTGGTAGCTGTGATTAAGATGGAAGGAGGTACAGAGAATGATCTACGCATCCTGGAACAGGAGGAAGAGGAAGAACAGGCAGGAAAGCCTGGGGAGCCCAGCAAGAAGGAGGAAGGCCGGGCTGGGCCAGGCCTGGTAGATGGAGAGCGCAAGGCCAGTGAGAAGGAAGACAAGAAGGAAGATGGCAAACAGGTCTGGGTGCTGCCTGTGATCATCGGGGAGAGGGGACAGCTGTTCTGGTGGTGGGGTCCCCAGGAGCTGGAACTAGAGGATTGTGTGTTGGATGTGGGAGAGGTGAACTTCTGGGTCAGCTGTGGAGGGCGGGAGGGGCTCTCTAATAAAGATTGATGGGGAGATGGACATCCCAGTGACTGCGTCTACCTGTAGGCTGAAAATGACAGTTCTAGTGATGACAAAACTAAGAAATCTGAGGGTGATGGGGACAAGGAAGAGAAGAAAGAAGACTCTGAGAAAGAAGCCAAAAAGGTAGGGAATCTCTTGCATGGGGTCAGTGTCAGGGCGAGGGTCCTGGTCATGCGGCTCACCTCCTCTTGCTGCGACTCCCACAGAGTAGCAAGAAGCGGAATAGGAAGCACAGTGGTGACGACAGCTTTGACGAAGGCAGCGTGTCCGAGTCGGAGTCAGAGTCTGAGAGTGGCCAAGCTGAGGAGAAGGAGGAGGCTGGTAGGTTTTATTTTGTGCTGCTCGTCCGTTCTCTTCCTACTGAATAGGAGTGGAAGAAGTGAGAGGTTGGTGAAATGCACGGGAGGGTGGCCTTTTGGTAGACACAGTTAGGGTGGGGTGAGAGTTTGACAACTTCTCTATCCTCTCCAAAATCAATAAAAATTCATCAACTCCCCCCACTTCCTGTATAGAAGAAGCACTCAAGGAAAAGGAGAAGCCCAAGGAAGAGGAAAGGGAGAAGCCCAAGGATGTTCCAGGGCCAGAATGTAAACCCCGGCCCCTGCATAAGACTTGCTCTCTCTTCATGCGCAATATCGCACCCAACATCTCCCGGGCTGAGATCATTTCTGTGAGTGTGGAAAATGGCACTGGGGGCAGCGATGACACTCAGGCTCCATCCTTGGGTGGGGTCGGGAGGTGCGAGGTGGGGAGAAGATAATCAGGCACTGTTTATGACACACACCCCTATTTCTTTAATAGGGAGGTCCCCTCCCCATGGGCCAATGCCTTTTGAGGGTTGCTCCTGGTTGCACCATTTGCTTTCAAGTGCTGTTATTATTAAGTTCTTTGTTGGTTTTCCCTTGTACAAGTAAAGACTCAAAGGCAGTTCCTTAGGGTTCTGAGGACATGGGGATTGAAAAAAGGAGTAAATCCTTTGAATCACTAAAGGTGTCTCTTCCTCTGCTTTTCCAGCTTTGTAAAAGATATCCAGGCTTCATGCGTGTGGCACTGTCGGAGCCCCAGCCTGAGAGGAGGTGAGGAATGGAGAGCAGTGTGACCCTAGATACCTTGGAGAAAAGGTGCAGGGGAAGGTTAATGGCCAGCGTCACCTCCACCCCAGGATGATGCTGACGTTTTCTTTCTTGTTTAGGTTTTTCCGTCGTGGCTGGGTGACATTTGACCGCAGTGTTAACATCAAAGAGATCTGCTGGAACCTGCAGAATATCCGAGTGAGTGCTGGGAATGGGACTGTTTTGAGGAAGAAAAGGTGTGGCTCTCCACACAACCTCTGATTCCTTTGTTCATGAATTGCTTCATTCATTCTGCCCCATTTCATCCATTCAGTCTGTCCACGCTAATTGTGTACTGTTGTCTCTGGGCTAGGTGCCGGGACTATTACGGTGGCCACACCTGGTCCCTGTCCTCAGGGAGCTCACAGTTTAATCACTGGTGCTCTCCATAGGAGCAGTCTTTGAGTTGCTGCTTCTTGGGCAAGTGTTGGTAAGCTTTCTGTTCCTTGCAGCTCCGGGAGTGTGAGTTGAGTCCTGGCGTAAATAGAGACCTGACCCGTCGTGTCCGCAATATTAACGGCATTACCCAACACAAGCAGATAGTGCGCAACGACATCAAACTGGCAGCCAAGCTGATCCATACGCTGGATGACAGGACCCAGCTCTGGGCCTCCGAGCCTGGGACACCTCCTCTGCCAACAGTCAGTGACTCCCCAGAGAACTTTTTCAAAAAGCAGCTAATACCCTCATCTGCTGTGGGCACCTCTGGTCTTACATGATCTGTAGCATTGACCCCTTATACCCACCTTCTCGTGGCCTTTCTATGCAGCATCTTTATCTTCCAGCAGAACAGACGGGTATAATTATTTGTGGGTTAGGGTAGAACAAATATAAACATGAAGCTAAATGCTAAGGCAGCAGTACCGGGCCATGTGAGCCTTGAATTCCTTCCCCCTCACCTTGCCTTTTCAAAAGAGGCTCCTAGGCTCCCTACCCCAAGGGTCTTTCTCTGCCTCATTTGGCTCTCTTCTCCCTCCCAACCAGAGTCTGCCTTCTCAGAACCCAATCTTGAAGAATATCACTGACTACCTGATAGAGGAAGTGAGTGCTGAGGAGGAGGAGCTACTGGGGAGCAGTGGGGGCCCCCCGCCTGAGGAGCCTCCTAAGGAAGGGAACCCAGCGGAGATCAACGTGGAACGGGATGAGAAGCTGATCAAGGTGCCAGTGAGAACAGTGTGGGATGAACAAGAGCCTGGCTTGGAGCGGTAAAGGGGCGAGAGTGGTGAACTCACGGCTTCTCATTTCTCTTAGGTTTTGGACAAACTCCTCCTCTATTTGCGCATTGTGCATTCCCTGGATTATTATAACACATGCGAGTATCCCAATGAGGATGAAATGCCCAACCGATGTGGCATCATCCATGTTCGGGGGCCCATGCCACCCAACCGCATCAGTCATGGAGAAGGTGAGGTCCCCTGGCTGAGTCCCCTTTGGTTCCCCTTTCTTCCCTTTCTACTCTGGAGCAGTGCTCTGTCCCCTCCTTGCTTATTCCTTGAAGCTTCTGGCTCCCTTCTCCAACCTGCTGTCTCTGTTCCCAAACCACAGTACTAGAGTGGCAGAAGACATTTGAGGAAAAGCTGACTCCACTGCTGAGTGTGCGGGAATCTCTATCAGAGGAAGAGGCCCAGAAGATGGGTCGCAAAGACCCTGAGCAGGAAGTGGAAAAGTTTGTCACCTCTAACACCCAAGAACTGGGCAAGGATAAGTGGCTTTGCCCTCTCAGTGGCAAGAAATTCAAGGTCTGAGATGTTAGAGTTGTGTGTGAGATGGGTGGGAGGAGGGGGTGAAGCTAGGAATCTACCTCCAGGATACTGCTCATTTGTGATTGGTAGGAGGGGAAGGTGACTGTCCTTCCAGATGGGGTCTGGGGAATAAGGGAACTGCTTACTCTACTCTGACCCTCTCCTCTCTCCACCCAGGGCCCTGAGTTTGTACGCAAACATATCTTCAACAAACATGCAGAGAAAATTGAGGAAGTGAAGAAGGAGGTGGCATTTTTTAACAACTTTCTCACTGATGCCAAGCGCCCAGCTCTGCCTGAGATCAAGCCAGCTCAGCCACCTGGCCCTGCCCAGAGTAAGATATGATCCATGAGGGTGTGCCACTTTCCCTCTTCCTTGACTATGCAAGGACTCCTGTTTCTATATCCTATTGTCCCCTGAAAAACGTTTCTGCTCCACTCTGAGGCCATATTCCTAAGTCAGTTGTTTGCAAACCCCCCCCCCCCCGCCCCGCCGCAGTAATTCATGTCCCTATTTGTGTTGTACTCCCCCCAGGCCTGACCCCGGGACTCCCCTACCCACACCAGACTCCCCAGGGCCTGATGCCCTATGGTCAACCCCGGCCTCCCATCTTGGGCTATGGAGGTAAGTACAGGAGGGACTTGAAAGGGCTTGGTGGTTGTGAGGGGCTGGGAGAAAGAAAACAGCCAAGGTGTAGTTGAGGTCATAGATGTTCAACTCGACACTGATCTTTTTCATAGCTGGTGCTGTCCGTCCTGCAGTCCCCACAGGAGGGCCTCCCTATCCCCATGCCCCCTATGGTGCTGGCCGAGGGAACTATGATGCCTTCCGAGGACAGGGAGGTTATCCTGGGAAACCTCGCAACAGGTAAGAACGAGCTAAGATATCCAAGCTTTCTGGCCCTCTTCAGACTGGGACCAGCTCTCATCCCATCTTCTTTCTTATCTCACAGGATGGTCCGTGGAGACCCACGGGCCATTGTGGAATACCGTGACCTGGATGCTCCAGATGACGTGGATTTCTTTTGAGCCATCTACTTTCCTCACTCTTGGTATCATCTATACTTGTGACTGCCTTGTCCCAGCTCTGAGAATTTTTTGTACGTCCAGCCCTACTGCCAATAAAAGCACTTCCACAGTGACTCCTGACTGAATATTATGTCCCCAGATCCTCCCAAACATTGGCTGGGGCAGTGGTTAGCTGTCTTGCCACTTTATTGACGCCAAAGGCCCCAGCTTCTAAGCCTCTGCTTTTGAGAATGGATAGGTGTCTGTGCGGGTGGGGTGGGGCAGCTGACGGTCTTAGTTTTGGGATCTTTGCCTCAGTCCAGAGCTTGCCGCTGCTTTTCTGAGTTTCGGGTGGTCAAACACAGGTTGTAGAAGGAGTTGGGGTCAAAGGCTGTGCTTGCTTCTCGCCAGCCCACCCACCCAGCAGCCTGTAGTTCACTGGGGTTTTTTGGAGCGCCCCAGCAGTGAGGGTCTAATACCAGGACGTAGGCTTCGGTGCCTGGCCCCAGGCAGACCCCCAGCAAGGCCTTGGACTGGGCATCTGCATCCCCCCCAACCATTACAGGACCCCCGCCCCCTACGAAGTGGGAGTAAAGCCTCTCCAGTTCCCCCTGAAGACCCGCTCCACGGGGCACATGGCATAGGCGCCCCTTGGGCCCTCCGAAGTAGTCGAGGCAGAGGCTGGCCTCTACACAGCCGATCCAGCTCCGGGAGCCCCGGAACCCAGAAGGTTTGTCGCCCATGTCCTCCAGTGCAGTCTGCACGGCGGCCATCCCGGGCACGCCCTCGGGCCTGCCCTCTGGCCACGAGCACAGAGTCTGTAGAGTGCGGTATCCGCAGCCCCAGCCTCGGTCGTCCAGGCCGTCGCAACCGTAGTGATAGTAGAGGTAGTGACCCGAGAGGACAGCCAGGCGAACGGGGCCACGTCCGGGTGGGGCAAGGCCCATGTGGACGTCCTTCAGCAGATCCAGGGCGTTCGGCTGGAGCGGAGGTTGCCGAGGCCGGGCAGATGCTGCGTCCTGGCGGCGCAGAGCAAACTCCAGGGAGAACTCAGGCTCCAGCGCTTAGTCTTGGCCCTAGGTCTTGGGCTAGCTGCGGACAGAACAGGCACACACGACCTGGCGACTTTCTTGCCGGGAACCAGGCAGCAGCTGAAGGAGAGCACTGTGGAGGCTACGCCGACCCGCGGGGTTCCCACAATGCACCGCCGCGGGCCCCTCCGCCGAGCCCGCACCTCCCTTCTGCGCAGGCGCGAGTTCCGCCACGCAGGGGCGGGCGCGCTGCGTCCCGGCTCAGAGTCTGCCAGTGCGCGGGCTCCAGCGCCTATCCTTCGATTCCCTCAGCCCAGCGGTTAGGCTTTCCGTCCAACCCCCGCTTCCCAGTCGCGTACACGCCTGTGGCTGTAACAGTTTATTGGCAGCCCAGAGGGGCGAAGGCACCGCAGGGGAGGGGGCTCGGCCGAGACATGCAGAGGACCGGGAACCCAGGGGGAAAGTCGGGGTGGGGAGGGTCTAGGGCTCCTCTGTTATATCCCAGCCCCTAGATAAATAGTATATACAGCTAGTGGGCCGGGAGGGGCGGGCAGGGCGGCGGGACGTGGGGGTCCCGCCTGGGTCACAGGTCTGAACAGCGATCCTGCTTGCTGTAATGGTCAAACTGGTTCTTCCAGTGCACCATGTAGGAGCTCCAGCGGTGGAACTCGGCCTTCCACTGGCGCTCCGCTTCGTCCAGCGTGTCTGCGGCCAGGCCGCCCGGCAAGTGGGTGCGTGGCGGGGAGAACACGGGAAAGGTCGGGGAACGGACACGGGGGGTGGGAGCGTGAGTGCAGGAGGATACAAGGAGAAAATAGGAGGCCACGTGGGATAGTGGAAAAAGGATCAGGAGAACATGCGAAAGACGAAAGTCCAGAGGGAGAGTGAGGGTAGGGGCGGGGCCAGGGAAGGAGGAGGGAGGGGGAGAAAATGACCGGAAGACAGGGGGACGGAATGGATCAGAAGGGGGAGCATCCGTAGGTTTATGGGGAAAAGAGAAGAGACAGAAATGGTTGACGGTTATAGCCCCTCTGGGAGGTGCTATCTAGCCCGGGTTTTCCCTCTCCCCCAAAACTCCAGGCTCAGGCCCTAAGGAATAATTTTATAAAAAAAGAAAATTGGCTTTTTCATTTCTATTTAAACAACAAAGGCGTGTGGGTCCCTGAGACGGGTTGTAGGTCACCCCTCCCCACTCCCTGTCCAGTTTGAGTCTCTCGGTTTGAGGAGGGAAGGGGCACTGGGTCGGAGATCCCTGAGTGGTGCCCTTCTCCCATGGTCCCACCACTCTTTAGAGGAGGGTCCCCTGAGGCCGGAGGGGTAAGAGGCCGTGGTCACAGCGGCAGGAGCCGGGAGAGAAGGAGGAGTAGGAGGGGTAGGGAAAGGCCGGGCCTGGGCCTCGGGGCAGCCTCCCCGTGGGCGGGGCCTGGGCAGGTGCTGGGAGCCTCCGAGGCTGGTGGGGAGAAGAGAGGGGTTACACCCCGCCGGCTTCCACTCCCCTTTCTCTCTCCGCGCCCCATCCCCCAACCCCCTCCGCCAAGCCCCTGCCCGCTGGCCCCTGCGTACCGGTGGCGCTGAGCAATTTGGGTAGGAAGCCGTTCCAGAAGGCGCAGGCCTGTGCGCGGAGACCCCGCCTCACCTCCAGCGGCCGCAGATTTAGGCTCACGTACTGCTGCACTCCCGCGGTGTACGGTGGCCACTGCGTGGCTTTGGGGTCCTGGGGTTCATTGGGGTCCCTGCGGAAGGAAAGGTAAGGCTCAGCCTCAGGCAAGCCTGCCCCGCCCTGGGGGCTGGGGAATGGAGAGAGAGGAGGCTGCTTCCAGACTCCATGCCTTCTCCGCTCCAAGGGGAGCCCCATCCCCTCCCTCCCACTGCTTAATCCTTCTTTATCTTCTCCAGTATCCCTCAACATCGGAGTCTTCCCCTTCCTCCTGCCCTCCCTTTCTGTCTCTCCTCTCCCTTTCTCTCAGTTTTTCTGCTCCACCGTCGTCTTTGTTTCTCTCATTTTAAAAAACTGATGATTTATTGAGCCCTTACTCTGTAACTGGGCTCAGTCCTATCTCTACAAAACATCACATTTACTTCTGACAACGCCCATGTGATACCGGATTTATTGTCCCCTTCTTCAGGCAGGTAAAACTCCGTGTGCCCATGGGTGCATGTCACAGCAGATAAAATCACCACTGGTCCAATTGATCAGCTTTGCAGTTGACACACCGAACTACTATGGTAACTCCTCTGTCTCTCCTTGTCCATCTCTTTCCTTCGCCTCCCTCTGCTGCTGTCCTTGTCTTCTCAAGAGCTGCCACCCTGCTTTCCTTCCTCTTTCCTTCCTCCTCCTTTCCTGGTATCCTGTCATTCCCTCTCTCCCGCTTTATCTCCTTTGTGAACTTTCCCCTCTCTCTGCTCTCTCTGGCCCTTACTGTCTCTGCTTGTTTCCCCCCTCCCCCCCACCTCCCTGGCTCCTGAAGCCGTCCTCCCCTCAGCACTGCTGACCCTGTGCGGGCGAAGTTGGCCCAGTATCTCATCAGTCGCTGGGCAAAGGCTCTCTCCTCGACGGTGTAGTTTAGCGAGGGTTCCAGAGGGAGCCCAAAGATGAACTCGATCTCGTAGCCGTGGGGCACCCCCATCCAGAGGGGCCAGGGTAGTGTGGACGCACGGTGTTCAAAGATGTAGGCATAGACCCGAGCGCCCTGGGCAGCCAGTCGCCCAGCCAGCTGGGCCACTGGGCACACGACATTGTGGTCGCCCACCACATCATTCATGGCCTCCCTCAGGCGTGCCGGGTCCTCAGGGTGCAGCCAGTCTGTGTAATGCAGGACCACAGCCTCGGCAGCCAGGTCACTTGCCTGGGGGACCCCGACCCGCACCCCGGCCAGGAACTGGGCCCGGCTGATGAGAGACTCGTTGTCTTTGCTGAAGCCTGGGGCCCCGTAAACCAGAAAATAGGAGCCCTCATCCTTCACCACACCCACCAGCACCTGAGGGGACAGGAGGTGGGGGAGACACAGACAGACAGGCAGACAGAAACGGACAGACAGAGCCAGAGAGATGAACAGTTACAGACCCACAACCATGAAGGAAGAGAGTACAAGATTGGGGATGGAGAGGAGAAAATACACCCACATTTCCTTTCCTCTGTCCCACTGGCCACCCTGGGATCAAGCCCTCAGGGAAGAGAAACCTGGGCCTTTGGGAGTGGACCTTGAGAAGCTCTCATGTCTGGGTCCCCAGGGGGAGGGCGGGTGGGAGAACAGGCCTAGAGGAACCAGCTTCACCCCCTCCAGCCACTAGTCACCTGCAGGCCGTGGAAGTCTCCAGTGTTGATGAGGGCCTCGGGCGTGTCACTGAGGAAGTCTCCGTCCACTACAGGCACGAAAGAAAAGCGGAAGATGCTTTCCTGAGGCAGCACATGCCACTCGTGGTCCACCAGGTCCTGAGCTGGTCGTGTCCGCAGGCAAGCAACCAACTCTGTGTCATTGCTACCAGCCCCACCTGGGGGACAGCCTACGAGGCGGGCCAGTAGTGTGGCCCTGCGGCGGGCCTCTCCCATGCTCACCGTGGCCCAGGGCCCATTGGGTGCACCGCTTTGCAGCACAGCCCTGTGGAACAGGCCCCGGCTGGGTGGGGACAGCAGGTGCATGCCCACAGAGGCGGCACCTGCACTTTCCCCAAACAGAGTCACTGACATTGGGTCCCCCCCAAAGGCTGCCACATTCTCCTGCACCCACTGCAGGGCCAGCCTCTGATCAAGGAGACCCACATTGCCTGGGGCCTCCCGGCTCCCTGGCAGGGCCAGGAAGCCAAAGGCTCCCACGCGGTAGTTCATGGATACCAGCACAATTGCTTCGGCCTGGGCCAGGAAGCGGCCATCATAAACGTCCAAGGAGGAGGCCCCACTGTAGAAGCCGCCCCCATAGATCCAGACGAGGACAGGGATGGGGGTTGCAGGCCGAGGGTATGGTGTCCACACGTTGAGGTAGAGGCAGTCCTCACTCAGCTCACGGTTGGGGTTCCACATCTCGCTGCCCTCAAAGCCAGGGTACAAGGTGTCCACGTATTGGTAGCAGACACTTTGGAAGGCGGTGGCGTCCAGCACCCCTGACCAGGGCTGCTTGGGCTCCGGTGGCAGAAAACGACGGGAGCCCACAGGTGGCTCTGCGAAGGGGATGCCCAGAAAAGCAGAGACAGGGCCCCCAGGGGCCTCCAGGCGGATGCCCTGCAGCTGGCCCCCACGCACCATCACCCGAAGCTTTGGGTCCTCCAGGTGCTCAGCCTCTGCCCCTCCTCCCAGGAGGAAGAGGAGGAGGAGAAGGAGTGGGGCCATCGGGAAGGGAGTGTGTAGAGGACACCACTGGAGCCTCATGGCTGCCAGGGCAGGCAGGCAGCTGCTGGGAGAAAGAATGGCAGAGGGTAAAGGCCTGAGGCTGCCAGGAGGGAGGAGATGAGGTAACATTCTTGCCCGGGGTTATCGCTGAGCTGCAGAGAGGTGGGGCAGGTTGGTGGAGAGGAGGAGACAAATGGAGGGAGGGAGATGGACATAGAGACAAGGACACAGGCAGACAGGGAGAAGCAAGAGGGGTCAGAGACCAGGCACATAGACACCCAGCAGACAAATGTAGGGAACAGAGATGAGACCTGCCAAGCAATTCCCTCCCCTGCCCCGCAGAGGGCCCACCGCCCTCACCTCCTTGCCTCAGCTGGGTGGACTGGGTTGGGCCCAGTGCAAGCAGTGCGGGCAGCGGCACTAGAGGCCGCAGTCAACGTACAGGCCACCCGACAGGGGCGGGCCCTCGCTGACGGGAGGCGCCGAACAGGGCGCTTTCGGTGGAGTGAAGGAGAAGCCTCTCCTCCGTTGGTCAGGGCCAGGGCCCTTGGGGGGTGGTTTGGGCATTCAGGGTGTGGGAACCGTGGGTCCTGGGGCACCCCAAATCCTGCCTACTCCACACCCTCCCCCCCATCCTGCCTCATCCACTGTGCGGCACAGGCGCTGGTGCCCGCGAGTGCCGGTCAGCTGCGCTTCCCAGTCGCCTAGCCTCAGCAAACGACCTCGCTAGCCCTGGATCCCAGGACTCGAGCCCCCCATCCATTCTGATGCTGCTGTGCACGCTGCCGCCAGACAGGGGCAGTACAGACCGAGAAAAGGACGGCGCCCGCCGCCCCGAGTCCAGGAGCCGGGAACTTGGGGCGGGGGTCTGGGGGCTTGTAGGCATTGCGGAAGGGTCTGAAGGGCGAGCCGGGACGCTTGTGGTCCCGGAGCTCCAGAGATCCCCGGCTGCAGGGGCGGGGGCGCTATTTTGAGGCAGCAGCTGCTGCGGTTCCGGCATCTCCAGCCAAGGGATCAAAATTCCCCGGGTCGGAACTACCCCCTCTCGCGGCGGTCACCCCTCACCCAGTCTCCGGTGCCCCGAGCTGGGGTGGTGGTGGTGCTGAGATTAACTAGGAAACCCGAGTGGGGCTAATTATAACTCAGGGCTTCCGCTAAGCCTCCCCTTGCCCCCAAATAGAGACGGAGTCCCTGTGGGAAGGAGACGCCTGGGCCTGGGAGGGGGCTTTGGCTGGGCGCTGCGCCGGGGCGCTGGGGTCGCGGGATCAGGTGGGCCCGGCTGGGCTCCAGGAACCTGCGCAGCCCGGGCTCTGCCCCAAGCAGGGGGCATCTTCCAGTGACCCCAGACTTGGGGACGAGCTGGGGAAAGGGGGGCTCCGGGGTCCCCACAGGCAATTGAGAACAGAGGCGGCGGCCAGCCCTGCGGGGTGCCGGTTCCCATGCGGGCGACCGAAAGTCTGCGGCGGCGAGGGAAGAGTTAAGGATGAGTGTGGGGCGGTGGAGGGCGTCGCTGGGCAGGCCCGGGGGCGCAGCGGGCGTCCGGTATGGGGGCTTGGATCCCCCCGAAGTGCACCGTCCGCCGGACGCGTAATAGGCCACGGGCCGAGGGAAGGTCCCGGGAGGGGCGGGAGACTCACCTGAGGCAGCCAGGCCGGGCCGGGCCGCGCCGTGCCTCGCCGGGGGCTGGAGGCGGCGGAGGATCCCTAGCGCAGGCTGAGCCGAGTCTGACAGCCGCCGCCTTCGGCCCCCCGCACACACCCACTCCGGGCCACACGGCGCCCCCGCCCCCTCCCACTGTCTCCGCCCCCGCCCCTCCCCACCGCCCCGAGCTGCCACCTCCACTGTCTCCCTTCCTAGGAGCCGAGATCTAGAGACCCGGGAACCCAGACGGATGCCAGTGACAGACGCCGACAGACGGACAGACACGCGGTGACAGACACAAACGAAAGAATCGCAGCGGCAGGGCAGACACCCACAGTGATAGATGGACAGAATTTCCTGGAGACAGACAACGCAGACCGATGGTCTCCTGCAGTAACCGCCACAAACGCAGCGACCGACATTCACATACGGACGGACACACTCGGACACAGTGACAGCCTCTGTGGGGGCTGGGTGCGGGATAAATGAGCATCCCTAGACACGACACAGCAGGGGTGGCATTGAGGGACCGGCACAAGAAAGTGTGGCTGAGGACCTCCTCAGAGGTCCGGGCAGTACTGGTGGATAAAAGGTGACGTGGGACACTCCTGTGGGAATAGAGATGTGAATATGAGATCACGAGTGGAAATAAGGGGGCCTTGAAGGAGGAAGGGGACGGGAGAAGTCACTCGAGGACACCCCAGAAGGAAGCCCAAAGTGGTGGCAAGCCAAAGGCTGCGGTGCGAGGCCGCACTCCGCTGTCTTAGTGGAAACTTCTGGAACCCCCGCGGGTAGGTTATCTCTCGTTCCCTGACGGGTGACTTCGGACTTCGTCACCAGGGTCCGGCCGGGGCATGACATCACCAGGCCAGGCTCCAATTGGCCGCCGCGGCCGGCAGGTGGGAGCGGCCTGGCCCCAGCGTCCCCTGCCAGTTCTGAGGGGCCGGGTTCGCACGGACCCCCCCACGTCCCGCCCTATGGGGGATCACCTTTGGGAATGTGCGGCCGCGGCGGCGTCTCACGCCCGACGTGAGGGCGGAAAAGTGTGCAGCGGTGCCCGCACAAGTGCACCGCACCAAGGGACGCCCCCCCCACCCCTATCCGGGCGGCGAGCTCCCGAGCCCGCAGCCCACTGCGTGCAGTACCCGGCGGCTCTGGAGAGCGTCCAGACATACGTGCGTGCGCGCGCGCGGCGGTGCGAGGCGTTGCGTGGGGTGGGTGCGCACGCGCACGTGCACTCAGCCGCCGAGCGCCCCGCAGGGTCTCGGACCGCGTCTGCCGCAGTGAAGGCCCAAGGGCACCAGGTTTCGAGGTTTCGTGAAGGTCGTGGGGTCCGCCGGAATCCAGAGACGTGACCCTCCCTGGGCCGTGCAGTCCTGGCTCTTCAACCTGGGCGCCCCCCAACCCTCTCGCCCGCGCACTCGCGCGCCCGCAGGCCCGCGGACCCGCGCGGAGTCTGCTCTCCGATGGCGTGAGGCGGCCGCCAGGTGGCGCAGAAGGTAGCGGCTCCGGCCTCGGAGACTGGGAAGGGGTTAGGGGCGATTAACCCCTCGCCATCTCTTCCCCTTGTTCCCGGCTTGCCGCGCTCCACTCTTCAGGCATCCCAAATCCCCTGCACGGACACGGAGGCTTCCTGCATCCGGCTTTCAGCATCCTGACCCCACTGGTTGAGGGCTCGCCAGTGATCAGACCACGGCCCCAGTCCAGCTCCCTGAAGAGCAGGCATAAGGTCTGTGGGTGGGGATGGAGAACAGAAAAATGGACAGTCAGTGTAGCTGCGGGAGAAAAGGAAATGACGCGGGCTTCCCAGCGTGGTAATTATGAATCATTAGAATGATGAAAAACAACTACGAATGAATGAATGAGCAGAGGCCTGCCCCCAGCCTAAGGCTGAAGGAATATTTGACCTGTAAAGGCCCTGGTCATGATGGGGGTTTGCCTCTCTGCCACGCTCCAAAATGAGCTGTGTCACACAGGCGCCTTACCTGACGTCTCCAATCAGGAGTCCCTAAACCTGAACCTTGGAGATAGGGCGGGGACAGCCTATATAGCCCCAAGTTATCAGGAATTAGTGATGCTTAGGTAGCTTAGAAGGTGAGAGAGCATGGCGTGTTCTAGGAGCTGACCCAGCAGAGACTCCCTCAGAAAGATCAGTGCTGATCTCAGGCTGGACCTGTCACTGGAGCCAAGGACAGGACACCCAGGGTGGGCTGGACTCTCCCAGGGAGGCAGACCCTATATTCATTTGGGTTGTAGTAAGTGGATTTCGCCAGAAAAAGTGCCCAGATGTGTCTACAGGGGCTGGAGTGGAGAGCAGTTCCTGCATCTTAGGGATGGCATCAGCAGGGCAGTACCAATGAGGGATCTGTGAGAGGTAAGGGTAAGGCAGCCATCACATCTGCATTCCAGCCAGCAGCAAGGACTAAAGAAGGGCATTGTTCTCCTCTTTAAGGACATTTTTTGGCAATCAATCATTTTTTTTGGAGTGTTCTGAAGCCAATCAGAACAGGAGAGAGAAGGGGAAGAGGAGTTTCCAAAGATGGTCAAGAATCTGGGGTGGGAAGAGAATGTAGCCATTGATGTCAGTACCCTCCTCCTCATTCCCCAGGCCTGAGGAGATGGGAGAAGGGAAGGCAGGCCCAGTAGCGGGGTAGGTTGGAATCTGAGGAGGATGTCCTACTCCTGGAGCCCCTGATGTGTTTCCCCCAGACCCTGGGTCAGGGAGGGGTCAGTCTCCAGTCAGATGAATCTGCAAGTCTGCACCGAGTCCTAGGGCACGCAGGCCCTGTGCCAGTGAGGCTGGCGCTCTGCAGCTGCGAGCAGCTTTGGGAGATGTGCTGACGGGTGTGTCCTCAGCCTGCAGGTTATCTCAGGATTGTGAGGGTGGAGGGGACCATGAAGACTGTGTCCATCTCAGAGAGTTTTTAAATGAGCAGGGGACCATTTGAGAATAAAGGGTGCAGGTGTTGGGAGATCCACAGTGCATTAGAGTAGAAACCCTGGACTGGCGGTCCTGACTTGAGTGTATGTCAGAATCACTTAGAGGAACTGATCCAATTGGTATTGGGTGGAGTCCGTAAGTCTGCATTTTTACCACATCATCAGGGCATGGTCTATGGTGGAGGTCTGAGGACCACATGAGGAGAAATGCTGGACTAGGTGCCCCCACAGTCAGTCCAAACTGACATCCTGAGGACCAACAGACTGTGTGGGTCAACACAAGGTGTGATGGGCAGTCAGCAGGTACAAGAGCTAACGGACACCTCCGGCCACGAAGGGAGATGGACAAGGATTTGAGCTTATTCTTGAAAATGGATACAACTTCCAGGAACAATTCATCTTTTTACCTTAAGCCCCTCCCCAACCTTAGTCAACCCAGGGATCTCACCTGTCTCGCCATGACACTTCCCTACATTGTCCAACCTCCCCAACGTCCTCTGTGACCCCACCCTCTACAGCCATCACTACAGGGATGTCCTGGATTCTTCCATTTCTTCCTTCTCCATGTCTGTTTACCCAGAAATCAATCTTGCTTTGACCACCAGTCCTGCCAATTCAGGGAACACTCCTACTTCCCTTGCGTGTCTGTCTCCCACTTTTGCCAACACAGGGAACCCCTTCTATTACAGTCCTTATCCCACCTCTGCCAATAAAAAAGATTCTCATCTCCTCTGTTTATTGGTTAGGATTCAGTTCAGCTATGTGAGACAGAAAAACCAAACAAAAATGGCTTGAATGAAATATAACAGACATATTTTTTTTTCTTACATAAAAGAGACCCAGAAGTTGGCCATGCAAGGTTTGCAGGGTGCCCTGGGTGCCAGGGACCAGGTTCCTTTCCACAGAATTTTGTTACTTAACTATCTTCAGCATGTACTTTCAACTTCATGGTATAACAGAGCTGCTGGAGCATCAGCCATCACATCTGCATTCCAGCCAACAGGAAGGAGGAAGGACTGAAAAAGGAATCACACACACAGCCCTTTGCTTATATCCAACTGGCCAGAACTTAAACCTAAGGTCATAATTGGCTATGCAGGAGGTTCAGAGATGTAGTTTTTGTTCTGCATGACTGTGTACTCGTAAAATTTGGCTGTCCTAATATTAAGGAAGAAGAGGGAGCAGATAATGGGACAGCCATTGTCTGAGGCCACTGCCCCAACCCCCATTAAGCGGGATTGACCTGCAGAGTTGGGAGCCTGAGGCATGCAAGAGGCTTTCCCCCCTCCCCCCACCCCTTCCTGTGACCCCTTCTAAAGGTTGGCCTAAAATTTGTACTTGATCCAATTTACATAATTTCACAGGATTCCTCCTGGGACTTATCCATCCATCCTGTTTGTACCTTTTCTCTCTTTTGTTAGTTTTGAATATATTACACCATTTTTAGTTTGTCTCTGGATAGTCTAATTTTATTTTCACAATTCTGTTATATATTTCACCAGTTTACAGTATTTCCCACGCAGTTCATCAGACATCCTTCTGCTTATTCTCACCCCCTTTCTGGCAGGGGGTGGGGTGGAGTGGGGTTTCATATCCTGTGCTTCGGATGGATTAGTTATATAGATATCGGTACCTTTCTCAGATTGATTTCTGTCCATGAGCTGTCATGGTTCTGAAAGGAGTGAAATGCACCAAGAGCGCATTTTGCCCCATGTTACATTTATCTGCCCTGGTGTCAGAACCCTGAAAGAACTCAGGATCTTGGAGTTATGACTCGGCCCCACCCCTGACAGGGTCCCCAGTGTGCAGACCCCCTGCCTGCTCAGATCCTGGCTCCAGCCAACCCCGCTGCTGCTTGTGGTTTAAATGCAGCACATCTTGGTTGACGTCTTGGGAAGCTGGGTTGCACTAGGTACTATCGAGGTTGGACACCTAGGGAGCTCCTGCAAAAAATGTCCCCAGCTGCTCCTGCAGGTGTCAGCCAGCCAATCAGAGTATCCCAAAGCAGAGATTCTTTGGATGAACGTAGCCATGGATCCAGGGACACCAAGCATCGGACACAGGAGAGGTGTAGAGGCAGGGTGGGATTGTCTAGGATCCCCTGTCTTGCCTGGGGACAGTCAGGCTGGCTTCAAAGTTGGCTGCATGGCCAACAGTCCTGTAGACAGCTGGAGCCCCAGGTGAATGTTCACAACATTGGGACAGCAGGTACTTAGGACCGGGTGAGGGGCTGTGTGTTGGCAGGCTTTGGGCCATTGACAGGTGGGAGCTGCGCAGGCAGATGGATTAGCTTTAAGCACCTGGGGCTCTGGATGTAGAGAAGGACCTCCCTCCTTTATTTCAGTTGTTCTTTCCCACTCGCCTCTGGGCATCCATACGAATGTCCGTAGTACAGGTCAATGTGATGCCCAGAAATGAGAACTAAAGGATTTCGGAAGAATTGGGAGAAGTTATTTCCTGGCTGGGGATTTCTTTTTTAAGTTACAGTTTATTCATTTGAACAGTTAACAAATTCATAAAATTCAAAAGGTATAAAGAGAAAAGTCCCCTTCTTACCCCTGTCCCAGACACCCATTTCCTGTCCCTTGAAGCAATGGTAACTGTTGGTCAAGTATTGCATTTATTAGCACTAGATATCCTACCTCTAACCCAGGTGTTTACATAAATTGTAGCATCTTATACACACTCTTTTGCACCTTGACTGTGTTTTGAACTCAACTGTATCTTAGGGTTAGTTACAGATTGGTATGTAGACTTCTTCATTCATCTTTATTTCCTTCCTTTTTAATGAAAAGCTAACAATTGGATTCATACCCTACTAAAGGGTATTTAAATTGCTTTCAGTTACTTGCTATTACAAACTTTGTACATAAATCATTTTGTAATGTTACAGGTATATTCTGGGATAAATTCCTTAACTTGAATTGCTCCAGCAAGATATGAAAGTTACTGGTGGCCTGTAGTCTTGCCAACACATTCTGTTATAATTTTTTTTTTTTAAATCATGGCTCATTTAAGAGGTGAATGGTATTTCAGTATAGTTTTAATTTATATTTCTTATTATGAGTGAGTTTAAGCATCTTTTAATTTATTTAAGGGTCCCTATTTTTCTGGTTTCCAATGTACTAAGTCTGCTGTTTTCTTTATTAATTTTTCTTTCTGCTTTTCTTAAGCTTATCGTATTGTTTTATAACATAAGAAGTGACATAATTAATTTGCTTATTTTTATTATTTATTGACATAAATTCTTATTTATTGCTATAATTTTCCTCTGAACGTTGCTTTAGCTGTATCCCATAGGACTTATGTGTACCCTTTTCATTATTTCTGTTTTCTAGGATTTCTATAAATTTGGCTCTTTGTCTCAAGAGTCTTTAAAAAAGGGTTTTAAATTTCTAGGTGATAGTTTTCTTAATAGGTTCATTATTAATTTTTAGGTTACTGCATTATGGTCAAAGAATGTGGTCTGCTCTACCATATTTCATTGAATCTAAGATGCTATAATTGTAAGGTGTCAGTTTTTTATTTCTAAACATTTTAGTTTTTTAACTTTTTATTTTGAAATAGTTTTAGGTTTACAGAAATGTTGCAAATAGCATGAAGAGTTCCTGTATATGTCCTTCACCCAGCTTCTCTTAAGTATTACCATTTTACATCGCCATGATATAATGATAAAAACTAGAAAATTAATGATACAATACTATGAAAAAATCTACAGACCTTATTCAGCTTTTGCCAGTTGTTTCATTCATGTCCTATTTCTGGTCCAGGAGCCAACCCAGGAACATTCCACTTAGTTGTCGTGTCTCCTTAATCTCCTCCAATTTACACAGTCCTCAGTCTTTCTTGGTCTTGCATGACTGACATATTTGAAGACCACTGGCCAATTATTTGATGGAATTGTCCCTCAATTTGGGTTTGTCTGATATTTCCTCATGATTAAATTCAGGTCATTCACTTTCAGCCAGAATTCTGCAGAAGTAATGTGCGCTTTACAGTACCTCATATAAGGAGGTCCGGGATGTTGCTGTGACTTATTTACTCGTTTACGGGAGTTTCTGCCAGATTTCTCAATTATAAAGTTAACAATGTTTCCCTTTATAACTAGTAAGTATCATATTATTATTATTATTTTATTATTTTAATTGGGGAAGGGGAACAGGACTTGGGGAACAGTGTGTACTTCCAGGATTTTTTCCAAGTCAAGTTGTTGTCCTTTCAGTTGTAGTTGCAGTTCAGCTCCAGGTCCAGTTGCTGTTGTTAGTTGCAGAGGGTGCAGCCCGTGGCAGTCGGGTGAGCAGAGAACAGTTAGATAAGTTTTAGAATTTGTAAAGAAGTTTGTCCATGGTTTCCAGAAGAAGGCACTGTCAGTCTGGAAACTTGGGAGAAAGTGGGAGAGCAGTTACAAGATTATTATGCTGCCCACGGACCTCAGCAGATCCCTGTAGAAACATTCGGGTTGTGGACCTTGATTAGAGATTGTTTAGATCTCAGGCGTAAGAGCTGTAAGCTAGAGAAAGTAAAACAAGCTGGCAATGAAGAAATTCTTTCATCTGCCGCTTCTCTGGCAGAGAGAGAAAAGGGGGAGGAAGCCAAACCCACAGAAGAACTTTTTAAAGATACAGAGCCTATTTATCAGGAACCTCCGATCGAGGACTGGGAAGATTTAGACTCTCAGGATCAGGAAGACTTAGAGGATGAAGCAGCCAAACATAATAGGAACAAATACCCTCCTTTGGTGGCTATGGCTCAAGAAGGCAGACAACCTGCAGGCACTACACTTTCTTTTGCAGATCAGCTAAAAAAGATTCAGGGACAGCTGATTGAGCTTAAAGTTGCTGTGGATGGAGGAAATTGTCCTCGGAGTCCCCAGATTCCTTTTAGAAATCAATGGAATCCTCGGGGTAAAGATCCCCCTTGGAAGCAGAGGTGCAAAGATTACAAGCTGCACTCACTTCCCTCTCTGTTCAAATGCAATTAGTCCAGGCTCAACAGACTGGGCCTTTATTAAAATCTCAATCAAAATAGAAGCCTAGGTTACAATTAAGCTCTCCTCCAAGTGTAGTTGCAGGGCTGGATCCACAGCCTGAGGCCCCTGTTGTAGCCCCTGTGACAATGAGACAATTACCAGGCGTAAAAGATCAAAGGTCCCCCCTACAAAAGAGTTTACAAGCTGCTAGTACAGGACCAACTTTAAAAGGGACACATTGCTTCCTCCAATTCTCCCTGGAATTATCCCATTTTTGATATTATAAAAAAAAAAATCTGGTAAGTGGAGATTATTACAAGATTTACAAAAGGTTAATAAAACCATGGAATTAATGGGAGCCTTACAGCCAGGCTTGCCCTGTCCTGCAGCCATACAAAAAAACACATATAAAATTGTTTTGGACTTGAAAGATTGTTTTTATACTATACCTTTAAATCCTGATGACTGCCCTAGGTTTGCTTTCAGTGTTCCTTCTGTTAATTTACAAAAACCTTTTAAGAGATATCATTGGCTAATGCTACCTCAAAAAATGGCTAATAGCCCTACATTATGTCAAAAATTTGTATCAGCTGCAATAAAACCTACCTAAAGGACATTTTCAGATATTTACATCATCCACTACATGGATGACATACTTCTTGCCCACTCTTGTGAACCAAAGTTGCTTACTGCTTTTGCTCATTTACAGAAAAAAAACTCCTCAATTATGGGCTGGTTATAGCCCCAGAAAAAATTCAACAAGTGCCTCCTTACTCTTATCTGGGATATTGTTTAATGCCTCAGGCCATTGTGCCTCAAAAAATACAAATCCGGCGAGATTGTTTAAAAACATTAAATGATTTCCAAAAGCTACTGGGAGACATTAACTGGATTAGACCTCAGTTGCGGTTGACAACCGGTGAATTACAACCTTTGTTTAAAATATTACGTGGGGAAGCTGATCCTACTTCTCCCCGCGAGATAACACGGGGAAGAGGCTTTGCTTGTATTTCTCCAGGTCCGGAAGAAAAACCTTTGTGAATTCCTGGTCGGTGTTAAACCATACCATGAACGACAGCCCACAGAAGAGAAGACATCTAGAGATACCCATCCACGCCCCTAGGGTGTGGAAAAGCTCTCACTTTCCGCAGCCGCAGAAGGACTGTCCACTTCAGACCCTGTTAAATGGATAAAGACTTTGGGTAGAGGGTTTTTGCTGGGGATATTGCTCTTCTGTTTATTGTTCTGTTTATTTTACATAGTCCTCAGATGTGGACAAATAGCCCTCCGACGGGCTGTAAGTGAAACAACTACACGTTCTGTGTTTCTCATGCTTCAAAAACAAAAAAGGGGGAGATGTAGTCACACAACAGCCTAGCCGACTGTCCCCCCCATGTCTTTCCTTAAGGAAAGAAGAGTCTGTAAGACTGTGCCTTTTTAGGAACTTTGCTTATCTCTATATTTTACACCTTATGTCTCTCTGTCTGGTCCCCAAAAGATGGTTTGCAGCCAAAGACGGGTAAGATATCTCACGGGAGATACAACCTAAGCCAGACAAAACCGAGTGGGGACCCCTAATGAGCTGCCTTAAAAGATCCAAAAAGGAGCCTTGCCTCCCCTTCCCCCTGCCTGGGAAAAGCCACTGCTGTCTCTGGCTTTCCTCAAAGGAGATCGGTAGCCAATGACGGGTAATGATCAGTAAGCGTTTTTACAACCTAAGACAGGAGTCGATCGCTTTGATGATTGATATCCAATGACGGGTAAGTAAAAATGTCTGTACTGACTACCTAAGCCAGACACGATCTCAAAAATAAAAAATAAAAAAGGGGGATATGTAGGGAGCTGGAGCATTAAGGGTTAAGAAAATGTAACTTCAAGCAGAGTTTGGGAGGATGGCTGAGGGAAACTCCGATAAGCATAAAGAACAAACAGACACCTGCTGTTCTGGGAACGGGACAATATTAAAAGGTCTAAAGAACAGTCAGGGTCAAACTTTGAGAAAACGTAACTAATCTGTACTTGCTGCCTCAGCCGCTTTATGTAACCTTCTTGTTTCTGTGTGTATAAAAGAAAGCTGGCTTCATGATGAAATTCAAAGTATGAGAGAAGCTGAACCCTTAAAATTTGATGCAGCTCAGGCTGCCTCTGAGTTTGTTGATGTTCTTAGGAGTGTTTTGCCCTCTATGCCTTATATTACCCATTCTGTTATAATATTTCTTACATTGGGCATCTGTGTCTGCTTGGTTCTGTGCCTACTCCCCATCCTCATCAGATGTTTCATCAGCAGGATGTTAGACTTACGAGCTGACATCCATCAGCTTGAGCTCAAGGCGAAGCCTTAAGTCTTTCTCCCCCATGCATTTAAAGGGGCGGATTAGCCAAAGACGGGTAAGTACTTGGGAGCCGCTTCAACACCTAAGACAGGGCTTGTATTAATAAAATATGAGTACCAATGACGGGTAAGTTGAGGCAGGCGTCCTGGGATGCCTAAGTCAGGCACCGTCACCTCGCCATCCTGGCTGGATGGACTTTGCTTTTATAAAATAAAAAAGGGGGAGATGTGGGGAGCCATGGTTTCTTGCAACCCTGAACCTTGCAGACTGGCTCGGTTTCTGCCCCCATAACATTGTCTCTGCCTTATCTGAGAAGCGCCTAACGGCTGCTGAGGAATGTGGTGAAAACGGCCAGTTCCCAGACACAGAAAACTAAGGGCTTTCTAGACAATTAGTAGATTCTGTCTCCTTGAGATATTTACTTTTGTGAGTTTCAGTGACCTTGTATCTTCTATGTCAAAGTAAGGTTGAAGCTGGAAAGATTTACTTTCACTGAGATAATGCATATCTTCTTCGTTTAACTGCACGTACTCAAACTGTATATATTGGTTAGAGATAATAAACTCAGGGCTTCAGCATGACTGAAGACCGGCCGCATTAGCATTTGTGTGTGTCTTTTATTTCATTCCCACTCCCCCATTCAGGTACTGATCGACTCGTGGCGGCTGGCCCGTCACAGAAGGGATGCATGTCATCTCTGGAAAGAAACTTTAAGAGCCAGCTTGTGGTTTTGTGCACCTGTCATTTTCCACTGCCACAATACTGGCAATGTCCCAGAGAGTGGCTGCTCCATAAGCCTGGGTCCCCAAATGAAGACGACATAGAGGACAGCACAGACTTTGAGATGGGCAAGTAGTATGAGTGAGAAATAAATCTGTTATAAGCCACTGAGCCTTAGGATTGTTTGTTATCTCAGCATAACCTGACATCTCCTGACTGATACACCAACCATCACTGGCTTCCACTTGCCCCAAAGCCAAGTACAGGCTTCTCATCTGCCATCATGTGAATTGATGCCCCCCACCCCACCCACCATGACTTCAGAGACAACTCTGGTCAGCACCTTCACATCATCAATGACACTTCACATCATCAATGACAACTGCAACCACAATTCAGATCATGACATAGTGGACTAATATTCCCAACCATCCCTGACTCACTCCTGTGGAAAGAAGGACTGACCTATTCCTGGCCTTATTTCCAACACTTTGTCCCTAGTCCTTGACATTTGGGGGATGGTCCCAGCCTGTACTTTCCTGAATTCACATCTTCCCCCTGTGACAATAGTGGGACCTTGGAGAGAGCCCAGTGCCCCTCACTGTTCTCATATGAATCCCACTGTAATGTCTCCTTGCTTGCAGAGAGAGGTGTTGGGAAGGGGCCCAATGGTGGGTGTCACTGATGATTGAGCCAACCTCACCATCCTCCGCCCCCAGTCTTCCCACCTCTGCCCCTGCCTCCTCACCAGCAGTTCTCTTCTTTTGTCCATCTCAAACTTTAGCTGGGACCATATTCATTTCTGGAGCCACCTCTGGATCTTACATGTATGTAGGCTTCTCACCAGCCTACAGAAAGGCAAGGCTGGACCTCAAAATGAGGGTGGGCATTCTTGGACAGCAGCAAGTAGACTCCAGCAGTCTTATGTTGACCATCTTCTCCCTGAGCTGGGTGCTGGCTTCCCTGGCTCTGGAAGCAAAGTGGCCACTCTCCCAGCTCACAGTGCAAAGGTATAACCTTCCTCTCCCCCTTATGGTTTTGTGCACCTGTGGCAAAACATTAAATTATGGGCAGGCATTAAAATGATGGTAATACCTGCCACTAATGACAATTAAGTGCCATGGGAAATATCAATAGTAAGCACCATTACATTTCAGGAGTGGGAGAAGTCACTTCCTGATTATACATGTCTAACTGGTGGGGGGAAAGAAAGGAGCAAAGCAGTAAATGATGGGTAGGATATTCATAGGCAGAGAGAAAGAGAAAGGGATATGTGGAGGGCATTCCTGGTAGAGGAAAGAGCTCAGGCAAAGGCCCAGTGGTAGGAAAGCCTGAGGCAAAGAGGCCTGTTGGCTGGAGCAGAAGGAAGTTTGGGCTGCAGAGGGAAATGAAACTGAAAGGGTGGATGGGAAGGTATCAGGAAGATTGAAGTTGGATCAGGATCCATCTCCCCAGGAGTCTTGTGTCCCTTGCAACCAGGGTCAATTCATGTCTGTGTCCCCAGCACAGTAACTGGAATTTTGTGCTTTGTTTCCAGCATCTTGGTCAGCCCTGGTGCTTGATCACATAGCCCCAGCCCCACAGAGACTCCTCTAAAAAACAACAATAAGACTTTTCAAAAACAAATAATTTAATGTTTTACTGGTGAAATGTGTTAAGAAATCAAAGTGGAGGACTCCAAAGAATGGCCCGGCACCCTGTCAGCTCCCTGCCCTGAGCTTCATCTGTGGTGTTGCTGTCTGGTCTGGGCTCGACCTCATCTGGATGCTTTATCTTTTCATTCCTTTGTCCACTTCCCCAACTTGACCGCACAAGATTATTGTAGCTTTGTAGTAAGTTTTGAAATCAGGAAGTGTGAGTCTCCCAGTTTTGTTCTTCATTTTCAAGATTGATTTAACTATTCAGAATTCTTTGAGATTACATATGAATTTTAGCAAATTCTTGGATATTACACCAATATTTTAAGCACTTTGAATATATCAGCCTACTATCTTCTAGCTTCCAAAGTTTCTGATGAGAAATCTGCTGATTATCTTATTGAGGATCTCTTGTAGGTGATATTTTGCTTCTCTCTTGCTGCTTTCAAGATCCTTTTGTCAGAATATACAAGGAACACATGCAACTCAACAACAAAAAAACAAACAACCCAATTGAAAAATGGGCAGAGGGCTTGAAGAGACATTTCTCCAAAGAGGACATACAAATGGCAAATAGACATATGAAAAAATGTTCAACATCACTAATCATCAGAGAAATGCAAATAAAAACCACAATGAGATATCAACTCACCCCAGTCAGAATGGCTATCATCAACAAGACAAATAGTAACAAGTGTTGGAGAGGCTGTGGAGAAAAAGGAACCCTCATACACTGTTGGTGGGAATGCAGACTGGTGCAGCCGTTAGGGAAGGCAGTGTGGAGGTTCCTCTAAAAATTACGAATAGAATTGCCATATGACCCAGCAATCCCTCTCCTGGGTATCTACCCCAAAAATCTGAAAACATTTATAGATAAAGACACATGTGCTCCAGTGTTCATTGCAGCTTTGTTTACGGTGGCCAAGACATGGAAACAACCAAAATGTCCTTCAATAGATGAATGGATAAAGAAGTTGTGGTATATATACACAATGGAATACTATTCGGCGGTAAGAAAAGATGATATAGGACCATTTGTGACAACATGGATGGATCTTGAGAGTGTAATGCTGAGCGAAATAAGTCAGACAGAAAAAGCACAGAACCATGTGATTTCACTGATATGTGGTATATAAACCAAAAACAACAAAAAACAAGACAAACAAATGAGAAACAGAAACTCATAGACACAGACAATAGTTTAGTGGTTACCAGAGGGTAAGGGGGGTGGGGGGTGGGAGAAGAGGGTAAGGGGGATCAAATATATGGTGATGGAAGGAGAACTGACTCTGGGTGGTGAACACACAATGGGATTTATAGATGATGTAATACAGAATTGTACACCTGAAATCAATGTAATTTTACTAACAATTGTCACCCCAATAAATTTAAAAAATAAAAAAAAGATCCTTTTGTCTTTGTCTTTTGAAAGTTTGATTATAATGTTTCTTGGTGTGGGTCTCTTTGAGTTCATTTTTGGAATTTGTTGAGCTTCTTGAATGTTTTTGTTCATGTCTTTCATCAAATTTGGGAAGTTTTCAGTCAGTATTTCTTCAAATATTCTCTCTGCCCCTTTCTCTCTCTCTTTTCCCTCTGGGACTCCCACAATGTGATCTTGGTCTGGTTGATGATATCCCACAGGTCCCTTAGACTCATTCATTTATCCTCACTCTTTTTTCATTTCTGAGACTCAATGACTTCCATGGTCCTATCTTCAAGTTTGTTGAGTCTTTCTTTTGCCTACTCAAGTTTGCCTTTGAATCCCTCCAGTGAATTTTTCATTTCCAGTATTGAACTTTGCAGCTCCAGAATTTCTTTTTGGTTTCGTTTTAGGTTTTCTATATCTTTATTGATATTTCCATTTTGTTCATGCATCATTTTCTTGACTCTCTCCACATCTTCCTTTAGTTTTTTTTTTTTTTTTTTTTTTAGCATTTAAGACAGTTGTTTTAAAGTCTTTGTCTAGTATATCTGCCATTAGGTCTTCTTCAGGGACAGTTTCTGTTGAATTATATTATTTTCCTTTGAATGAGCCACATTGTCCTGTTTCTTTGTATGCCTTGTGATTTTTGTTGTTGTTGAACACTGAAAATTTGAATTTAATAGTGTAGTAACTTTGGAAGTTAGATTCTCTTCCTTCTCTAGGGTTTGCTGTTTTCTCTTATTGTTTATTAATTAATCAGTCAATCAATTGATTAATTAATTATTGTAGGCTGCCTCTGTGCCAAGGATCAGCATGAGGTGTAAACAAAGGTCTTCCTGAGCCTTTTCTAAGAGGCTTTAAATAATTGGGGGAGGTGCAAAAACAATGGCTAGCTACCTCTTTTCCTGTACCTTGTGATCAGAAGCAGCAATCAGTGATTAGAGCACAGATCCAAGATGTTTGGAATACATGGTCCTTTTTGCCTACTCTAATTCCCACAAGCAGTGGGCAAGCTGCTCCAGGAACATGTGCACAGCTGCCTGCCATGTGGCTAGGAGTGTGGAATGGGTTAGCTGCTACTGTGCTAAAAGCTGAAATTGACCAAAATTAACTGTAGTTTACAGTCCAGGTCTTCTTCTGGAATATGCAAGCCTTCAACAGATTCTAGAATTCCAAAACAGTTACATCAGATGGATTCTGCCAGTGCAATTATTGTCTAGCTGGGGAGATGGATTCCTGGTGTGTCCTACCCCACCATTTCCTAGAGCGCTCCTCTAAATTATTTTTTAATTAGCTTCAAATACATAATACAGTCTCCAAGTTGTTAAAGATAAACAAAGCCAGACACTAGAGTGGTAAGGACAGATTTTAACTGGTAATGTACTATTGCAATAGGGAAAAGAATCCAGTGTGAACTGAACTCCACTTTGATTTACACAGAGGTGACTGGACATTTTAAAGGGAGAGTGAGAGTGAGGAAATAGGGAGGGAGGCAAGTGGGGGCTCAGTAGAGTCAGGAAAGTGAAAAATTACAAAAAGGGGAGTAGGGGTTGGTCCATGTGAAACTCATCCGGATTTGCTAAGTGATGCTGTTGTAAGTCAGGCTCCTATCTTCCCCAGAGTCTGGGAGACAAGGCCCCTATCTTTAGGTGTTGGCTGGAATAGTCAGTTATTGTGGCAGCCTTGAGTTTTCTTAGGCAGGCACTTTAAGGAGGGCTAGAGTCATGCTAGGGATGTGGCCTTGAGCTGTTAGAAACTGTTAATATTTGTTCAAGTCTTTACAGATCAAGGTTGAAGCTTAGTTGAGAAGAGGGCTCAGAAGATCCTGGCTAGAGTTTGTTCAAGGAGAGAATCTTTGTCAAAATAAAAACCACAGATAGAGCTAAAGTTCTCTATCATTCCCAACCTCAGTTCGTTCATGTTTCTCTGAGCTAATCTTACCCCTGTTATTGAGGTAGGTGAACCTCTTTGCAAATTTTGAATGTGTGTGTGTGTGTATGTATTCATAGAAAATACCATGTTTCCCCAAAATTAAGACCTAGCCGGACCATCAGCTCTAATACGTCTTTTGGAGTAATAATTAATATACCACCCGGTATTATATTATAATATATTGTATTGTATTCTATTATATTAAAAACCCAGTCTTATTTTATATTAAAATAAGACCAGGTCTTATATTAATTTTTGCTCCAAAAGACGCATTGCAGCTGATGGTCTGGCTAGGTCTTATTTTCGGGGAAACACGGTATATACATGTGTTTTAAAGAAAAATGTATCTGCTGGTTTCACTGAACAAGATTTCCCAAGCATCTTTCCATGATGGTACCATTCTTTTTTATTCAAGCACGGTATTCTACACTGTGACTATTCTGTAGTCATGCTAGTTTCCTATTCAGGGCTATTCTGGTGGTTTCCAATTTTTATTGGAGTTGCAATAAACTGGGTGGCAATAAACATACTCATGAATGCCTCCTTGAAGTGTTTCTTGAATAAAGAGATGGAATAGTGGAATTACTGGGTCCTTGAGCATGCATTTAAAATTTTAATAGATGCCACCAGATTGCCTTTTTAAAGCAGCCCAACCCACTTCCACTCCCGCTAGCTGGATAAGCATGTTTATTCTTCACATCTTTCCCAACACTGATTGGAATCAAACTTCCTAACAGTTGCTAATCTGCTGGGTCAAAACTAATCATTTTCTTTGATTGTTTCCACTGGCCATTTGTATTTCCTTTTCTGGGACCCAAACCAAATCCTCAGATGTTAAAATAACTTCTGATTGGATTCTGCATTGTTCCCATGGCTTTGGCTGTGGGTTCACAGCTCCGGAATCCTGCTAATGGCAGGATGGGGAGAGGGAAGAGCAAGCGGCACAGTGAAGGATGATGAGGGAGGTTCCACCTCCCTTTTCTGCAGCTGAAACGAAACTGAAGTTGAGGCTGTGAGAGCCAGCCTCAGACTCCAGAGTCCAAGGTTATGTCCAAGTATATTATTCATCTGGTTTTGATAGTTCTTCGTGGGGAGGGGAAGGTCAGAGCAGTAGGAACTGCTGAGTGGGCTAGGCAGGTGGTAGGTGGGGAGAGAGGGTGTGTGTTGGTCTATCAGTAGCTTTCTCTCTCTGACACCTCCTTGCCTTATCTTCTTTGTGTCCCTTCCCATGTGATGTAGTCAGAAGAAAGGAAGTGGGGTGAGGTGGAGCGGTACAAAGGTGAAGGAAGCTGTGAGCAGCCCCATAATCAGCAGAGCAGATAACCACGACTTTCAGCTGGCGCTGGGTCCTGCTGTAAGCACTGTGGCTGCCCCCCTGCTGCTGTCCCCAAGGTGTTGCCTGCTCTGCCCCAGCCACTATCACATCAGGCTTATGCAGCTGCTTGGACTCTTCAGCCTCCTATGGATGCTCAGGGCCTCTCCGGGGGCCACAGGTGAGGGGGCAAGGTGGGAGTGAGGGAGAGAGACCCTCCTGATGTTCAACGGCAAGGATTTGGTGTGTGTGGGGGTTTGCTCTGAGGCCAAAGGGGATGCTGAGAAAGGGTCCCTCAGAGCTCTGCTTGCAGGGATAATTGAAGCAGAGGCAGAGGGAAGTTGGGTCCAGCTGATGTGCTCTCCACCTACAACAGAGCAGGTTGTAGGGGTCTGTACTCAAATCAGGAGGGTGGGAATAACCTCTTTCCAGAAGAGTGCTCTTCCCACTCTGATGCAGTTAGCTGAGTCGCTCTCCTCTTCTGCTCTCCTCTTCAAATTCAGTGCTCCTTCCACTCTGAACTCTGTCCCTCCCTTTACTTCCATCCCTGCCACCCTCCTGTGAGTCCCCCTTTTTGCCCCCGGGGCACCCTCCTCTTCCTGGGGTGTCTCTGGCTTTGGTCCCTGGTGTCTTCTTTTCCAGCTCTGCCCCTACCTCTCCCAGCCCCTACTGGGCCTGTTGCTGGGCACAGCTGTCATTGGCAGGGCGGGGGTCGGGTATCCTGAAGTCTGCTTTGTTCTCAAAGGGTGGGTCTGAGACCAGCTGGTGTGGAGCCCTGGGCCTTCTCTCTCCCACCTTTTAGGAACTCTGAAATTCCTCTTCCTTTGGACCCCCAATCCTAGACCTTCCCAACCCAGAGACCCACGGTCCACCCTCTCACTAACCTCCACGGCTACCTTCTGACTGTAAGGGCTCTAGCCCAGGAATCTTCATAATCTTCCCACCTTTCTGAGACCCCCAAGCTAGGCTGACAGGTGTGCCAAAGGGTAGGGGCAGAAACCCCAGCTCGCAGAGCAAAGATGGTCTGGGTCCGAGGTGAGGAGGAGGCTAATCCTGAGAGGAGAGGTGGTCTGGGCACTTCCTGTTGGCAAAGGCTGTGGCTGCGTGAGTGTTCCCTGCCACTCACCCATAGCATTAGGAGACCTCTGACCCTCACTCTTACCATCTGTAAAATGAGGTTGATGATATTTATAGAGTGAGAGGCTCATGTATGTAAACTAATTTACCCAGTGACCAAAATAGAGTAGGTAATACTCTATTACTTATTAACACTCGCAAGTAAACCTTAAAGTCTCCAGGACTCATGCCTGCCTGCTGAAGTATCTCTTTCTGGAAGTTTCCTTCTCTGTCCTGTCCTTCAGCCTGTGTGGTCCTCTCTCCTTGTCCCTCAATCTCAGCTGAGTCAGAGTTTCAGTCTCTGGTTTTCCCTTTAATGTTCTCTATGCAGCTTTCCCCTCTCTGACCCCTTGTCTCTTGGTGTTCATGATGTGTCCCCAGCCCCAGTCCCTCTTCAGCTGGGTTCTCTCTCTCCCAAGAAGAGAGTTTGCCCAGACAGCACTAAGTCACAGGAAGAAGGGCAGAGGTGGATCAAAGGCTGGGGGCAAAGAGTCAGCAGGGACAGGGACTTGGGCAGCAGGTTGAGGAGGGAGGAGGGAGCAGAGTAAGGGAAGAGCAGGGTGTGTGAGGAGGAAGGAGAGGGAGTGGCCAGGGGAGGAGGCAGGAGCCTCCACTGAACTTCCATACTCAGTGGGCTGTGGTGGGGTGAGGGGCAGGTCGGACACTCAGCCCAGGCTGGCAAGGTACTGAGGGTGCACTTCACTCTCCACTCCTTGGAGAGGCTGCCCTAGGTTGCAGATAGATCTTGGGCTTCAGAATCTGAAAGGCCCCAGCCCCAAAGTGCCTCTGACTGAGGAAGAAGCCATAGCTCTTTCTGTCTTCTGTGGTACATATCTGGAAAATGGGGTTGTGAATAACCTATGTGGTATTATGGTGACAAAACGACCTACAAATGAATTCGTCTGTTTTATTGCTAATGCAGGAACTTCATCCATGGCTACATCCACCTCTAATGCTCTTTTTCTCAGTAAAGAAGCAGCCCATACTGCTCTTAGCAACTCCCCACCATCCAAACGCACAGCAGGGTGGCTGCTCAGCAACCCCAAAACTACTTCTCTCACTCCTGGCAGTAGGCAAAACACACCTATGATTCTCAATACCTCCCCCCACTTTAAACTCATTTCTGAAACATTGCTCAACTCTTCAATTAATTCCAACACCTCAACAATCCCAACATCTAAGTTTGTCGTCAAGGTGGAAACCACTCCACCTACCATAATTGTCTACATGGGAACTACAGAGTGCATCAATCCAACTAGTCTTCTAATCACCACCACTTATCCCACGACCACCTGCATGACAATGACCCAAGTGTCCTTCACTAGTTCTTACACAACCACGGCTGTGACAGGGAAGCCAGGGACAACTGTCACCAGTACTTACCCCAAGACTACTAGTGAGAGAGGCAGCTCCACCACAACCACTTCTACTACCGCCACTCCAGGGAAAACTACCACAACCATGGCCCCAACCTCTTCCTCCAACCCAACCACACTCACAACCCTCCATACACTGATCTCCTCTACAACAGGTACCACGAAAAGGACTATCCCAACCACTGCAAGTATCCATACAACCAAATCTCCTATGCCAACAATCACTCCTACCAATGCTACTCTGCCTTCTCTAACTCCCACGAACACTCAATTAACAACAGTAACTGATAGAAGCTCCTCACCTACCCTCAGGACTACCTTCATTACAACCACACCATCATTTCCAAATACCACCAGTACATATAAAACATCAAAAGCCACTACTCATGCTCATACGAAAACCAATACATTACCAACATCAGTTGTATCAGCTTCTACAGAAGCAACCACTGAACTAGGTACAACACCAACAACTCCTTTAAACACAGTGACCTCCACTGAAACATTTACTCCGGTGAGTGACACTACAAGAGAAACTCTGATGACAGCAATTACGGCAACATCCCTAACCATGTCTTCAATCACTCCCACAAACACTATGACTTCTGCCGAACGGACCACCTATGAACCCAGCCCCACACCGACTACAAAACACACACACCCAACATCCATAACAATAGGACCACCCGCTAGCACTGAATCCACTACGCAAACAGGCAAAACGACGGACAAAACCTCACAAGCCACATCTACCTGGAGTACCACACCTAACCGTACAAGTGACGCGTCCACAGAGTCCCACATGACGGGGACGATGTCTACTCCACCTGACACAACATCAGTCACTCCCACAGATACAGTCAGTTCTCTGACATTCACCACCTCCACTCCAGTGACCACCAGTACCGTCACGACAACCACCAGTGGGCTTCCCAGTCCTACTTCTGTTTCTACCCCACAAACGGCTGCCACTTCGACCACAGAGACCACCCCGCTGTCCACCTTGATTACCTCACTCCCCACTGCCACCATTACATCAACCCCTGCATCTCCCACTAGCATTGTCACCACTGCCACGACCATAATCACCACTTCCGCTGACACTACGATGCCTGCCACCTCAATCACGGCAAGTTCAACCACTCCCTCCACGACACAAACGTCCATAACTACTACCAGTGACATGGCAACTAGTCCCACCCCAACTGCGACTCAAAGTACTTCTTCAGACAGCGTCTCCACAGGAAGCTCAGCCACATCCGCAATAACCCCATCTCCCTCTGCTTCTCATACCATGCAGACATCGACCACCATAACACCGTCTTCTGTTAGTACAGAAATCCCTACCACCACCCCAACAACGATCACTCCCACATCCGTGAGTACCACGGGGTCACTGAGTACCACCACCGATCTCACGTCAACACTCACCCCTTCGAGTGCATCCGCTACCCCCACAAACATCATCACATCACCCCCCACCACGCACAATACAGAAACAACATCCAGTGGCACCACCACCACTGCAACGACAGTTACTACGACAGCCACGCTCACAGGCACCCACAGCACTCCAGCTCCCTCCCACCCTACAAGCAGCTCCGTGACATCAGCAGGCTCCACACCTACCAGCAGTACCGGGACCACTCACACAGGGAGTCCCACCTCATCTGCAACGGGCACCAATTCACAAAGCACAACCACCAAATCCACCCTGACGTCTCCTACAAGCGTCACATACACGACAGCCACAACCACAGAAACGCAGCCCTCCACAGTAGCCACTACAGAAACAGGCAAGACGACGGGGACAACCTCTCATGCCACATCTACCTGGAGAACCACAGGTACCAGTGACACCTCCACAGAGTCCCACGCGACAGGGACAACTTCTACTCCACCAGTGACATCCTCAGTCACTCCCACAGATACAGTCACTTCTCCGACATTCACCACCTCCACTCCAGTGACCACCAGTACCGTCACGACAAACACCAGTGGGCTTCCCAGTCCTACTTCTGTTTCTACCCCACAAACGGCTGCCACTTCGACCACAGAGACCACCCCGCTGTCCACCTTGATTACCTCACTCCCCACTGCCACCATTACATCAACCCCTGCATCTCCCACTAGCATTGTCACCACTGCCACGACCAGAATCACTACCGCTGACACTACAACCTCAATCATGGCAAGTTCAACCACTCCCTCCACGACACAAACGTCCATAACTACCACCAGTGACATGGCAACTAGTCCCACCCCAACTGCGACTCAAAGTACTTCTTCAGACAGCGTCTCCACAGGAAGCTCAGCCACATCCGCAATAACCCCATCTCCCTCTGCTTCTCATACCATGCAGACATCGACCACCATAACACCGTCTTCTGTTAGTACAGAAATCCCTACCACCACCCCAACAACGATCACTCCCACATCCGTGAGTACCACGGGGTCACTGACTACCACCACCGATCTCACGTCAACACTCACCCCTTCGAGTGCATCCGCTACCCCCACAAACATCATCACATCACCCCCCACCACGCACAATACAGAAACAACATCCAGTGGCACCACCACCACTGCAACGACAGTTACTATGACAGCCACGCTCACAGGCACCCACAGCACTCCAGCTCCCTCCCACCCTACAAGCAGCTCCGTGACATCAGCAGGCTCCACACCTACCAGCAGTACCGGGACCACTCACACAGGGAGTCCCACCTCATCTGCAACGGGCACCAATTCACAAAGCACAACCACCAAATCCACCCTGACGTCTCCTACAAGCGTCACATACACGACAGCCACAACCACAGAAACGCGGCCCTCCACAGTAGCCACTACACAAACAGGCAAGACGACGGGGACAACCTCTCATGCCACATCTACCTGGAGAACCACAGGTACCAGTGACACCTCCACAGAGTCCCACGCGACAGGGACAACTTCTACTCCACCAGTGACATCCTCAGTCACTCCCACAGATACAGTCACTTCTCCGACATTCACCACCTCCACTCCAGTGACCACCAGTACCGTCACGACAAACACCAGTGGGCTTCCCAGTCCTACTTCTGTTTCTACCCCACAAACGGCTGCCACTTCGACCACAGAGACCACCCCGCTGTCCACCTTGATTACCTCACTCCCCACTGCCACCATTACATCAACCCCTGCATCTCCCACTAGCATTGTCACCACTGCCACAACCAGAATCACTACCGCTGACACTACAACCTCAATCACGGCAAGTTCAACCACTCCCTCCACGACACAAACGTCCATAACTACCACCAGTGACATGGCAACTAGTCCCACCCCAACTGCGACTCAAAGTACTTCTTCAGACAGCGTCTCCACAGGAAGCTCAGCCACATCCGCAATAACCCCATCTCCCTCTGCTTCTCATACCATGCAGACATCGACCACCATAACACCGTCTTCTGTTAGTACAGAAATCCCTACCACCACCCCAACAACGATCACTCCCACATCCGTGAGTACCACGGGGTCACTGACTACCACCACCGATCTCACGTCAACACTCACCCCTTCGAGTGCATCCGCTACCCCCACAAACATCATCACATCACCCCCACCACGCACAATACAGAAACAACATCCAGTGGCACCACCACCACTGCAACGACAGTTACTATGACAGCCACGCTCACAGGCACCCACAGCACTCCAGCTCCCTCCCACCCTACAAGCAGCTCCGTGACATCAGCAGGCTCCACACCTACCAGCAGTACCGGGACCACTCACACAGGAGTCCCACCTCATCTGCAACGGGCACCAATTCACAAAGCACAACCACCAAATCCACCCTGACGTCTCCTACAAGCGTCACATACACGACAGCCACAACCACAGAAACGCGAACCTCCACAGTAGCCACTACACAAACAGGCAAGACGACGGGGACAACCTCTCACGCCACATCTACCTGGAGAACCACAGGTACCAGTGACACCTCCACAGAGTCCCACGCGACAGGGACAACTTCTACTCCACCAGTGACATCCTCAGTCACTCCCACAGATACAGTCACTTCTCCGACATTCACCACCTCCACTCCAGTGACCACCAGTACCGTCACGACAAACACCAGTGGGCTTCCCAGTCCTACTTCTGTTTCTACCCCACAAACGGCTGCCACTTCGACCACAGAGACCACCCCGCTGTCCACCTTGATTACCTCACTCCCCACTGCCACCATTACATCAACCCCTGCATCTCCCACTAGCATTGTCACCACTGCCACGACCAGAATCACTACCGCTGACACTACAACCTCAATCACGGCAAGTTCAACCACTCCCTCCACGACACAAACGTCCATAACTACCACCAGTGACATGGCAATTAGTCCCACCCCAACTGCGACTCAAAGTACTTCTTCAGACAGCGTCTCCACAGGAAGCTCAGCCACATCCGCAATAACCCCATCTCCCTCTGCTTCTCATACCATGCAGACATCGACCACCATAACACCGTCTTCTGTTAGTACAGAAATCCCTACCACCACCCCAACAACGATCACTCCCACATCCGTGAGTACCACGGGGTCACTGACTACCACCACCGATCTCACGTCAACACTCACCCCTTCGAGTGCATCCGCTACCCCCACAAACATCATCACATCACCCCCCACCACGCACAATACAGAAACAACATCCAGTGGCACCACCACCACTGCAACGACAGTTACTATGACAGCCACGCTCACAGGCACCCACAGCACTCCAGCTCCCTCCCACCCTACAAGCAGCTCCGTGACATCAGCAGGCTCCACACCTACCAGCAGTACCGGGACCACTCACACAGGGAGTCCCACCTCATCTGCAACGGGCACCAATTCACAAAGCACAACCACCAAATCCACCCTGACGTCTCCTACAAGCGTCACATACACGACAGCCACAACCACAGAAACGCGAACCTCCACAGTAGCCACTACACAAACAGGCAAGACGACGGGGACAACCTCTCACGCCACATCTACCTGGAGAACCACAGGTACCAGTGACACCTCCACAGAGTCCCACGCGACAGGGACAACTTCTACTCCACCAGTGACATCCTCAGTCACTCCCACAGATACAGTCACTTCTCCGACATTCACCACCTCCACTCCAGTGACCACCAGTACCGTCACGACAAACACCAGTGGGCTTCCCAGTCCTACTTCTGTTTCTACCCCACAAACGGCTGCCACTTCGACCACAGAGACCACCCTGCTGTCCACCTTGATTACCTCACTCCCCACTGCCACCATTACATCAACCCCTGCATCTCCCACTAGCATTGTCACCACTGCCACGACCAGAATCACTACCGCTGACACTACAACCTCAATCACGGCAAGTTCAACCACTCCCTCCACGACACAAACGTCCATAACTACTACCAGTGACATGGCAACTAGTCCCACCCCAACTGCGGCTCAAAGTACTTCAGACAGCGTCTCCACAGGAAGCTCAGCCACATCCGCAATAACCCCATCTCCCTCTGCTTCTCATACCATGCAGACATCGACCACCATAACACCGTCTTCTGTTAGTACAGAAATCCCTACCACCACCCCAACAACGATCACTCCCACATCCGTGAGTACCACGGGGTCACTGACTACCACCACCGATCTCACGTCAACACTCACCCCTTCGAGTGCATCCGCTACCCCCACAAACATCATCACATCACCCCCCACCACGCACAATACAGAAACAACATCCAGTGGCACCACCACCACTGCAACGACAGTTACTATGACAGCCACGCTCACAGGCACCCACAGCACTCCAGCTCCCTCCCACCCTACAAGCAGCTCCGTGACATCAGCAGGCTCCACACCTACCAGCAGTACCGGGACCACTCACACAGGGAGTCCCACCTCATCTGCAACGGGCACCAATTCACAAAGCACAACCACCAAATCCACCCTGACGTCTCCTACAAGCGTCACATACACGACAGCCACAACCACAGAAACGCGAACCTCCACAGTAGCCACTACACAAACAGGCAAGACGACGGGGACAACCTCTCACGCCACATCTACCTGGAGAACCACAGGTACCAGTGACACCTCCACAGAGTCCCACGCGACAGGGACAACTTCTACTCCACCAGTGACATCCTCAGTCACTCCCACAGATACAGTCACTTCTCCGACATTCACCACCTCCACTCCAGTGACCACCAGTACCGTCACGACAACCACCAGTGGGCTTCCCAGTCCTACTTCTGTTTCTACCCCACAAACGGCTGCCACTTCGACCACAGAGACCACCCCGCTGTCCACCTTGATTCCCTCACTCCCCACTGCCACCATTACATCAACCCCTGCATCTCCCACTAGCATGGTCACCACTGCCACGACCATAATCACTACCGCTGACACTACAACCTCAATCACGGCAAGTTCAACCACTCCCTCCACGACACAAACGTCCATAACTACTACCAGTGACATGGCAACTAGTCCCACCCCAACTGCGGCTCAAAGTACTTCAGACAGCGTCTCCACAGGAAGCTCAGCCACATCCGCAATAACCCCATCTCCCTCTGCTTCTCATACCATGCAGACATCGACCACCATAACACCGTCTTCTGTTAGTACAGAAATCCCTACCACCACCCCAACAACGATCACTCCCACATCCGTGAGTACCACGGGGTCACTGACTACCACCACCGATCTCACGTCAACACTCACCCCTTCGAGTGCATCCGCCACCCCCACAAACATCATCACATCACCCCCCACCACGTACAATACAGAAACAACATCCAGTGGCACCACCACCACTGCAACGACAGTTACTACGACAGCCACGCTCACAGGCACCCACAGCACTCCAGCTCCCTCCCACCCTACAAGCAGCTCCGTGACATCAGCAGGCTCCACACCTACCAGCAGTACCGGGACCACTCACACAGGGAGTCCCACCTCATCTGCAACGGGCACCAATTCACAAAGCACAACCACCAAATCCACCCTGACGTCTCCTACAAGCGTCACATACACGACAGCCACAAACACAGAAACGCGGCCCTCCACAGTAGCCACTACACAAACAGGCAAGACGACGGGGACAACCTCTCACGCCACATCTACCTGGAGAACCACAGGTACCAGTGACACCTCCACAGAGTCCCACACGACAGGGACAACTTCTACTCCACCAGTGACATCCTCAGTCACTCCCACAGATACAGTCACTTCTCCGACATTCACCACCTCCACTCCAGTGACCACCAGTACCGTCACGGCAACCACCAGTGGGCTTCCCAGTCCTACTTCTGTTTCTACCCCACAAACGGCTGCCACTTCGACCACAGAGACCACCCCGCTGTCCACCTTGATTACCTCACTCCCCACTGCCACCATTACATCAACCCCTGCATCTCCCACTAGCATGGTCACCACTGCCACGACCATAATCACCACTTCCGCTGACACTACGACGCCTGACACCTCAATCACAGCAAGTTCAACCACTCCCTCCACGACACAAACGTCCATAACTACCACCAGTGACATTGCAACTAGTCCCACCCCAACTGCGGCTCAAAGTACTTCTTCAGACAGCAGCTCCACAGGAAGCTCACCCACATCCGCAATAACCCCATCTCCCTCTGCTTCTCATACCATGCAGACATCGACCACCATAACACCGTCTTCTGTTAGTACAGAAATCCCTACCACCACCCCAACAACGATCACTCCCACATCCGTGAGTACCACGGGGTCACTGACTACCACCACCGATCTCACGTCAACACTCACCCCTTCGAGTGCATCCGCTACCCCCACAAACATCATCACATCACCCCCCACCACGTACAATACAGAAACAACATCCAGTGGCACCACCACCACTGCAACGTCAGTTACTACGACAGCCACGCTCACAGGCACCCACAGCACTCCAGCTCCCTCCCACCCTACAAGCAGCTCCGTGACATCAGCAGGCTCCACACCTACCAGCAGTACCGGGACCACTCACACAGGGAGTCCCACCTCATCTGCAACGGGCACCAATTCACAAAGCACAACCACCAAATCCACCCTGACGTCTCCTACAAGCGTCACATACACGACAGCCACAAACACAGAAACGCGGCCCTCCACAGTAGCCACTACACAAACAGGCAAGACGACGGGGACAACCTCTCATGCCACATCTACCTGGAGAACCACAGGTACCAGTGACACCTCCACAGAGTCCCACACGACAGGGACAACTTCTACTCCACCAGTGACATCCTCAGTCACTCCCACAGATACAGTCACTTCTCCGACATTCACCACCTCCACTCCAGTGACCACCAGTACCGTCACGGCAACCACCAGTGGGCTTCCCAGTCCTACTTCTGTTTCTACCCCACAAACGGCTGCCACTTCGACCACAGAGACCACCCCGCTGTCCACCTTGATTACCTCACTCCCCACTGCCACCATTACATCAACCCCTGCATCTCCCACTAGCATGGTCACCACTGCCACGACCATAATCACTACCGCTGACACTACAACCTCAATCACGGCACGTTCAACCACTCCCTCCACAACACAAACGTCCATAACTACCACCAGTGACATGGCAACTAGTCCCACCCCAACTGCGGCTCAAAGTACTTCTTCAGACAGCGTCTCCACAGGAAGCTCAGCCACATCCGCAATAACCCCATCTCCCTCTGCTTCTCATACCATGCAGACATCGACCACCATAACACCGTCTTCTGTTAGTACAGAAATCCCTACCACCACCCCAGCAACGATCACTCCCACATCCGTGAGTACCACGGGGTCACTGACTACCACCACCGATCTCACGTCAACACTCACCCCTTCGAGTGCATCCGCTACCCCCACAAATATCATCACATCACCCCCCACCACGCACAATACAGAAACAACATCCAGTGGCACCACCACCACTGCAACGACAGTTACTATGACAGCCACGCTCACAGGCACCCACAGCACTCCAGCTCCCTCCCACCCTACAAGCAGCTCCGTGACATCAGCAGGCTCCACACCTACCAGCAGTACCGGGACCACTCACACAGGGAGTCCCACCTCATCTGCAACGGGCACCAATTCACAAAGCACAACCACCAAATCCACCCTGACGTCTCCTACAAGCGTCACATACACGACAGCCACAACCACAGAAACGCGAACCTCCACAGTAGCCACTACACAAACAGGCAAGACGACGGGGACAACCTCTCACGCCACATCTACCTGGAGAACCACAGGTACCAGTGACACCTCCACAGAGTCCCACGTGACAGGGACAACTTCTACTCCACCAGTGACATCCTCAGTCACTCCCACAGATACAGTCACTTCTCCGACATTCACCACCTCCACTCCAGTGACCACCAGTACCGTCACGAAAACCACCAGTGGGCTTCCCAGTCCTACTGTTTCTACCCCACAAACGGCTGCCACTTCAACCACAGAGACCACCCCGCTGTCCACCTTGATTACCTCACTCCCCACTGCCACCATTACATCAACCCCTGCATCTCCCACTGGCATTGTCACCACTGCCACGACCATAATCACCACTTCCGCTGACACTTCAACGCCTGCCACCTCAATCACGGCAAGTTTTCCCAGTCTCTCAACTTCCCAAATAGTCAATACTGTGTCCACCAACATTGCAACGACATCTATTCTGACTACACCGTATAGTACTTCTAGGGTTTCTCCCACATCCTCGTTTCCTGTTGTGGGTACGTCCACAAGTGCAATAACCACTTCCTTTAGTACTATCATCTCCTCTTCAATATCCACGGTATCAATGTCATCTTCTTCCCCTTCCACTAGTGTAAGTTCAATGCTCCCTACTTCCATTAGCTCCTCCAGTACAGACATTCCAGGTTCTTCTTCTGTCACTACTTTTCCTACTTCTGTTTCATCCAAAACTACAAGAACTTCTCCAATGACATCTTCTGTAATAACCTCTTCTACCGAAACAACCCCCATTGTTACTGTTTCTTCTACTACCCCATGTCCAGAATCTATATCCGTTACAATAGTGCCTACTTCTCCCACTACTCCATGTATAGAAATAGATCCAAGTGGTACAGTTCCATCTACACCCACCATCCCACTAACAGTCTTTACCTCTACTACTGTGATGGCCACCACTCCTCCTAGCTCCACGAGTATGACAACTGTATTTCCTACACTTACGGACACTTCTACTTCAGTTTTGGAAACTGACCCCACCAGCATCATAACTGACGCTCCTACTTCTGTCAGCACTGGGACTGTCCCCATTAACACAGTTTTGACGAGCACACAAAGACCGAGCAGTGAGACGTGGACGAGCACCCACTCTGTAAGCACCCAAGATGTGTCCAATATCACTAGCTTCCCACTGACCCCGAAACCAAGCAGCAGCTTTCCAAGTTCCACGATGACTTCAAGCAAGTTGACAAGCCCCACCTCAACCATCATTAGGACTTCAGAGACACCTGCGGCCACTACTCAGACTCCCACCACTTTGACGTCACTCAGGACAACTTCGACCACTCCTCAGAGGACCACACAGTCTATGCTGACAACCACCGCAGGTCAGACCTTCTCTTTCCCCTGCTAAAGTCTCGTGTCACCAAGGTCAGGGCCTACGCTGAACTTCCCTTTCTCCTGTGTTGCCCAGGCACCTGCAACAATGGTGGCACCTGGATACACGGCCGCTGCCTCTGCCCCTCGGAGTTCTCTGGGGACCACTGTGAGCTCCAGGAGGTCAGGTGCCAGAACGGGGGTCAGTGGGATGGCCTCAAGTGCCGCTGCCCCCAAACCTTCTATGGTTCCCGCTGCGAGTTTGCTGTGGAGCAGGTGGAACTGGGTGAGTCTCCAGGGCCCTGCCCTCTGCGCTTTCATCCTGGGAGGTGCCCCTGGCTCCCTGGGCCCAGCACTGTGGTTGGCCTGTAGTCACCCATGCTGTTTTGTCCAATCTGCTGAGCTTTGGACCATGGATGCCCTCAGGTCTGGATGGATCCCTGCCTTCTCTCGCAGGCCTTCCCCTATCCTATCTCATGCCTCTTTTCCACCCTCACCTCTAGGAAGTGGCTGGGACCACACTCCTTCTGGGGCCTCCTACCAGTCTGGGCTGCTTGTAGCTCTATTTTTCTAAATCCTTCTGTAACAAACTACCACAAACTTAGCAGCTGAAACAACATATATTTTTATCTTACAGTTCTGTAGACTAGAAGTCCAACGTGGGTCTTGCTGGGCTATAATCATGGTGTCGGCAGGGCAGTGTTCCTTTCCGGGGAATCCATTTCTTCGCCCCTTCCAGCTTCTGGAGCCTTCCATGTTCCGTGCCTCAAGATCCCCTCTCTCCACATTCAAAGCCAGCAACGTTGCATCTCTGTGCCTTTTTTTCATGCTCACATCTTCCTCTGACTGATTCTGATCTTTCTGCTTCCCTCTTCCACTGTTAAGGACCTTGTGATTGTATTGGGCCTACTCGTTAATTTTCCCATATTAAAATCAGCTAATTAGCAATCTTAATTACATCTGTAACTTTGGTTCCACCTTGCCATTAGCATAACATATTCACAGGTTCTAGGATTTAGGACATAGGCATCTTTGGGGGCCATTATTCTGACTTCCACTGGGGCAGACAAGGGAAAGACCACAGGCCTGACTTCTGTGCACCCAGACTTCATCCTTTCCCTCATTTCGGGACAATTCATCCCAAAATTCCTACCTCTCTCCTTCCTGCTATTCAGTTAGTCCTCAGGGATCATGGAGAGGGGCATGGGAGGAGCCGCTGGGTCGGGGTGGTGTTGGTAATGTTAGACAGAAGTGGATGGTGAAGTGACCAGCACAGGGCATGCTGTGTGCAGACACGGTGGACACTGAGGTGGGCATGGAGGTGTCTGTGCAACAGGATTTCTCCCCGGAGCTCAGTGACAACACTTCTAAGGCCTACTCGGATTTCACCAACACCTTCAGGAATCAGGTGAGGGGTAGGAGACGGGAATCAAGGGTACTCCCCTGCAGCTGAGATTGGGAACCTGGGTGCCCTCAGGTCTGGAGGTTCAGATGTGAGCTCAGGAATCTTTGGCATTTCAGATGAAGAAGATTTACCAAAATGTGCAAGGATTCCAGGATGTGGAGATCCTGTCCCTGAGGTAGGAGACCCTTCTGCGGCCCTGGAGGTAGTGTTAGGTCGGGGAAAGGGATGTGAAGAAAGGCTGGAGAAGCCAATCCTTGCTTTTGGAATCAGCAGATTTCATAAAGAGAAGGGTAGAGGGAGTATGCAAGGGAATCACTCCATGGGGGACTTTTGTGATCATTTTCCGGGGTTATTTCTCTGTAAGAGGGATGCAACCCCACCTTTTTAAGCACACTGGAAGGAGAGGGACTGTATGAGACATGCAGTGAAGTGGTGCATGTGTGCTGGTGGGAAGCCTGGTGTCTGAACTGCAGTTGGTGTCTCTCTGGCTGGCACCTGTTCTGCTGGATGGGTCAGCATGAGTGAGGCAGGGAGCCCACGATGTCCTGATTTGGTAACGGTTTGAGGCAATGCAAGAGAAACGCAATCATTCCTTGTCCCACCTTTCCAGGTTGACCACCTCAGGGATGCTGGCAGTGCCTTCTGATCATAATGTGCCTGGAATCCCAACTCATTGCCTCTGTCCCCTTTCCCCCCAACACCCATGCACCTGTGGTTGGTCCTGGAGGTGTCCTACTAAGGAGCTATGCGCCCCAGGCCTGGGCACCTTTTAAGACCCCTGACTCTCTCGACCCCCTCAGGAGTGGCAGCATCGTGGTGGACTATTTGGTGCTGCTAAAGTTGCCCTTCAGCGGCCAGCTGGAGAAAGAGTACGAGGAGGTGATGGGGGTTCTGCAGGAGGAGCTCCAGGAAGTCAGCCAGAACCAGGACAGCTGCCAGAGTAACCAGTGTGAGTGGGGGCTTGGGGCCTCAGGCTGGAGGGAGAAGTCAGGCTCGCAGCCAGTATCCCAGCCTGTTCCAGCTCAGACAGGGGCCCCCTGGCCTCTGGTGCCAGCCCTCTGGTACCTCCAGAAGGTTGGGAGAAGGGACACGGGTCCACAAACAACTGAGTGAAGCATGGGGCTAAGGAGGGCTTGCCAGAACCTGGGTGCTGGAAAAGAGATACCCGCGCCCCCCCCCCCCTACAGTTCTCAAGGTTTCCAGGATGACTGAGGACCCTGATTATTCAGGGGAGATGAGGGAGGACAGCCCATCCACGCCTCCCCTGCACTGCCAGAGCCCTTGCTGCCCCTCCCTGTGCTTTGCCTGGCTTCCCTGGCCCTGACCTCTTGACACCCCCTCCAATTCCACCTATGCCTGTGTCCCTCCAGCGCTGTGTTTTAAGCCTGACTCCATCAAGGTGAACAACAACTCCAAGACCGAGCTGACCCCGGAAGGTGAGGGGATGGTAAAGGGCTGAGTGGCCCCAGGAGGACATGACCCCTTCCACCAGGGACCTCTACCCATTGAAATTCCCTGGGGTAGAGGGGGAGGCCTTTTGGGGAGGCAGGTGATGTGGCTCAGTGGGGCTGCCCTTCCTGGGGCAGCAGGGAAGGTGAGGAGAGAGTGAAGAGCCTGGAGACTTGCCCTCCCCTCATCAATCCCAAGGTCTACCTCACCACATCTCACCTCGGAAATGTAGTCCTCCCTATCCGTTTTCAGAGTCATTATAACCAGGCACCTGAGTACAGTGGATGAGGTCTCTGTCTCTCTGCACCCCCCTACCCAACCCGCAGCCATCTGTCGCCGCGCGGCTGCCCAGGGTTATGAGGATTTCTATTTCCCCTTGGTGGAGGTGAACCGGCTCCGTTGCGTCACCAAATGCACGTCGGGCGTGAAGGATGCCATCGATTGTAACCAAGGCCAGTGCCTTCTGGAAAGGAGCGGTCCTGCTTGCCGGTGAGGCCCCGCCCACATCCCGCAGGGCCTACAAGCCGCCCCCGCTCACCCCCCCAGGCCCCGCCCCTCGATGCCCTGCACACCTGCCCTAGGGTGGACCCCGCCCGGGAGGTGGTGAGGGTCTGTGACCTGTGCCCCCCTCCTCCAGATGCTTTTCCACGGACACTCACTGGTTTTCTGGCCCGCGTTGCGAGGTGGCAGTCGCCTGGAAGGCTCTGGTCGGGGGCCTGGCAGGGGCTGCGGCGCTGCTGTTGCTGCTGGTGGCGCTCGGCGTCTTCTTCCTGCGCTCCCAGAGGAGGCGCGGCCAAAGCGGAGGCCGGTGAGCGCTCTGGGGATAGGCGTGAGGGCGGCAAAGGGTTCCCAGACTGAGCGGCCCTGCCCTGACCACGTGGCACCTCGACCCAGGTCCTGGGAAGACGACAGGACATGGTTCGAGATGTGGGATGAGAACACCGTGGGGACTTTTACAAACTTGGGCTTCCTGGACGACGGAACAGGTAAATCCTGTCTCCTGGGGAAGGGAGGTAGGGGCTGTCCTGGGAACCACTGTGGCCTGGGCAGGACCCAACTACCTCCCTCACCTGAGACAAGCATATACCTCGTGCCATGAAGCTTACGTCGCCGCTTGCCTGCGCCCCTCCCGAGGAAGGTCAATGTCCAGCACAGGCCATCCCTGCAGGCACAGGGCTACAGGAGCCCCCGAGCCCTGCCTAACTCACGTTTTCTCCCGCCTCCTTTTCCTGTCCCTTCTTTTCTCATTCTCTAGTCAAGGAGGAAGACTTCCACGTGGACTTGGAGGCTGTGGACCCCAATGTGAGGGTGAGGGGGCAAAGGGGGGATGGATGGTAAGGGACTCACCCAAGTCCAGCTCCACCTGCCCTCTCCCTCCTAGCCCCCTCCGCACCCCCCAGGGTGGGGCTGAGCTAGGACCAGAAGGCAGTGGATTCCCAGGCAGGCTGAGCAGGGTGACTCCCTCTTCTCACTCCCTCTCTCACACACTCTGTGACAGATACACATCCAGAGACCTGAGGTGTCCTCCCTGTGAGCCCAGCACTACCCCCTCTACCCTGCCCGGGACAGCAGGAATGCACCATCTATACTGCATCCATTTCAAGAGATGGTCCAGCGCAGTCTCCTGGTTTCCCTGGGAAGAATCAGATTGTCCTCTGGCCCCTGTCCTTCTCGCAACTTGGATGAAACCCACCTGCAGACCCAGTTCAGATCCAGGCTCTTCAACTCGGGGACCTTGGGCAAATCAGTAGCTTCTCTGAATGTGTGGAATAAGGACAGCATACTTGTTCTGATACCTTGTACAGTTGTGAAACCCAGAAGTGCTCGGTCAATTCTCTGTCCCAATGCACCTTTGTGTCAGCCCTCAGGCTTGGATGGCTTCTGTCCGATCCCCAGACCCCACGCCCTTCGCTGGGTCTCAGTCCTTAGTCTCTGCTTTCCTGAGTACATCCCGACAGCCTGTTCCTCGCCCTACACCTAAAGCTGGCCTGCAGCCCATCCCAGCCTCCAAACCTCTCCTTGTATCACTCCCTGCCATACTCCTTGCTCCCATTCCTTCAATCTTCTTCCCCTCTGAACCCACTTCTTAAATTACTGCCCCCTCACATCCCAGCCCCCAGCCCTGATGTCCCCCGGTGTCCATATTCTCCCTTTCCCCATCCTTAAACCCTCAGCCCTAATTCCTTACTTCCCACTCTGGTGCCCCAGTGCTAAATCCTCCTTCTGCCCCCATACCCTTCTCCCTAGCTAGGCACAGAGGCCCCCTGCATCTTAGGAACCCCAGCTCTGTCCCCCAGGCTCTGGTCCTCTATTCTAAGTCTCCATCCCTTCCTCTCACCCCCAAAGGCCCTGGGTCCCGGCAGGTGGGGAGTGAGATATGGGTTGCCCCAGGTCCTCAAGGATGAGGGGAAGTGGGGCCCTGAGGTCGAGAAGTTCCCTCAGCCTCCTCCTCCTCATTCCCCTCACTCTCCCTCCCCTCCCTTACTGCCTCACTCTGTCTTCCAGCCCCTTCACCTCTCCTCCACCCTGCCCTCTTCCTGCTCTCACCCTGTCCCTGCAGTAACCTCTGAGGCTGGAAGCCCCAGCCTCCTTGGCAGGAATCTCTCTTGTGGGGACAGGAAGTCTGTGAGTCCTCAGTTCTTCACGAATATAGCATTTATTGTAAAAGCAGCTGCTCTGTGTCTTTTTCCTGTTCACTTCCTGGTGTCTCCACTTGGTTGGAGAACACGGACATCTGGAGATGTGGAGAGCCTGGGAACGCTCGTTTCTCCCAGCCAGGAAGGAAGGGGTCTGTGGGCAGCCCTCAGGGGACTTGACTGTCCTCGTAGGGAACATAGAGATTGGGGAAATTTACTGAGGGAGTGGATGGGGGGAGGGAGCCTCTCCATCAGCAGCAGGTGGGGGCCTGTTGGGTTTGTCATCTGTGCCCTTCCTTTCTTGACATCGGGAGCTTAGGGCTGGGTCAGGGAGATGGGTAGCCTAGGCTCGGTCAGCTGTCATTTGCACTGATGGGTAAGCTGGGTCTCCCCAAAGACCTTGGGCCTCTCCAAGCCTGGGTGGGAGACATACTCACACCAGGGCCTGCCCTGCCTGGGCTTTGGGCCCTTCTGTTTCCACTACTGTGGGCAGCCAGATTGGACTGGAGGTGAGGGTGCTCTGGGCTGACTATGTGAGGTTCTTTGGGAAAGGCCCAGGACAGGAGAGGGACTGGCAGTGGCCAGGAGTGTAGACCAGGATCACAAAGCCTTAGGTGTGAATGGAGCCCCACCCAGGACAGAGGTGGGGGTCGGAGGCCCTGGGGAAGGTATGCACTACTTTGGAAGGGGCCAGCTTGAGGTGGATGATGGGGAAGAAATACTGGAGGAAAGAGGGGTGGAATGGAGGGTCCTTCACTCGCCCTAGCCTGTTGCTGGCAGCTCCTTCCAAGGTTTGTTACCTTCTCCCTCCATACATAGTCACCCTCTCCCCCTGGCATTTCTCGGCCCCTGCCTCTTGGCAACCACGACATGCTCACACCTCTGGCTTCCTGTCCCTGTCCAGCCCTGCCCCACCTTTGGCTCTGGCTTCCTGGAAAGACCCTGGCTCTGGGCGGTCAGCTCTCAAGGAGTTAGAGGGAGGGAGGGATAACAGGCTGCCCTTTGGCGAACTCCCTGTGGTCACTATGCACCAAGCACCCAGCCCCATCACCACACCCACCCTGGGCCAGGTCTCTTCCCCCAAGGCAACGGTTCCAGGGCTCCTTTTTACAGCTGACCCTCCCCTTGGTGACACCCGTTTCTCGGTCCCTCCTGATGGGGGAAGATCCCGCTGCCAGGGCCCTGATCTCCAGGAGATGCTGGGGATCTGGATCCTGCTGCTGGCTCTCTGGCTCTAGGTGCCCACCAATGCCACAACGACCCCTGGTGAGTGAGACCTGCCGGGCGCTCCCTGCTGGTCATGGAATGTGCTGTCCTCCGGCAGGGATGCAGGTGGCTGGCCTACCTCCATCTTTCCCTCCCTCCCTCTTTCTGCAGGGGAGGGGCTGCCACAGGGCTGTACATCAGCCCTGACCTCATCCTGCCTTTGGGGGGGCTAAAGTGGTTAAAGTGGTCACCCTGGGTGCAGAGGAAGGGGCGTGGCCTGTGGTTTTGCAGTTGATGGCCAGTACCACACCCCTGGCCCAGGGACTGAGTGAGGGCTAGAATTTACCCTCTCTGCTTTTGAGGCTTCCCTTGGGGGAAGAGGGACTTTTTCTTTACCTAGATAGTGGTCTCTGCCTGCCCTCTTCCTGGTGGCTGCATCTGCCCAGAGGGCCAGGTCTTTCCGACCTCACAGAGGCACTCACTGTATAGGCTGCCAGCCCTGACAGGGAAGGGAAGGGGTTCGGCATCTTCCCTCTTGCTTGGGGAGAGGCTCAGGGGCACCTGGAAAAGTCCCTCTAATTAGAAACAGCTGAAGGGCTGCGGGGGACACAGGCTCTGGGGTTCTTCTTGAACCTTGTCATGGCTATTTGTCTAGGAAGCTACTGGTTATAAGCTGATTTCCTGTGGGTTCCCTCATGCAGAACAGACTTGCTAATCCCCCTGAGACAGGGAAGAGCTGTGGGGAAGGGGTGGGCAGGGCAGACCCTGGAGCAGTGGGGTGAACGAACCCAAGGCCCCAGGTAGAAGGGGCAGCTCTTGAGCTGAGGGACTGCAGGGTGTGCAGGGTGGGCTGGGAGCAGGGGTCTCTGCAGGGAGGTCATGAGATAACCTATGAGGGAACTCGGGCTCTTAGAATCCACCTCAGGCCACCATGCACTGACATACCTCCTTCTCCCCTACCCAGACATTCGGGGTGGCAGTGGCACAGGCCAGGAGGAGCTGAGGGGAGAGGAGCAAGGGCTGTGAGTGTGAAGTGCATTGATATAGGGCATTATGAAAACATATTCATTACAGATATATTAGCTTTAAGTTAATAAACAGAAAATAGGAAGCTATGAAGGTGTGGTGAGGGAGAGGGTCGCCCTTAAGAGGGGTCCTCCCTGTCCCCACTCCCCGGGCAGACTCCAGGCCTCTCTCTGGCCAGGTTATCTGAGGAGAGGGATGCTGGTGGTGATGATGATGATGATGAAGATGATGAAAGGCCCGGCAGTCAGCAAGTGCATTGCCTGTGCATCCAGCCATGCATTAGAGACAACCCCCCACACAAGCAAAGGCCCCTGTTTCTAAGGCACTGACGCAGGTGAATCCATTAGCATGCAAAAGAGTCAAAAAACACTATGGTAAATGCAGAGAGCCATCAGGAGCAGGGAGGTCGGGCAAGTAGGGTCATTCCAGGGGACTCCAGAAGGTCTGATGATACCTGGAGGCCGCTTGCCCACTTGCAGAGGGCTCTGCTATTTACAGACCATTTCAGAGCAAATGACTCACAAGGAAGGTTGTGTAAGGAAGTGAAGGCAGACAGGAAATTGAGACTCAGAGAGGGTGAGTGACCTACCTGGGGCCACACAGCAAATAATTAACATGACCTCACCCATTTAACACTAGGTTTGTGTTGCCCAGTCCTGCTCTGGAGGACCTCAGCCGTCTGCAAGATACCCCTTTCCCTCCCCCCCAACCTGCATGTGTTCTGGGTTCTCAGGGAGGGGTTCAGATGTTGGGTCAGAGAACACCAGTGGCTTTTTTCCTAATCTGCACCCTCCTCTGATTCTTCCAGTTCTCCGTGAGGATTGATGAGGTGTTAGACTAGTAAACAGTGGGGAGAAGGAATGCCAGTCTGAAAAGGTAGGGAAAACACGTACATGGCTATGCAGGGCAACCAAAGCATACGAGTGCCCGGAAGGTGAGGGGGCGTGTACTGGATGGGCTTGAAGTTCAGTAGGGAATCTGGGTGACAGGAGCATTAAAGCCAAGTGGAGGCTTTTAGATACCAGAGGGTCTCCATGGGTGGGTCACCCCTGCCAGTGCAGATCTGAAGAGAGGCACTGAGAGCCATTTGACATGAAGCCGGGAAGATCCAGCTGGAGACCAAACTCCCCTGGAAATGGAGAGGAATGTTCCTTTTGATAATGGGCTGTGGGGGCATGGAGATAGATGGTCCTAAATCCTGTGTGATTAGGGGGTCAGGGGCCTCTATTTGATGATTGACAGGCCTCCAGGTGGGCCTGTTGAGTTTGGGGTGACCATGGAGTTTCTGGGTCAAGTGTCCTGGAGGCCTAGGACTCGGGATGGGGGGTGGGGGAGGGGCCTGGCAATAGAATTCTACATTCCCCATCAGCTGCTGGGGCCACAAAGTCCAGACAATGCCGGGATCAACACGAGGATTGGAGCTTGTATCCGGTTTTGTGTACATGAAGTTCCAAAGAGCTCATGGTAAGGGTGGAGGGGGAGCTCCTCAGGATGGCAGTGGGGTGGGGACTGTCCCGGAGGGGCTGGGGCAGGAGCTGGAAGGGGTCAGAGAGCTCTGTGGCCTAGAAAGGTGAAGGTGGGAGTGAACTGATGACCACGTACAAAATTGGGAAGAGTGTGGTGAAGGTGAGAACAGATTTGTTCACAACAGACAAAGGGGCAACCTTTGAAACTTGTGTGATGTAAATTGAGAGTAGTTAAAAGGAAGGCTGTTTTATATAGAGTAATAAACTTACTCATTCAGCAAACACAGGAGGCCTGGCTTGGCCTGGCCAGATGCTCTGGATGAGGCAGGATGAAAAAAACAGTTTATCGTTGAGTATTGGAGATGGGAACATGGGAACGGTACAGAAAGAAGCACAATCCAAGCCTGGTGCTGAGGCTCCGAGAGGGTCCCTGGATGATGGAGGAGTGTGGAGATGGGCGTCCGGGTCCGCTTCTGCCGGGGCTGATCGAGGAGGCTGCAGGGAGAGAAAGGCAGAGTTTGGTGGCTGTTAGGTAGTACAGGGAGGAAGTATTAATAGTTACTCAAAGGACTTTGGCAAATTCAGAACTGACACAGCCATAGGTAGCTACAGAGAGCCGTGGAATGTTGATTAAAAAGTTCCCTGGGGTACAGCAAATCTGGCTGATGATTAATATAACAGCAGACCCTGTAGTCTGGCTGTTAAATTAATCATCATCAAAATTATTGACGTTCATTGATGGTCTGCTATATATAAGACAGTGTTGTAAATGATATCTACGATCTCATTTAACTCTCCCTAAAACCTAGGAGAGAGTGCTGTTACGGATTTCTGTTTTACACATGGGGAAACTGAGGCTCAGAGACGTTAAATTACCTGTTCAAGCTTACCCATCCATCAAGTGGAAGAGCCAGGATTTAAGCTCAAGCTGCCTGGCACCAGAGCCCACATTCTTCCCCACTTGCTATAACTGGGGAGGCCCATGTGAATTAATTTCCCAGGACTGCTGCAACAGATCACCACCAACTTGGTGGCGACAAACAACAGATATTTATTCTCTCACAGTTGTGGAGGCCAAGAGTTTGAAATAAGGTATCACCAGGGCCCACTCTCTCCATCTTGGGGGGGGGGATCCCTCCTTGCCTATTCCAGTTTCTGGTGGCTCCTTGTCTGTGGTGGTATAAGTCCCCTCTCTGCCTCTGTCTTCACATGGCCTTTCCTGTGTGTGTCATATTTCTCTTCTTTCTTTTATAAGGACAGCAGTATTTGGATTTAGGGCTCATGCTAAATCCAGGATGATCTGATCTTGAGATAAACAAAAGGAAGAAAAATCTCACTTAACCTTACCACTCCAATAAACATGGTTAACATTTTGGTCTATTTCTGAATATGTATTTAGATTTATTCTGTGGGCAGTTCATATTTTAATAGCTGATCAATATTGCATGCTGTGGAATGCGATAGTCATTTAACCAGTCTCCCATTCTTCGTTTCTTGCACATGGTCACCCTTTTTCACTATAACAAATAATGATGTATAAAAAATTTTTTTATCTGCATCAAATTACTTTATTTTAGGATCAATAACTAGAAATGGAATAATTAAAATGGCATGACTCTGTCTATGGTCCCTGATGCATATTTTCAAATCATCCTTTAGAAATATGATACCAAGCTAACGTCCATCGGCATCATGAGAGAATGCCCCGACCAGCACTAGCTATTATAATCTAACCCAGTGAGGGGGATGCAATTTGACAGGTAAAAATAAATAGTATCTCGCTTTGTTTTGACTTTCTGTGCTTACTGGTGAAATTGAGTTAGTATTTTCTTCTCAAAGGCTTGTTGGCCATTTGAGTTTCTTTCTTTGGTGAATGTCTGAGCTTTTCTTTGCCCAGCTGCCTAGTGGAGTGTCCCTGAGCCTGGAGGTTGACTTTGGGAAGGACAGCGTCACCTGCTCTGCCACATCCTTTGAGGATGCCATTGCCGCCAGAATCTTGGACTGGGAGGGGTCCGAAGCTTTTTACCCAAGACACTATTCATGGCAGCGATTCCTTGTCCCTCCCAGGAGTGAGTGAAAGCCTCGGGCGCAGAATGGGTTGCCCGCCTGGAGGGTCGGGAGTGAAGCAGAAACTTTAGCATGGGGCTTCCACTGAGACAGTGATCAGCAAAGAATAGCAGAAGCAAGGAGAAAGATGAATACAGGTGATGGTATCTTGGGACCTGAAGGGAATGTGAAATTCCAGAGAAGGAAGGGCAGCCTGGCAAGATGGACAGGGAGTTGGGCCCTCAGAGCTCATGGGTGCGACCTGAGAGGCAACTGTCCTAGAGATATGGATGGTTAAGGACAGACTGGCAACTAAATGAAGTAAATGGTATGCATGCAGGAATAAAGACGAAGAGAGAAGTATGTGCAGAGTCTATTCTAATGGGTATCCTGGCCTTTGCTGGGGCCCCGGTGGCCCACTGTGTTGCCGCCATTGCCTCATCAGTCTTCCTGCCTCTGCTCTCCCTGCTCCTTCAATCCAAGGCTCTGCTTCTGAGGCAGAACCGTTAGGATCATGGTGTTTTGCTGGACATTTGTAACTGCTGCTCTGTTGCCTTACAGCTGCCAAACCGTTTGTTCCGCCGCACTCTTCCCAGGATTTCACAAGGGAGTGCCTCAGCAAACTGAGGCCCGATGGAATTATATTGGTCCCTCCCCTTCAGTGGATTCCTTGGAGATGTGCCTGTGTGTGTGAAGGCAAAGTCCAGGCTAGAACACAATGGGAGCTTTCGGAGAGACAGCCAGCAGGCTACTAACACACAGATCTTGAGATTAACAATCTTTTACCTCTTTAGAAGTTTACCAATAAAAACTACACGTTGGCTCGATTCGGGGTTCAGTCTCTGAGACTGTTCCCCTTGGCCCGTGCTTGCATTCTATTTGTGGCTACTGTCTTTTCTTAACCCTGCATCACACTTCTCCCTCCCCACACCCACATTGTGCTGGACACGACACTGCTCAGTCAAGTCCAGAGCTGGCTCCACCTCGCCAGCCTTCCCTCTGCCGTTGCCCGTCTCTCAGTGTCCAGTTGCACCCCAAGCACACACTCTGGGCCTCTACATGTGCTGTTTCCTCAGCTTGAAAACTTCTCCTTCCTTTCTCTACTCTCCAAAGTCTTTCCTTGTGCTAAAAAAGTAAAAGCCACCTTTAGGTTATGCTTGAATTCTAACTTACCAGCTGGCTGAACTCGGAAAGTATTTAATCCTCAGAACCTCAATTCATGTGTGAAACAAATGTTAATATCAACTACACAGGATTGCATTAAATAACTAATTCAGAATGTCCAGGATTCATTCATCATCTACTTTGGAGGTCCTCAGTGCGCACCTGCTCTGGGTCAGGCTGAATGGGGTGGAAATGTTCTTTCCTCTTACAGACACTCTCTGTGCTCAGAGAGCGAGGAAGATACTTCATAGGCAATAATATCCACAATCATTGATCACAACCATGAAGGTGCAAGTACAGGATCTGATAGGTGGCCAGTCACTGGCTGCCTCTCCCCACCCCTATTTATTCTTCGTTAGTCAGTTAGAGACATGATCATAAACTGCCTTTATATGCTTTTGCATTGCTTAACTTGTCTATTTTTATAACTTAAAAAGTCCAATAAAATTTATAATGCCTAAATCTTCTTTTTTTTTTTTTTTTTGAAGTTTCCTCAGCAAGAAAGGCAGCAGTGCTGTTCTCTCCCTCCTCCCAGCCCCGTTGGCTCCCACTCTCTGGTCCCGTGAGCCTCAACTACCCCTACATTGCATTGGGAGCCCATCAAGGGATGGGGGCTCATTTGTCTTTGATCCTTAGGGCTGGCAGTCGCAAGTAACTGTTGTTGGATGAAAGCCTGGACAGGTGGGCTGCAGAGCTGAGAAGTGCTTTTCCCATGCACGCACAAAGGCAGGGAGACTGCACACTGTGGTTGCCTCTGGGTGAGATACAGAGGGGGCTTCCGAGGGGCAAATGGAGGAGGCACCCTCAGAGGCCAGGAGGGCAGAGGGGCCCTTTGCTCAAGGGAGAGATAAGCAGGAGAAGGCATCTCAGGTCCGCCTGCCCTGCTTGGGTTCACTCTGAGCCCTGCCACCCTCTGCTTTGTGTCGACCAGAGCTCCCAAATGCAGTTTCTCCCTGATCCCCCTCATATCATGACTCAGGGATGCCCCCACCTCCATCCTTGGAAGGCTCCCCAGCTCAGCCCCTCTGTTTCCACTATGCTGAATTAGACCGAACCTAACTTGGAGACAAGAAGATTCGGCAAAACAAATGTGTCTACTGGCTTACAACAACCAAGCAATCCCTTCAATTTGTTTTCATTAATTTAGAATTCTAAAGATCTTAGCCTTTGTGGAAGCTTCCACCTGAACTGCATTAATCAACCATTTGATGGTGTTTTTCCCCAAATATTTTGATGGTGATCTGCAAAGCCAGCTATCCAGAACAGTTGACGTGGATGACATGTCTTGACTAATTGTTCACTCTCTGCCTACCTTGGCCTCCTGTCTGGTCCAGTTCCTGGCCTTGCCCCGTGACTGTTTCTTTCAGGACCCCGTGAAAATTGGGACATCGAGGACGGTGGAGAGTGCCACTGCCCTGGCGGCCTCCACGGTCCCCTCTGCCAGTGGTCAAGGTCCATTCTCTTGAGAGGTGAGAAAGATTCAGGTCATCTTTGGGGAGGAGGGAGAGGCTGCCAGGAAGGATAAGAGGCCACATGCCTTGCCCTCTCAAGAAAATCCCCTATATACCATCCTGTAGGATTTCTAATAACCCCTAGGTTTATGTCACTATTGTCACAAAGATTCTTTTTATACTGGGTCTTATTCATCTCATTGGCAGAGTGAAGAAAAACCAGGGATTATAGTCCCTTCTTACATAGGAAAAGAGAGTTCTACATGTGCAGTCACATGTTCTAAGTGGCACAGAGAAGACAGAAGAAGCCCTCCAGTCTCGGGGTGCAGGCCCAGCACTCTCCCTGTTAAACAGCTATAGCGCATTGTCCCAGGGTGGAGGACCTCACCTGGGCAGGTTGTGAGGGTGACAGGATGGCCCGGTAGAGGTGGGAGAGTGGCTAGCCCTTGTATAAATGTGTCTGGAGGCAAAGGACAGGGAGTGAATTATGCACGGTAATGTACCTTAGCTCTGGCTTGGTGGGAACTGCTAGGATAGAGAGGAATCTCAGATGTAAAGGAGGACAGGAAAGAGAGACTCGTAGACTAAATATCAGCCAGATGATGGAAGGTGAGTGTGTGGTCTACAAATCACAGAGTTTGAGCAGCAAAAGGAATGTTAATGGGGCATTAGTGTGAGTGCAACTATCTGCTCGAATTTATGCCAGAGCGCCCAAATAAATGAACACGTCCCAGTGTGCTCGGGGTGGAATGTGCAGGCAATATTGGGCAGAAATATATATTTCTACACAACAATACAGATTTGTCAAAATTCATAGCCATACGACTAGCAATTCAAGTCGCCAATGACAATTACCTAGTAGCACCTTGACCTCTAGACAAACTATAGTATTCTACAGAAGAGACCAAGGTCTAGACCACCATGGGTAAACTGTCTAAATCTGCAGGTTCCCCTGTCACTTTCTATATCCCTGAAAAGTAAAGCCCTGTTTCAGTATCATGGGCTGACGAGCTATCTTCCAGGCAGGCTGGGACAGACTGCCACTAAACTCAATGACAAATTCACTGATGACCACAGGATCATCTCTGATTCTTCGCAACCCACAGAGTCATCTTCAACCACCCTTACTGAGAATGTGTCACATCAAGTTCCAGTGACTCCTTTACGTCTTCTGGTGGTGAAGGACCCTCAGCCACATTTACCTCGGTGGAATCCACTGTCTCCACAACCATCTCAGAGTCATCGAAATACAGTCTCTTCCTACAACACAGGTTCTACTCCCTCAAGTCCCAGCATATTTTCTACCAATTCCCTGCCCATTGGACACAGTGCTACAACTCACGCTGGATTACCCTGTCTTCACAACCGTGCCTGATTTGTCCAAGTCAAATCTTTCCTGGGGAATCTTGTCTTCCACAAATGGTAGAAGTGCTGCATCCCTTTCAAGCCCTGACCATGTATTTACCACCTGTGTTGTCTCAGCATGGAGATCCAAAATCCTCCTGGACTGATCCACTGTCTTTATAGTTATCCCTGATCCATCAAAACATACAGCTACCGCAGATAGCACCGTTACCAAAGAGGATAGAATTTCTGATTCCACATCAAGCCCAGGTGAATTTTTTACCACTTCTGGTGGACTAAATAACATCTTTTCCTCAAGGACCCACTTTCTAGACAATAAGCTCAGACATGTCCACATCAACATTTTCTGCCTACTCTTTCTACAGCATGGACAATGCAAGTCCTACTTTTCCATCAAGCCCCAGTGAGCTCTCTAGCTCCAGTGTGGCCTTGGAAGACACAGACATGACTCTCAGAGTCAATTGTCTACACTACTGTTTCTGACTTGTCCAAATCACCTACTTCCTTTGAAGCCTCCTTTACAAGAGCTGAAGGATCTTCCACTACAGGTGATTATCAAGAAACACCCACATGCTTTACTGTGGAATTCACTGTCTCCACAATCTCCTCAAATTCATCAAATCTAATAGTTCCTCATGATACCTTCTATGTTACTGAGAATACAAGTTGTTCTTCCCCATCTGGTCCTGGTGATTTAATTTCCACCACTGTGGTCTCTGGGCAAACATCCACAGCCTTTCTCAAAGCATCCACTGTCTGCACAGCCATTTCTGATTTGTCTCACCTCACTGGTTCAGCTGTCACCTCCTGTTCCACGTCAGTGGAAGTCCTGTTTCCACATCAAGCTCTGGTGAATTATCCTCTACCACCTTTGTCTTTGGACAAACAGCCAGTTTTCATGGAAAAGCTAACTGTCTACATTACTGTTTCTGATTTGTCCACTTCCCCAGACTCTACCGTGCTTTCAGCAGCCCCTCCTAGTTCTGGGCTGAGGTTGTCACCAGCCTTGATGTCCCCATCTGAGCTTGCTCACAGGCCCAGCTGCATCTAGAGTTGGGCCAAGACCCTAGTAGTCCTGGCTCAGTATGGAGGGCATGGTATAGAAGAAAGGGGAGACTGGCCAACCCCCGGGGCAGAGGGCAGCATCTCTGTTTTGTTATTTTTTTCATTTATTTATTTTTTTCCCCTTCTACCGCCTCTACCCCTCACTCTAGTTCAAGCCGTTGTTTCTCAGTCTAGTTGTGCAGGACACAGCTCCTTGGCCCATGCTTGTATTATGAGTCTTGCGCTCCCCACCAGCTGAGGCAGTTGGTCACCTGTCACAGCATCTCACGGCAGCTCTCTCCGGCTGTCAGCTGCTCACCATGGCTGCCGACCACTCATGCTGGCTGCCAGGCACTCATGGCAGCCCTTGGCAGCTCGTCTGAGATCACGCTGACCTCCGGCTGCTCACGGCAGCCCAGCTCCAGGGAGAGCTGTTGTTCACAATCTTAGCTGTAGAGGGCGCAGCTCACTGGACCATGTGGGAATCCAACCGGTGACCTTGGCATTGGGAGCACAGAGCTCCAACCACCTGAGCCACCGGGCCGGCCCTGTTTTTTCTCCATCACCCTTAGCAGGCTCCTCAGTGCTGTGCTTCGGTGAGGAGGTCACCACTGTGAGCGAGACTGTGAAGCTGGGCTTTGACATGCAGGGTAAGCGGCTCAGTGAAGTGGTGGGTGTGGGGGAGTAGAGTGTGGGCCATAAAATTGGGGGCTATGGGAGTGTTAATCAGGCTAATGCTTGCAGTCCACCCCTCACCCCAGAGCAGTGCACTCAGGATGCTGCAAAGGACTATGCCCAGTTCTACTATGTGGATTCGGTGGACGGGAAGCTGGCCTGCATGACCACGTGCACCTTGCGGATGAAGTCGAAACTAAACTGTCACCAGGGCAAGTGCCAGCTGCAGCAAAGTGGCCCCCGCTGCCTGTGAGTGCCGAGCCCCTCTAAGGCTGGTACACACCTTCTCTGGTGGTAGGGCCACATCCTCCCCCACAGTCATCCAAGAAGGCAGGGATGGGGTGGGTGGAGCTCGCAAGGCACTACCTCCGCTTTCCTCTACATCCTTCTTTCCCATACCTGGTCTCCCATCACCCCCACCCCACCAGAGGGAGGGGGAGGCACTGATTATAGACATGAGCATTTTAGGAGTGAGCCAGCCCCTTCATGAAAAAGTTCCAGTTATTTCCAAATCTATATCTATATATCTGTACCTGTCATTCACTTCCCTATGTCATCAGCCATGGTGCCATTATCATCTCTAGCTATAGATGGGCAGTAAGTTCGAGAAACCATAAATTAAAGTACAAAATACAGAACGTGAGAACAGGCTCATAAAGGTGCCAGCTACTTAGAGATTAGATGGGTAGACATCATGTGTCTAGGATGAGGTACCTGACACTCTTAGGCTCTGAAGTCCTGCTCTGCAGTCCTGAGGCCCCCTTACCCCTGCACTGTCCCTTAGCTTTGGGGAGTCAGGGAGGGCACCCAGCACCTACCCTCGAAGGGAGAGCTGGTTTTCTGTGCTTTGACTTTGTTTTTTCTTTTGGGAGCTTTGGTGCGAGGGATGCTGGGGGGCTGCCCTGAGATTGCATGTGTGGCCCCAGATGTCCATCCTCAGGCACACAGTGGCGCTGGGGACACCTATGAATTGAGCATCAACAAGAGCCTCGTGTACGGAAGTGTGGGGGCCATGCTGGTACTGCTGGCGATGGTGTGGTTGTCCTGACTGTCTTCTTTAGCCCATCCCAGAGGAAACTGCACAGGTAAGCTCTGGGGCCAGGCCCAAGTCTCTGCTCCTTCTAGCTCAGCAGTGACACATCAGCCAAGGTCCAGCAGGAACCCAGCCCCTCCCAGCTCTGGGTACAACAAAGGGCAGCTGCTGGCCCATTTGGCAGAGAAATGGAATCTAATATTTATGTGCTGACACTGGATGATGTAATGAAATTATACGGTGTTTGTAATGACCTTGGCTGCCACAGCAGCAGCTACTCTCGCACACTGGGAATGCACTATCTGGTGTCATTTTCCCCAGCTGAAAACGGATAAGACCCACCTGAGAAGGTTGCCATGAAATGCTGCCCAGCACAGGCCCTTGCCAGCAGCTGGCAAAGGGAGCCACTCTGACTCTAGTCCAATGTCCCCATCTCACAGATAAGGAATCTGGGGCCCACTGAGGGAAGTGAAGCGGAGGCAAGCCATGGTGAACTCCCCAGGCATGCTCTTTGTTTTGGGCAGCCCCTCCCTGACTCAGGGCTTGGCCATGGGTAGCCCCTTCTGGAAGCTGAGTGTCAGGGCTCCCTGAGCCCCCTCCTCTGCCTCCCTGCCACCAGCTGCTCACTGTATTTCTATTGGCAGGCAAAAGTATAACGTGTCTTGTGAGTGGCAAAGAGAAATCATCCCTGGCAGTTTCCAGAACACAGGCATCTGGGAAGGTACCTCTTGTCTGGGGCAAGGGTGGGGGCAAAGCTGGAGAGTAGAGAAAGGCCGAGAAGGTACCGTGGGCAGAACTGGTGTGGCTTGGGTGACGTGCGTCCTGCCCACCTATCCCACATCTGCTGCAACAGCCAGCTCCTCTGCAGCCTCCTGACCTTGTGCCCCCATGGGCAGCCGCTGATGCCCTCCAGTCTTTTCTCAGCTCCTCCAGTCCATGGACAGCCCACACCTACCATTTTCCCTCTGCCACACCTTTGTGCTACTGTACCACTGTCTGGACCCCCGAACCCCACTCTGTTTCTGAGATCAGCTTCAAACGCTGCACCTCCATGGCCTCCCATGTGTTCAGCCTCCTCTGGCTCCTAGACTCCCTCGTGGACCCAGGCTCAGCTGCTGTGGAAAAGCATCATGTCACATCTCCAACCCTATCCCTACCCCTGAGCAAATCCTGCCTCCCCAGTTCTTCCTGAAAAACACTATGGAAGGGCTGCAGGGAGAGCTGAGAGCTGGTTCCTGCCCTGGGAGACCACCCCGGTGAGGGCATCACACATACACAGTGAGTAGGATGCTAGGGCCATGCCTGGAAGTCTGTGCAATCCACCTGGGAAGAGAGGATGTTGCCTGATTCTCTGATTCATTGTGGACCTGGGGCAGTGCTACCTAAGAGCTGGTGAGTAAACTGTGTGCTTCTTGCTTCCATGAACAAACAGCCCAGTGAGAAGCAAGGCTTTATCCCAGTGAGGAGAAGGGAAAGGGCTTTGCTTATAAAAGAGACGTGGAGGTGAGAAAGACCATGGCCTGTTTGGAGACATAGGCAGGCCAGTGGACGTGAGGTTGGCAAAGCCAGGTCATGGAGGTCTCTGGGCTGTGATGGGGGACCCACTGGAGGGGCTTTAAGGGAGGGGGCCAGACGTGCATTTTGAGCAGCTCACTTAGGTAGCTTTGAGGGGACAGCACTAAAGTGGGGAGACTGAGGGAGTGGCTCCGCAGTAACACAGGCGAGGGAGATGAGGCCAAGTGGAAGCAGTGGGGACGGGGAGGAATGGACAGCACCAGTGTGCTGGGCAGGGCTTGTTTTCAGGCTGAGGGAAGGAGAAGCCTGGATGGGCCAGGGCACTGTCTGAGATGGGGTGCAAGAGGGAGAAGCAGCAGGTGGGCCACGCTCAGTTGTGGGGGGCTGGTGAGTGCTGACAGAGCATGAGGTGCCATAGGCTCTGGCCTGTCTGAAACCTAGGGAGGCCTGGCCCATGGGCAGAATGCAGGAGTGGGAAGAGAGGAGGGCACAGGCAGGGCCCCACGTCTACCTTGAAGGAGGCTGAGAAGGAATGATCGGGAAGGTGCTCTTGGCTGGAGGCAGAGGAGGGAGTTACCTGCCGCACTGGGAAGTAGGTGTTGAGCTCGTGCCAACTTGAATGAGAAGATTCCGGGAACAGCTGGTTTCTGCCTGCCCTGGTTACTGTTGCTATGAGCGAGTGTGTGCTGGTGACCCCTGATCAGTCCTTTCCTCGTGCTCCTCCCTGACCTTAGTTATCCTTGGGCCTTCTCCTGGCCTGCACTTGCCATGGCCATGGCTTTTGACCCCAAGGCATGTCAGGTGCTGCTGCTCGGCTTCCCTCCTGTCCCTGTGTCACACTGGGCCAGCTCCCAGGCACCAGAATTGTCAAGATCCACCTCATAGATAAGTTGCAATGGTGGAAGGATGGATGGGCCATGGGATATGCAGTTTAGAGCACATATGGGACTGACTCTTCAAGCCTGTTCCTTTTTGGAAAAAATCTCCCTCTCTGTGTCTCTCTAACCTCCCCCAGGGTCATTCTTATCCCAGTACCTCTTCCCACAGATCAGAATCTGAAGAAGGAAAAATTCAGCCTTGAAAATGCTTAGAGCCACTTCCAGCCCTCGCGAGGACGTTGACCTCACTACAGAGGTGATTCAGAGGCCCACCCTCAGCTAGGAGCTGCTTTCCTTTTCCTACCCCTGTCCCCTACCACCCTGGGGCTTCCAGAGAAGGATAGGGCACACTCGGCACAGAGGCAGGTCACTCCCACTGGACGTGGCCATTGCTGCAGTTCCCCTAGGCCTCACCTCTCTCCTAACCCACCAGGTCCATTCAGAGGCTCAGGGTGGTGACAACTGCTTGGTCAGTGGGACAAAGGCTCCCAATCTTCACCCAGATCTGTATGACAAGACAGCGGCAGACACAGAGCCCACCACAGATCAAGAGGAAAAAGATGTTAGGGCCCGAGGTGGTCAGCTCAGACCTGCTGGATTTGGCCCTGGCCCCTGCTGCGAGCCCTTCTCTGCTCTCTCCTGCCCTCCATCCAAGAGGCCCGAGGCTGCCCAGACATCTTGCTCCCTCCCTGGTGACTCCCCACTGTGGAATTTCCCTACCAATAAAAGAGCAAGTCTAAAGAGTAGGGTGTGGTGTTTACTTCCTCTTCTGCAGGGGCCTGATGCAGGCCTGGGTCTCCAGGAAGGTCCTTCCCAGGAAGAGCGCTCCTCCTCGGGGTGGGTGCCACATCTGAACATGGGATGCCCTCGGCCCCTCCTTGTGCCCATATGTGGAACACGGATGGAAGGCGGGGCCAGGGCCTCCACTGCCCAAGGTCCCTGCGGCAGATTAGTCTATGGTCAGATCCTGGGGAGGGCAGTAGACCTCTGGCCCAGGGAGTCAGGGGTGGGAGCCAAGGAGTGAGCACTTGGCTCTGCTGACTTTGAGGGGGTGCCAAGGTCACTCAGCTCATGGGGGCCTGTGTTCACCTGCCAACCCACAGATCCCTGAGCTCCCAGATCCAAGAACTCTCAGCCATCCCAGGGTAGTGTGGCCAAGACCTGCACCCCATGTCCTGGGGGGTTACCCACAGGTGTAGTAAAGAGGCTCAAGCAGAGGGGTTAGAGGGTCTCTCGCCAGGGGCTGGAGTTAACCACAGGGCTCCCTTTTCCTCTCAGGCTCAGGCCCAGTCCCCTCTCCTCTACCCACTACCTCCCTCCAGGGGTCTCCGCAGTTCTCCTAGGCTGCTTCAGACCCTGTGCCTGCCCCTCTGTTGGGGCATACCTACTGTGTTTCCCCGAAAATAAGACCTAGCTGGACCATCAGCTCTATTGTATCTTTTGAAGCAAAAATTAATGTAAGACCCGGTATATTATATCATATCACATCACATCACATCACATCACATCACATCACATCACATCACATCACATCACATCACATCACATCACACCTGGTCTTATATTATATTAAAGTAAGAGCAGGTCTTATATTAATTTTTGCTCCAAAAGATGCATTAGAGCTGATGGTCCAGCTAGGTCTTATTTTCGGGAAAACACAGTATATGCTGTCTGGCCAGGGAGGGGCTCTCCCTGCCTCTGCCCTTTGGCCTGTCATGAGGGAAATTTTCCGACAGATCTCCAATGTATCAGGGATCAAAGGTCTCTGGGGCCTATTTATTTCTGTGGTTCCTTGGCTGATGTTTATTTGCTCGTTCCTGCTAGAGTGGAGGGCAGGTGTGCTGCCCTTCAAACTCTGATGTCGAGACTGGTGACAAAGATGCTCTGCCTGCTGCCTCTTGTCCTCCTGCTCCTGTCCCCTTGTGCTACTGCTGAGCAGGGTGAGTGACCCCTGGCCCCACTGCCCTCACGGCGCCAGCCCCACACTTGGCTCTGGGATCTGCCCACGCCTGAGGGAGGGCTGCTTCCTGGGGGCACAGGTGGGGTACCCTGCCCAGAAATCAGCCTCATGTCCCTCGCCTTCTCTTCTGCCTGCTACAGTGAGATGTGGGGGAGGGGCCTGGGCTGCGGAGCTCATCCATGTTAGCTTCTCTCAGCCTCAATCTCTCCAAACGGTGAGAGTAAGAGTGCTGACTTGTCAGCTCTGGAGGATTAGATGGAATCCCCCGGGCACGATCCCTGCCGCATGACAGATGCTCAGCCAGTTAGGGTCTGTAGTACCCCGTGAATGTGCTCTTCCCAACCCCCTCTCACCTCCCACCCCGGCACCAAACGCTCATGGTCTTCCTTGCATAACACGAGACAAATGCAGTCAATCTCTGTTCTCACTAACTCTTGTCCTGGCCATTTCTGTATTACGCCACCCTGCCTCGTGTCCCATAGATGTCACAGGCCCTCAGGTGTTCCAGAACCAGGAAAGAGACCACTGGTGTCGCCCAATGGGCACTAGATGGGGTTTGGGGAGCTCCAGTTGCTAATCCTATTATGGAAGTGCTGTTTTGCCATAGGGCAACTCAGTTAATCTCTGGCCTATTTCTCTGACTAAAGGACAAGGGTTGTGCTTCCAACTCAGCTGCTCTGAGGTCCATGACCACGGGAACTGAACTCAAGTTGGCAGAGGATGATATCGGGTCCTTCTCCCTCTGCCCCTCCCTGCCCCCAGAGAAAGAGGGAGGGGAACCAAGACAGAAGCCAAACCATGGGCCTCAGGACTCCCACCCCTTTGAAATGTCATCCTGGGGTGGCCTAAGCAGGGACGGAAAGAGGCATGGAGACAGAAGTGGGGTGCTCATACCAGGCCCTGTAGATATCATCCAAGTCGCCATGTCCTGGACTTTGTTCTGCCCTAAGCTTACAATGCTAGGAGCAGTGGGGACTCCTGGCAACTCTGGCCCCAGACCCTGGCCAGCTCTCCTCCAATGAGGAAATGGGGTGGGGGATGGGGGAGAAAGTACACCTGTGCACAATCCTGGAACCTGTATCCTCCTTGGTCCAAACCCACCCATAGGAGGCAGGGTCCTCTTGGGGTCTAACCTGAGGGTTGACTGGGGGAGTGAAGAGGATGAAGGGAGGCAGGGGGAGGGAGGCTGGGCAAGGTGGGCAGTGGCTTGTCTTGCTCTAAAGGCCTGGTTCACTGACCCAAACCTTGCCATCACTTGGCACAGACTCCCAATGTGACATTACTTGGAGCTGCTCTCTTATTAGTATTAAGGATGACTCCCTCTTCCCAGGGCCCTGTCTACCTTCTGGACTCTTAGTTACTTATTTCTAATGGTGGCATTTCAGTTGGGGAAGGTCATTCTGGCTCCTTCTCATACCCCCCCCCCCACACACCCCTACCCCCTGCCCTCTCCTTTCTTCATCCCTGCTTGTCCTTTCCCTCTTTGGTCCCTTTCTCCCAATCTCTCTCTCTCTCCTCCCCTTCTTCCTCCTCCTTTTTCTCCCTCCCTCCCCCTCCCCACCCCTTGACCTCTTCCCACATTCTGCATGCTGTTGCTCATTGCATCTTTCGCCTCAGTCTGCCGTCTGTGACATAGAGTTTTTCAGATTCTCCACTCTATTCTTCAAGATTCTGTTTCCTGCTCTGGGCCTGGCATCGACTGGTCTCTAGAGGCCTGGCCAGCTTTGAGTGGCATCTGACTCCCCTGTGTCCCCTCTCTAGAGACCCAGAACCACAGCCCTCTTCAGGCTGCTGAGTGCCAGGATGGGGAACGAGCCTCCTGGTAGCCTCCACCTGGCTTTTCCTGGCAGACACACCCTCTCACCATTGCCCAGCCCCCTCCTTCCAGCACACACTGGTTATATTGCAAATCAACAAAGCATAAAGTCTTCTCCACCCAGCACAGCACTGCCCAGCCTTGGGAAGTGTCCTCTCACCTCCCACACCCAGTAGGAATGGGACCAAGGCCTGGATGCTTAGTCATCTGTCATTAACGTGTGTCTCTGCTCTTTCCACCCTCCCTTTGCCCACGTCTGTCCTGAGGCCTTTCACCCATCCCTGTTTCCACCAGAAGCCTACTTTTCCTCCTCCTCTTGAGAGCGTCTAAGGAATATACATTCAAGTGCCTAACCTTCCCACTCCCCCACCCCTACCCCCACCCTGTCAATAAAGCCCACCTCCGCTGAGGAGTCTTCCTGGGTATCTCCAATAACTTCTCCCCTCTAACCCATCCCTACAACCACAGGTGACCAGAAAGAAAATGCATGTAGACGCACCACCCTTCTCTGCCTTCATCTTCACATTCTGTTCTCCCTGTGCACCCGTCTCTGTCCAAACTTCCCTCTTTTATACGACACCAGTCATATTGGATTAGGGCCTCTACTCCAATGTAACCTCATCTTAGCTAATTACATCTGCAATGACCCTATTTCCAAATAAGGTCACATTCTGTGGTGTGAGGGGGTAGGACTTCACCATGCAAATGTGGGGATGGGAACACAATTCAACCTATAACAGAGTCCACAGGGAGTTTAAAGCATGGACATAACCTGACACATGTGCTTTGAAGAGATCCCCTTAGCTGTGGTGTGGAGGACTCATTGGTGTGGAGACCGAAGTAGGAAGCAGGGAGAGGGGGTGGGAGGACACGGCAGTAATCTGGCTGAGAATTAACATAGCGCTGACAGAGTGGTACAGGAGAAATGGAAAGAAGTAGACATGTTCAGAGTACGCTCTGTAGGAAGCGTCAGCAGGCCTTGTAGATGGAGTAGATGTGGGAGGTGAGGGGTAAACAGAACTAGGCTGCCTTCTGAGAAGGTAGACTGCTTTCTGAGAGGGGTCCAGCAGAGAAATCAGGGGTTCTGTTTTGAACAAGTCTGGGGTGCCTAGTTAACATCACCTGGAGATGTCAAGCTGAAAATGGGAATCACAAGTTTGCCATTGAAAAGGGAGGCAGAGCAAGAGACACACTTGGGAGTCATCAGAATATAGCTGGTGTATAAAGCTGTGAGCTCCCCCTTGAAAGGAGAATAGGCAGAGATCTCAGGGCAGAGCCCCACTACATGCCCAGATCCCCCTAAAGGAAGTCTAGAAGGCATGTCTCAAGGGGTGGGAGGAAAACCAGGAGAGTGCAGTAACCCAAAAGCCAAGAGAAGTCTTGGCCACCCCTGTGGCAGCTTCTACAGAGGCTAGTGTATCTTCAACAACTCCTATTGAAAGCACAACCTCTGTGACAGTGTCTACAGGGCCTAGTGCATCTTCAACAGCTCCTAGTGACAGCACCACTCCTGTTACAGCTTCTTCAGAAGTCTTTCAAGAAGGAGAGATTAAAAAAAACACACTACTATCCTTAACCTATTACATAGCTGGTACCAATTAGTTTTCTAAGGCTGCTGTAACAAAGTACCACAAACTGGGTGACTTAAAACAACAGAAGTTTATTGTCTCACAGTTCAGAAGATCAGAAGTCCAAAATCAAGTTGTCAGCAGGGCCATGCTCCATCTGATTGCTCTAGGTGGAGGATCCTTCCTTGCTTCTTCTACTTTATGGTGTATGCCTGCCATTCTTGGGGTTCTGTGGCTTGTAGGTGAATCCTTCAGTCATATGGCTGTCTTCTCCCTGTGTGTCTTCACACTGCCTTCCGTCTCTGTGTCCAAATTTCCTCTTTTTCTAAGGCTACCAGTCAAACTGGATCAGGACCCACCTTAATGACCTCACCTTAACTTGATCACCCGCAAAGACCTGTCTCCAAATAGGGTTATAGTCTGAGGTACTGGGAGTTAGGATTTTAATAGGTCTTTCTTAGGGGACACAATTCAACTCATAATGGTTGGCAAAAATCAAAAGGTTGTTGAGGGTGTGGGAAACAGGCACCATCACAGACAGGTGGAGAGTGCAGTTGGTACAACTAGAGAAGGCCATTTAGAAAGAAGTAATACAATGTTAAGTGCTTCTGCTCTTTCACTGGGTAATTTCCATGTTTAGGAATTTATCCCCTGAATATACTCACATACCTGTACAAAGTCATGTATACAAGGGTATCCATATTCACTCGATGGGCCCTGCCTTTTGGTTTTCTATTGCTGCTATGACAAAGTATCAAACTTAGTCACTTAAAACAACACCCTCTGATTTTCTCACAGTTTCATGGGCCAAAAGTTGGAAGGCAGGCACTTCAACAACTCCAATGGACAGCACCACCTCTGTGACAGTGTCTATAGGACCTACTGCATCTTCAACAGCTCCTAGTGAGAGCACTACTGCTGATTCCACTTCTACAGAAGGTAGCACATCTTCAGCAACATCTAGTGAAACCAACACCCCTGTGACATCTACTACAGGTGCTACTGCATCTTTGACAACTTCTTCTGGGGGCACCACTGCTCTGACATCCTCTACAGAGGCTAGTGCATCTTCAACCACTCCTACTGACAGCACCACCTGTGTGACAGTGTCTATAGGACCTACTGCATCTTCAACAGCTCCTAGTGAGAGCACTACTGCTGATTCCACTTCTACAGAAGGTAGCACATCTTCAGCAACATCTAGTGAAAGCAACACCCCTGTGACGTCTACTACAGGCGCTACTGCATCTTCGACAACTTCTCCTGGGGGCACCACTGCTCTGACATCCTCTACAGAGGCTAGTGCATCTTCAACTACTCCTACTGACAGCACCACCTCTGTGACAGTGTCTATAGGACCTACTGCATCTTCAACAGCTCCTAGTGAGAGCACTACTGCTGATTCCACTTCTACAGAAAGTAGCACATCTTCAGCAACATCTAGTGAAACCAACACCCCTGTGACGTCTACTACAGGCGCTACTGCATCTTCGACAACTTCTCCTGGGGGCACCACTGCTCTGACAACCTCTGCAGAGGCTGATGTATCTTCGACAACTCCTACTGACAGCACCACCTCTGTGACAGTGTCTATAGGACCTACTGCATCTTCAACAGCTCCTAGTGAGAGCACTACTGCTGATTCTGCTTCCACAGAAGGTAGCACATCTTCAGCAACATCTAGTGAAACCAACACCCCTGTGACATCTACTACAGGCGCTACTGCATCTTCGACAACTTCTTCTGGGGGCACCACTACTCTGACAACCTCTACAGAGGCTAGTGCATCTTCAACCACTCCTACTGACAGCACCACCTCTGTGACAGTGTCTATAGAACCTACTGCATCTTCAACAGCTCCTAGTGAGAGCACTACTGCTGATTCCACTTCTACAGAAGGTAGCACATCTTCAGCAACATCTAGTGAAAGCAACACCCCTGTGACGTCTACTACAGGTGCTACTGCATCTTCGACAACTTCTTCTGGAGGCACCACTGCTCTGACAACCTCTGCAGAGGCTGATGTATCTTCGACAACTCCTACTGACAGCACCACCTCTGTGACAGTGTCTATAGGACCTACTGCATCTTCAACAGCTCCTAGTGAGAGCACTACTGCTGATTCCACTTCTACAGAAGGTAGCACATCTTCAGCAACGTCTAGTGAAAGCAACACCCCTGTGACGTCTACTACAGGCGCTACTGCATCTTCGACAACTTCTCCTGGGGGCACCACTGCTCTGACATCCTCTACAGAGGCTAGTGCATCTTCAACCACTCCTACTGACAGCACCACCTCTGTGACAGTGTCTATAGGACCTACTGCATCTTCAACAGCTCCTAGTGAGAGCACTACTGCTGATTCCACTTCTACAGAAAGTAGCACATCTTCAGCAACATCTAGTGAAAGCAACACCCCTGTGACGTCTACTACAGGCGCTACTGCATCTTCAACAACTTCTCCTGGGGGAACCACTGCTCTGACAACCTCTGCAGAGGCTGATGTATCTTCGACAACTCCTACTGACAGCACCACCTCTGTGACAGTGTCTATAGAACCTACTGCATCTTCAACAGCTCCTAGTGAGAGCACTACTGCTGATTCCACTTCTACAGAAGGTAGCACATCTTCAGCAACATCTAGTGAAAGCAACACCCCTATGACGTCTACTACAGGCGCTACTGCATCTTTGACAACTTCTTCTGGAGGCACCACTGCTCTGACAACCTCTGCAGAGGCTGATGTATCTTCGACAACTCCTACTGACAGCACCACCTCTGTGACAGTGTCTATAGGACCTACTGCATCTTCAACAGCTCCTAGTGAGAGCACTACTGCTGATTCCACTTCTACAGAAGGTAGCACATCTTCAGCAACATCTAGTGAAACCAACACCCCTGTGACGTCTACTACAGGCGCTACTGCATCTTCGACAACTTCTTCTGGGGGCACCACTGCTCTGACAACCTCTACAGAGGCTAGTGCATCTTCAACCACTCCTACTGACAGCACCACCACTGTGACAGTGTCTATAGGACCTACTGCATCTTCAACAGCTCCTAGTGAGAGCACTACTGCTGATTCCACTTCTACAGAAGGTAGCACATCTTCAGCAACATCTAGTGAAACCAACACCCCTGTGATGTCTACTACAGGCGCTACTGCATCTTTGACAACTTCTTCTGGGGGCACCACTACTCTGACAACCTCTACAGAGGCTAGTGCATCTTCAACCACTCCTACTGACAGCACCACCTCTGTGACAGTGTCTATAGAACCTACTGCATCTTCAACAGCTCCTAGTGAGAGCACTACTGCTGATTCCACTTCTACAGAAGGTAGCACATCTTCAGCAACATCTAGTGAAAGCAACACCCCTGTGACGTCTACTACAGGCGCTACTGCATCTTTGACAACTTCTTCTGGAGGCACCACTGCTCTGACAACCTCTACAGAGGCTAGTGCATCTTCAACCACTCCTACTGACAGCACCACCTCTGTGACAGTGTCTATAGGACCTACTGCATCTTCAACAGCTCCTAGTGAGAGCACTACTGCTGATTCCACTTCTACAGAAGGTAGCACATCTTCAGCAACATCTAGTGAAACCAACACCCCTGTGACATCTACTACCGGCGCTACTGCATCTTTGACAACTTCTCCTGGAGGCACCACTGCTCTGACAACCTCTACAGAGGCTAGTGCATCTTCAACCACTCCTACTGACAGCACCACCTCTGTGACAGTGTCTATAGGACCTACTGCATCTTCAACAGCTCCTAGTGAGAGCACTACTGCTGATTCCACTTCTACAGAAGGTAGCACATCTTCAGCAACATCTAGTGAAACCAACACCCCTGTGACATCTACTACAGGCGCTACTGCATCTTTGACAACTTCTCCTGGAGGCACCACTGCTCTGACAACCTCTACAGAGGCTAGTGCATCTTCAACCACTCCTACTGACAGCACCACCTCTGTGACAGTGTCTATAGGACCTACTGCATCTTCAACAGCTCCTAGTGAGAGCACTACTGCTGATTCTGCTTCCACAGAAGGTAGCACATCTTCAGCAACATCTAGTGAAACCAACACCCCTGTGACGTCTACTACAGGTGCTACTGCATCTTTGACAACTTCTTCTGGAGGCACCACTGCTCTGACAACCTCTACAGAGGCTAGTGCATCTTCAACCACTCCTACTGACAGCACCACCTCTGTGACAGTGTCTATAGAACCTACTGCATCTTCAACAGCTCCTAGTGAGAGCACTACTGCTGATTCTGCTTCCACAGAAGGTAGCACATCTTCAGCAACATCTAGTGAAACCAACACCCCTGTGACATCTACTACAGGTGCTACTGCATCTTTGACAACTTCTTCTGGGGGCACCACTGCTCTGACAACCTCTACAGAGTCTAGTGCATCTTCAACCACTCCTGCTGACAGCACCACCTCTGATACAATTGCCACAGAAGGTAGCACATCTTCAACAACTGTGACATTCACTACAGGGACTACTGCATCCTCAGTAATGCCTTCTAGTGGCACTACCTCTCTGACAACTTCTACAGAGACTACTGTATCTTCAACATCTCCTATTGACAGTGCCACCACTGTGACAGTATCTACAGAAGCTAGTGCACCTTCAACAACTAGTGATGGCACCACTGCTGTGACACTGTCTACACAGGCTACTTCATCTTCAACAACTGCTCATGATACCAGAACTCCTGCGATAACTTCTACAGGGGCTAGTTCATCTTCAGTAAGTCCCGCTCACACCAGCACACCTTTGATCACCTCTACTGAAGTCAGCTCCACTTCTGTGACCTCTGAGGTTGTCATCACCACAACTCTCTCCACTGCAACAGCCGGAACAAAACCTAGCACACAGAGTGCTACCTCCATCACAGTCCCCACTCTCTCCACTAGTTCATCCACCACTATAACGAAGAGTACCTCTACCCTAGTTTCTAGTACTACATCAACCACACCAAGTAAGCAATTTCTTGAATTTACCTTTTTAAAACTGACATTTCTTTTCAGTCTTCCCCCTCCCCACCCCCTTTGTAGTTTTCTTCTTAAACATTTACTCATCATTCACTTCTTTTGCTCTTACTTGTTTTCCATTAGATAAAAAACGTCTACTGTCGTATTACCCTATCACTTACTTCTCTGCATGTCTTGCTGTTTCTTGTGCTAGATCACTCTTTCATACAATACAATTTACCTCTCTGCCTGGACATCTTCAATCCCCAGTACAGTGTTCACACATCCCTTTTGGACTCTGCAGGTGTCTGTCCCATTGCATTTTATATACTATAATTTCATTAACTTTGTATCTTTCATTTACATTTTCACATCTTTTTACAGAGGGTTTCATCATTGATTTTGCTCATACTTAAGTGCAAAGTTTTGTTTTGTTTTGTTTTTGCAGGAGGATGTTGCCAGTAGTAGTCACATGTACCTGTGGCAACTGTGTCTCTGCCACTGTTCACTTTTATTTTGTTTTATTTTATTTTCTGAGAATCCACCATAGAAGCAAAAAAAGTTTCACTTTTATCATCTCTGAACTCTACCTCCGTGTCCTTGAAAGTTTCTCTATCCTTATGCCTCCCTTTCTTTTCTATGACTCTAGAGCTTTCACTCAGCTCTCCTCACTCTGCTTAGGATGAGACGGGCCCCACTTCATATATACTGTTATAATATACTGTTATTATGTTACCTATGACATACAGTCTATATTTTATGGTTTTCAGTATTATTCTCAGATTGAGAAAGGATATGTGGCATGCATTAAAGAAAGCACAGCAGGTTCTTGAATAACGTTCTTTTTTTTCTTTTTTTAATAACTGTTGTTTTGTTCATCATTGTTTCATTGTAACTTTGACTGAGGTGCCCTAGGAACTTAATTCTTGTTTATATCAATCAGCTTATGGTAAAATGGTTTCATTATACATCATGTTGCTTAAAGTTGCAGAACCTATCAATGTTGTTAAGTAAGGACTTACTGTTTACTAGTTAAAATACTCGGAAGCTTTACTAATTCAGATGAACTATAGATATGTTCACAGACATATGACCTGTGTCCACCTAGGGCACTGCCCAATCCCATCTGGAATTGATCAAGATGAAAGGTGGTTCTTCAGCTTTTGGCTGCTGCATTTTCTCAGGGCTTTGTGAATTTTTCCTCTGTTGAGTTCTGCTTTGCCTGTCCTTTCCATTATGTGGCTTTGTTCTGTGGTTTCTCTCCAGTGTCTTTGTCTTGGGGAGTTCTCTCTTGTTCTCAGGTGGGGGCGGGGGTTTCTGAGCATCTTCTAAAGGGAGGTCTGGACCTCGTGTTCCCAGGACGAATGCCAGGTAGCTGCATGACTGCTGAGCCCACAGACGGTGTTGGTCAGCTCCCTGAAGGCTGATGGTCCCCTTTCTACCTTCCTTTTATTTCCTAGAGGTTGGCCTCCCATTTAGACTGTTGGGCAATAGGTGAATACACTCCAGCAGCAGCTTTTGCTGCTACTCACAAGCCTGGGCTTGGGCACTTAGACCCAATCTGAATATTCTTCAGTAACACATGAGAGAGAGAGAGAGAGAGAGACACACACACACACACACACACACACACACACACACACACACACACACAGAGAGAGAGAGAGAGAGAGAGGATCTATGGGTCTCCAATGTGCCCAAGACTCTAGTGTCATCTCTTCCATTCTTTCCGAATGTCTTGAACAGAAGGTCTATAAACAGAGGCTGTGTGATGATGTGACTGTCATGGGTTTGGCCCCTGCTCTCTGAGTCTGGTGGCGGTAGACCAGGAGGCAGAGGTGGGGCAGGTCTTTGTAGCATATATGCACACCTCATGTACCTCCCCAGATGAACCACACTGGAATACTGGTTTGCACAGGTACAACTCTTTTCAAGAAAAGCCAAAGAAAACAGAGCTTTTGTTTTTTTGGTTGGTTGGTATAGATATTTGAGAGTTGTCTATAACCTCTTCCTACCTATTTAAATGAACTCAAACTTCATGTCCCAGGAAATAAAAAAGGAGTCATGAACAGTCATAATGGCAATGATTTCCAGGGTGAGTTCTTCTGAAGTAGGTACGGAAGGGACAATGACGTGCTTCTTCCCAAGCGTGGTGGACTCTACATTGGTCAAGTCCCCCTGGATTCTCTCAGTCTCTGTCTCTCTTTTTCTCCTCCTCAGTCCTGACTGAGTTGTCCCCACCTCTCACAACACTAGGTTTCTCTTTTCTTGCTTTTTGGGGCTAAAGTAAAGCATGCTGGAAATAGACCTCCACTACCAGATCAAGTCTGCTTCCACGTGGAAACTTGGGCAGGTCTCTTAGCCTCTCTCCACCTCAGTTCTCCCATCTTTAGAGTGGAGACGATACTAAATGTCCTGCCTACCCCAGGGTCTCATGAGAATATCAAATTAGACTGTTTGTGAGACTATGTTATAAGTTATAAAGTGCTGTGTAAATACATGACCTTTTCCCCTTTCAGTGATCTGCTTCAATGGAGGGACATGGAACGGAAAGGCCTGTGAATGCCCCCCTAACTATGGAGGAGATAAGTGTCAATACAATACCGTAGTCTGCCAGAACGGAGGCACCTGGGATGGGATCAAGTGTGTATGCACTAGCCTTTATGAGGGGCCAAAGTGTGAGACTGTGGTCTCAAGTATTAACATAGGTGAGTAAGACTGCTGCCCTCCCTCCCGCAACCCTGGGCCCATCCTCCACGCTGGGCACCCATTCCTGCTCGTCCTTGGCTAGGAATATGGCCTCTTCCAGAGGCAACCATTTTACCCAGTAGTAAGAAATTTAAAATATTAAAGAAATGAATAAATCAGCAGGTATAGTTTGGGACAAAATACAAATTTTGTACAGAATTTACCATAAAATACATTTAAAATAAATGAGTATATGATGGAGCAGAATACAAAAAGTATGCAGAATTCTCTAATAGAATATAGGACCCGAGGCTCCTTGGGCTCCATCCCAAAGCCGTGAGGAGTACAGTGTACTCTCCTCTCTACAGGGGCACGCTGGTGAGACCTGAGTGGGGGTTGGAGGTGGGGGGATCCAGGCCACTCTCCCACCAAAGACATAGTGCCTGGAGGAGTGGGTCTCCTTAGTGGGGAATTCAGGGGGTGCTGCCTTCAATAAGTTGTGCTGTTGTCTGACCCCCTCAGAGCCGGAGAATGTTTCTGCCCACATGGAAGTGACTGTGAAAGTGACCAATCAGAACTTCACCAAAGAGCTACTAAACCGGAGTTCTTCCGAGTTCCAGAAGTTCAATGAAACATTCATAAAACAGGTGGCCCTGGGAGAGCAAGTCCCCATGGTCACTCAGTTCTCCCCAGGGAGGTGTTTCTGAGGGTTAAGACAGCAGATGAGGGCAGTGTTAGAGGTGTACGAGTTTCTCAGCTCACCATTCATTTTCTCAGGGCTTTCCAGGGAGGGAGGGGAAAGACAAAGCAAGTTTCCACCTTGGGGGTCCCAGGGACCCAGGGCAGGGCTGGTCTCTGGGAAGGGACTACTCCATCTGGACAGTGTGCCACTGTCACCTGGGGATGGGGACTGGGGAATCATGCAGGTCCATCCTCTACTCTCTTAAGATTCTACATAAAAGACAGGCAGGCCCTCAGGTGGGGCTTCTGGGATAGCATTGTGGCCTCCTTGCCTTTCAGATGGATATAATTTACTCCGGAATCTCTGAGTATGAAACAGTCAACATCACAAAACTGACGTGAGTATCTGGGCTCCTAGGAAGAAGGTCCTTGGGGTGGAAGCAATAGCCGTAATTATAAAGACAATTTTAACTATGCCCCTTATATTAGTCTGCTAGGGCTATCATAACGAAATATCCCAGTCAGGGTGGCTTAAACAACAGAAGTTTATTTCTCATGGTTCTGGAGGCTGGAAGTCCAAGATCAAGGTGTCAGCAGGTTTGGTTTCTCCTGAGGCCTCTCACCTTAGATCACAGACAGCCTCCTTCTCACTGTGCTTCACGTGGCCCTTCCTCTGTTGATGTGTATCCCCGTGTGCCTTCATGTGACCAAATTTCCTCTTCTTATAAGGACACGAATAAGATTGGATTAGGGCCCATCCCTATACCCTCATTTTACCTTAATCACCTCTGTAAAGGTCCTATCCCCAAATTCAGACACATTCTGAAGCACTGGTGGGTTAGGGCTTCAACATATGAATTTGGGAGAACACAATTCAGCCCATAACACCCTTCAGCAATTATAGTTTCACATACATTTTGCAGTTTAAAGCTCATAACCACCCTGTGAGTGAGGCCAGTAAGGCTGCTCCCATTGTGCAAATAAAAAACCTGAGGCTTCCAGAGGTGCAGTGACCTGAGGAGTCATTTATAGAACGGTAGAGCCAAGACACGGACACACCAGAATACCTGGAGGCTACAGCTTGTGTGATGTACACGCCATTAGTTTTAATTGGTGAAGCCAAATAACGTAGCTTGCCATGAGAAATGCCCAGGAAAAAGGTATCCAAGTCCACAGTTGTTCTATATTCATTTCCACCCACCTAGGATAGGAATCTTTACCATGTTATTTACCCCAACTTTATGAAATCCTTTGAATGGTGCTAGCCAATGGGACTTTCATGGGTCCCCCAGCCTGCCCTGGATCATGAGGGAGATATTTTTTCTCAGGGTTTTCAGAGTCACCATTGGTAAATTTCGAGAGGAACTTAATAACCAATACGGAAAAATTTGCACTAAAAGCACAGAAAAAAAAGTGTTTACCAGCCTTCGTTTTTCTTCCTCCCTCAATTCAATTTAACATGAAAACTTCTTTCTCTCACAAGAGAGGCCAGCCACCCCAGGTAAAGTTGCCAAGCCCCTGCCCAGGCTTCAAACACAGCAGATGCCGGGGCAGTCTCTAGGTTGGACACCGCATGTCTGCTCTTCAGCAGCTCAGCTCCCCTGGAAGAGGAGAGCATTTTCCTTCCTCACCCTAAGACTACTCTCCAGGACTGGCATGTGTTGATGCAGTAGGATTCTCTCTTTGCCCCTGGGGTGGGGGGAGGGCTCTGTAGGGCCATTCCTCGTTCCTTTTCTCCACCTGTCCCTCTATCTCTCTGGAGGGAGAGAGAGGACAGGCTCTGTGGACCAGGCACTGAGCTGTCATCTTTATGGTCCTGCCTGTAGGTATCAGGTTTTTTGTCTCCACTTCCTTAGGCACCTAGGAGGAGAGCTGGGCTCTGAAGCCTCTGGGAAAGCACACAGCAGGGAAGTGATTCTCATTCAGAGTGGGGGCTGCGATCTATGGAAAAGAAAGGAAGCAAAGGGAAGCATGTCTGAGGCCCTGGCTTCTTCTAACTCCTGAGCAGGGAGTAGACAGAGACTTTTGACTAGAATTTTAACTTTTTGGTGTCAGGGACTCCTTTTAGAATTGACACAAATTTGTAGAAGTAGAAAAAATGTCCCTATGCACCTTCAAATTTTTGCGTACAGTTTTATGAGGTTCACAGGCTTCCTGCAGCCAGGCCACCACCAGGCCATTCACGAATCCAGTAGGAGTCCCTGGTGCAACCTCTTCTCCCGGGGCCGAAAGCCCCTTAGGGACACTTTGCCAGCACCTGCCCAGTCTCCTGTTTAAACACATATAGTAACGCCTTCAATATGACCTCTCCCACAGAGGCATCCCCCTGTCCGTCTTCTTCCCTGGGCCTTCCTTGAACCTTCCACCTTTGTAGACAATCCTCTTAGGTGCAGGGGATACGGGTCTTATGGGGACATGCCCAGCACAGTGCCTGGAATGGAGCCTTCACCCAGTAGACATTAGGTTTTCATGTTCAACCATCCTCCCCCAACTTTGCCTTCCCCTGGGGGCAGAGAGGGCAAAGCCTGCCTGGGGAAGGAGTCAGAGAGGTGAGCACCCATTATTACCTGGGAGGACGCCCAAGGCCATCTTTCTTTTTCTCCTCAGTCCTGGCAGTGTGGTGGTGGAGCATGATGTCATCCTGAAGACCAAGTTCATCCCAGATTACAAGGAATTCATTAATAAGGTCGCCCAGAAGGTGGAGGAAAAAATCAAGAATGCAACCCAAGAGCAAACACTCAACAATAATACATGCGCAAGTAAATTCCTAGGCTTCTGGGGAGGGGCATGAGGGGTCCTTCAAAGATCCTTTAAGCTTTGTCATGCTTAGGATAGGGGAGATTGGAGAGGTAAATGGGGGGAGCAAGAGAACACCGAGAGCCCAGGAATCAGTCCCAAAGCTGGCAGATGCCAGGAGAGGCTGTGAAAGGAGGATGCAGAGGCAGGTGTGCTAAATCCTGAGTCTACAGGAAAATGAGGATGAGCCTGACTTATTACCCAATGTAGATGTTTCTCAACGCAGTCATCAGTGTGGGGATCTTGGCTGAGGTGGGTATGGGACAAGAAGGACACTTGGAGAGCCACGATTTTGGAGAGCTGGATGTGAGGCTGGCATTCCCTCTTTGCAGAGAGTGGTTTCCCCCTCTCCCATCACAGCTGCATGCCCTGCTGATACTCACGCCTGAGTCCCCTGCTAAACAAGCTTGTCAGGGCTTATGTGTCTTCTTCACAGCTTTACTGTGCTTCAACGTGACTGCCACCAAGCTGCAAAACGTTTCAGTTACATACGACCCTGAAGGTAGGTGGCCCTAGGGGCTTCAGGGAGGGCGGGGGAGGCGGGCAGCGCACCTGTCCTCCAGCTCACAGGACGCCTCTGTGCTCCCTCAGAGGAATGCCGGAAGATGGCTGGGAAAGACTTAGCGGAGTACTTCTTTGTGGAGTACAAGGACCAGAGACCAAAATGCATCACTCGCTGCATGCCAGGCTTCAACGCCTCCCTAAACTGCAACTTCGGGACGTGCAGGCTGGAGCGCAGTGGCCCTCATTGCTAGTAAGTGTCCCACCACCCCACCTCAGCCCAGCTGCTCTCCTCTCCACCCCCTGTGGTGTCAGGGTCAATTCTGAGGGTGGGGGGACTGCGGGTATTTGCTGGCCCTGACTCTAGATGGCTCCCTTTCCCTCCCTGCTCCTTCTCGCCACTTCAGCTGCCTGACCACAGACACTGAATGGTACAGTGGAGAAACCTGTGAGTTCAGCACCAAGAAGAGCCTGGTGTATGGGCTTCTGGGGGCAGTGGGGGCAGTGGTGCTGGTCGTCCTCGTCGTCCTCCTGGTGTTTGTGTTCCGCTCCAAGAGAGAGGCGAAAAGGCGAGTCACTGCTGCCCCCTCTTCCCTTTGCCTTCAACTCCCCCTCCGTTTCTGACCCCTCTGTCCTTAAGCATTCCATCCCCGAGGTGGGCAGTGGGGGGAGGAAAGCAGGGACAAGGCCAGTCCCCAGGTCCTTGCATTCATTCTCTGCTCATGATGGGGTCTCTCTGGTGTTTCTATCAATAGGCAAAAGTCCAAAGTGACTCAGTTGTACCAGTGGCATGAAGAGGATGGTGGACCAGCCCCTGGGGCCTTCCAAAACGCTGGCTTTAACATCAGTGAAGGTATTAGAAATCCTCAGTGGACTCAAAATATCTCAAAGTATGGAGACACACATAGGAGGCATGTGGGAAGGAGCAAAAGGGGAAAGCATTTTCATTTCCAAAACATTTGATTCCACATCTGCAACCACCACTGGCTCCTCTGAGGCCCTGGATGGGGCACGAGCATGGGCACAGCGTAACTAGATCATGGGGGTGGGGGAGTTCACAAGTTATTTGATGGGCATAGATTTCTCCAGAACACAATACTGTGCCTATGTGGAGACAGATAAATACCTAGGAGTGTGTGAGCTTATTGACAGGTGGGTTATAGCTCAGTAAAGTGATTAATTATAGATTTTGTTAGGTTAAATGTACATGTTAGAATGTCTAGAAATTGAGTCTTTAAATTAAAAAAATGGAATAAGGACATTTCTAGAAATTGTCTTTAAATTCTAATGAAGGAGAAAATTGGAATGAAGGAAACGTTTTAGTCAATCCATAAAAGGCAAGAAAGGGCAAACAAACAAGCAAACAAAGCACAAAATAAAATAGTAGAAAGTAATCCAACAATATCAATATCTACAATAAATATAAATGGGTTAAATACTTCAGTTAAAAGAGTAGATTTTTAAAAATCTATTCACTGTGGATGAAAGGCACATAAAAAATAGAAGCACAGAGAAAGGATAAAAACAAAAGTATGGAAAAAAACAAAATAGAAAAATACTAACCAAAATAGCTGTTGCTATATATATTCAGTATGGGCAAATAAACTCCAAGGCAAAAAGAATTACTAGGGATAAGAATGATCAATGTTTACTGGGAAATGTTTTATTTTGTTAAGAATATATAAATCTACCTTGTGTGCCCTATTAATACACCTTCAAAATATATAAAGCAAAAATTGACAAAACTACAAGAAAAAATTTCTGAATCCATCAACAAGGTGGGAGATTTTTAAAAAATTAAAAACTCTCTTAGTAATTGATTGATCAAGCAGGCAAAGAAATCATCAAGGGTATAAAACTTTCATACAAAATAAATGACCGCCTTAATATAATTGTCAAAGACAGACTGCATTCAACAACTGGAGAGTACACATTCATTATAGGAGCATATATAAAAAAACTTGTAAGAATCACCACACACAAAGTCAGAAAATAAAAGTCTCAAAATTTTTCCAAAAAAATTGTTTAAATCGGACTATATTATCTGACCACGATGCAAGTGAGTTAGAAATCAATAACAAAAATGTTTCTGGAAAACAAAACCAAAAATCCTATATCTTTGGAAACATTTTTTAAAGTTTCTAAATAACTCATGGATCAAATAAGAAATAATAATGGAAGTTTAAAAATCCAGGGATCTGAATGATAATGAAAATACTTGGTATCAAATGTGTGGGATGCAGCAACATACTCAGAAGGAAACTTAGAGTTTTAAAACGTTTGTATTGGTGGAGGAAAAAAGATAGGAAATTATGGAGCTAACTTTTCAACTTAGGAAGTTAAGAAAAGAACAACAAATAACTTTAAAAAGTGCAGATGTAAAAGTAAGAGCAGAAATCAACAAACTAGAAAGTAGAAATGCAATAAAAAGAATCAACAAATCAAAAGTTGGTTATTTGAAAAGATTAATGAAATTGACTAATTTCTGCTTAAGACCAATGAAGAGAAAAGGGTGAAGATACAAGACAAATAGTATCAGGAATGGGTAAGGAAACATCGCCGTGATTGCAGCAGCTATTTAAAAGGTAGTAAGAGGCTATTATGAACATCTTCAACCAACAAAACCATAAACTAAGGCAAAATCCTGAAAACTGGAACAGTCCTAAAACTGTTTGGGTTTTTTCTTTCTTTAATGAATCAGGCTCAGATGTTTTACAAGTGAATTCTACCATTTACAGAGTGGAGACTGATAATCTTATGCAAACTCATTCAGAGACTAGAAAAAGAAGGAATTCTCGCCCATTCACATTATGAGCCTACCATAAATGTTTATAGCAAAACCAGACAAGACAGTACAAGAAAGTACATTTAAAGACCAAATTCACTTGTGCACATAGATACAAAACTCCTGAACAAAAAATTAGCACCTAAAATCCAGCAGGTATAAAAATCACAACTAATTGAGTTTATTCTAGAAAACAGAGTTGTCTGAAATTTATTTATAAATTCACCCCATTACCAGAATAAGAAGAAAAATATCATCACCTCAATGAATGCAAAATAAAACATTTAATAAATACCCATATCTTATCATACAAACTCATCCAATTAGGATTAGCATTTTAATTTCGTGGTAAAGATATCCACACAAACACACAAAAATCATTCTCATTAATAAAACATTAAAAGTCACTCAGTTTAATCAGAGGTTGGCAATCTTTTTCTACAAAGGTTCTGATAGCATGTTTTGGGCTTTGTGGGCTATATGAACTCTGTCATAGCTACGCAACTCTGCTGATATAGCATGAAAACAGCCATAGACAATATATAAGTGAATGAATGAGTGTGGTTGTGCTCCAATAAAAGTTATTCAACTACTTAAAATTAAAAAAAAAAGCATAGCTTGTGGGCCATATAAAAATAGATGGCAGGCTGGGTTTGGCTTACAGGTGTCAGTTTGACAAGCTCTGCATTGAACTAGGATCAAATAAGTCACAGGTCTCTTCTATCACCAGTTCTATTAATCATTATCCTGGGTGTCCTAATCAGTATAATAAAAAAGAAAAAGTGTTTAAAAATTGGAAAGAAAAATATAAATCTGTCATTTGCTGCTGATGTTGTTGTCTTACATAAAACCCAAAAGGATGTTAAATCATTAAAATTAACAGAGTTCAGCAAAGTTGTCAGATATAAGATCAATTCTTACAAGGTCAATTGCATTTCTTTGCATTAGCAACAAACAGATAACTTAATATAAAAAAATACCCTCTATACAGCACCTAGAAATATATCTAACAAAGGATGTTTAAGATTTTTCAGTGGCAAATGATAAAACTTAACAGTGTAGAAGCCCTATATGAAAGAAAAGCCGTATGTTCATGAATTGGAGAAGTCAATATCCTAAAGCCATCAAATGGCACCCCAATCCGGGTCAAATCTGGACTTCATGAACTTGAGAAGCTGTTTGCAAGGCGCTTATGGTTTTTCTTTGTTTAATTTTTAAATGTGATTTTTCACATCTTCCAAGAACCAATTAAACCATTTGCTGATGTCAGGTAATTTATGTAGCTCTCATGTTTGCAATAGTTTTCAGGTTCCTGGAAAGTGGGGATGCACCTCTCACCTTGTAGTGGGTGGTATTAGAGGGGGACATGAGAGCTTGTCTTCTTAACCATCTGTTTTGGTGGGACTTTCTCCCTGTTTAGAACAAGAGGACTCCATGCAGCTGGACTCCGTCTATAGTAACTTCCAGCCCTCCCTGGGCCACATAGACTCTAAAACACAGGTAAGAAGGGCCTGCGTGAGATGCCCACCTCCCCCTGCCCTGAGACCGCAATTCCCCTGCTACCATGGTAGCGTCTTCAGGAAAACAGTGTTTATGGTTTGTTAGTCCAGGTGGTCATCCAGCCTCCACTGCTGGGAAAGGGAAATAACCCAGGGTGGCAGGTGGGGGAGCAGGAGAACTGAGCTGCAAGGTGGATCTACCTTTTCTAGACCGCTGAGTCTTCATGTTCAGAGGTTTCCTTCTTGCCTTTTAAATAAGTCCTCGATGGCCAATTTATTTAGTTGTCGTAATTTTCAAACACACATAAAAGTCAAATTAATAGTGCAGTAAATACATATATATCTCATCTAGAACAATAATGTTTAACATGTTGCCATATATAATGAATAGATGCATCAATTTCTACTGAACCATTTGGAAGTCATTGGCAAACATTATGACACTTGATTGCTAAATACATCAGTACACACACTCCAAGTACCATTATCATACTCAATAACTTGATAATAATTCTATAATATCATCCAATATAACTCTATAATATCTTCCGATATCCGTTTTTCCAATTAACCCAAGAACATCTCTTATTACTAGTTTTTCAAATATGAATACTACAAATTTCACTAACTGACTTGTTGTGTGTCTTTGGTCTTTTAACCTACAGCTGGCTCTTATATTTTAAAAATATATTGGTTTTCATAAGAATCTAGGATGGTTGTTCTAAGTAATGTCCCACATTCTGGATTTGTCTAAGTATTTCCTCCTGGTGACATATATCTTATCCCTCAATCCTCTGTGTTTCCTGTAAACTGGCAGTTAGGTCTAGAGGTTTGATTACACTCAGCTTAACCATTTTTGTTAAGCATATGCCATAGCTAAGGTAGTTTCATCACTTCAAGAGGTACATAATGTCAGGTTGTCCCACTATGACTGATACCAAGATAGGTCACTTGGGTAAGGGGTGACCACTCCTTAGATATTTGAGGGAAGAAGAAATACCCTCAAAGCATTCATGCCTAAGAAGTGTGATTGGCTTCAGGTACTATGTTCCCTGGAGAGAACCTTGTTGCAAAGATTAACTCCCTAGCCAAGACCCCCTTTAAATCTACCTAATTCTGGGGTGGAGCAAACTGGAGGGACACAGGTGGTTTGTACTAGACTCCAGGTAATAGAATAGGTTCTAAGCTGAGGGTTTCCGCTGTCCCAAGACTCTTATACTTCCAAATTCCAGGTTCCTCAAGGTCCCAGCCCTCACCTGGTTCTGTCTCTCTTTCAGGTCAAAATTCAGAGGCCTCAGGTGATGATGTCATCACTTTAAGGCAAAGGGAACTTCACATAGAGCTGTGGAGTCTGGAAGTATGGAGACCTCAGTTCAGCTAAGCTTGGTGGAACATTTCCCCATTGAGAGCATTCCACAGGAACCTGATGAAAAATAAGGAGGAAGAGGAGAGAGAACACAGTTCTGAGAATCTCTCAAATAGAAACACCATGGAAGCTCCAATGGGCTTGTCATGATATCAGCCAAGAGTCTCTCCTACTCATTCTGGGGAGGTTCTTCCTCCCTTGGGCCCAGTTTCAGCACCAAGGACAGCATCTCATCAACGGGGTTACTATGGTGATCACTCAAACACTGGATTGCACTTTGCATTTCACAAAATACTTGTATAAGATTTATTGCATTTCCTCTTCGTGTTTTCTTTAATACGTATCATGTTTTCTCTGAGTATATAGGATTATGAGTATTCTTTAAGTTCTAATTTTTATCCACCGATTCTTGGTTTCTGTTAGTCAATATAATCACTTCTATTTTTAATCACTGAAAACAACAAAAGCAATTTCATTATATTTTTCATGGTTCCTGAATCATTCTCCAGTCAACTTCCTATACAAGCTCCTGTTTCTCATCTGCCAGGTTCTCTCCGCCTTTCCTCCAGGATATAGTGTCTGATGAGTTTGGCCTCAAGACGACAAAAGGGAAATCTGCAGCCAGGAAGAGTGCCATCCCCTGACGTTCCCTGGCACCACTTGCTGGCCACTGAGGGTACCATGAGGCAGAACCCACACACACTCACTCACTTACCTGACACAGGGATTCACTTCCTACTGGGAGAGAACCAAGTTCTACTGGAAGTGAGCTCATGTGTCTTTCCGTAGATCTAAAGTGATGGAGTCTTGGGTTCTATTTCCAACTTTCTCATTAACTCCCTGGGTTAAATTTGGGAAAATCACTTTTTACCATTTAGACTCAGTCTTGCCTTCTGCTGAATAAATACTAGGTTGTTTTTAAAGTCTCCATCGTCACCACCATTTTAAACATTTTTAAGATTCTTTATTGCTATTCCCTCCAGGCAGCTCAGGATTTATTTGTTCTGGAGGGTCTCTTCCACAGGCCACCCCACTTAAACTTTAACCTACAAAGAAGCCTAGACTCTGCTGCCCCCTCATGGACGCTGAGAGCATCTTCAGTTACCAGTCAGTTTCTTGCAGCCATTCCCTCCTGGCCTCTCCCATTAGAGATGTTTAACCATCACTTGGTTCATTCCCATATTTGCCATAAAAAACCCCAGCTCCTAAAACTGGTCTGTCTTAGTCTGTTCTGTCTTATATTATAGACTGGGTGGTTTATAAACAACAGACATTTATTTCTCACAGTTCTGGAAGCTGGGAAGTCCAAGATCACTGGACTTCCACTGAAATCTGCTGTCTTTTTTCTGTGCCCTCACAGGGGAAAGGCAAGCGAGCTCTCTTGGGCCTCTTTTATAATGGCACTAATCCCATTCAGGAGGGCTCTGCCCTCATAATCTATCACATCCCCAAAGATCCCTCCTCCTAATACTGTCACACTGGGGATTAGGTTTCAACATGTGATTTTGGGGAGGACACAAACATTCATTCTATAGCATGGGCTGAATGCAGGCATCTTCACTGCCAGAACCCCCTCCCACAGGCCCAGGCATCAGTGGCCTGGGAGGGGGCATTTAAAAGGGCTGCAGATCCCATATCCAGTCTAAAGCTTCATTACTCACCTAGCCTCCGCCTGTTCTTTCCTCACATCTGGTCCATAGAGAGGCAGACTACAGTGGCTAAATGCGTAGCTAGCCCACGTCCAACACTGGAGCAATTACCCAACGACCTGGGTGAGTTTGGGAAAATAACTTCTCTCTGGACCTCAGTTCTCTCAGTTGTAAAAACTGAGTGACCACTCACCTTGTGCCAAGCACTGTTCTAAGTGTTGTATATTTTAACGCATTTATTCCTTACAACCCTGTGGAGTGGGAACTCTCATCACCCTCATTATATAGATAAGGGAACTGAGGCAAAGAGATATCCAGTAACTTGCCCAAAATCACGTGGTCAGTGCATGTGAAGCTGGGATTATAAACCAGGGACTCTGACAGTCACGTCTGTGTTCCTGACCATCAGTTATGTGCCCTCCCTGTGAGGCCGCTCTTGGGATTAACTGGGTTAGGGTTAAAGTCCTTGGAACAAAACATGGCACATAGAAACTTCTAGAAATACAAAAAGAAAACATGAGTTATTGTTATATCAACTTCGTTCCTCACAATTCTCTCCATAGCCCTTCTCTCGTAAGCTTCTTCTTCCTCTCCTGCTCTAACCCTAGAAGAGCATTGGACTGGAGGCAAGATAAAAGGAAGGCCCTGTCATTTTGCAAAAATAGGGAAATCTAAAAGCACAGAGATATACAAAAGGTTGAAGATGGATACACCAAGGCACAAAAAGAAGGGTGTGGCAGGGGCTTAAAGCCAAAGAGGCATTTGAAAACCACCCCTCCAGAGTCACTTTGGCCACCTGCACCATCCCCATCATGCAGTGCATTGTGCCATGGGTTCCCCTTCCGTGCTGCTCCTGCTTGGAACTCAGGTCTGTTTAGGTCTATTACCTCTGGCCCAGCCCATTGCCTTGTCTACCTCTCCCTGTGGCCTGCCCTCCTTCCAGCCGCTCCTCTCTGCCACAGCCACTGGCTCCTTCCCCATTATGCTGTTCACCTGCTCAAAATGACGCCTCCACCCTCTTATCAAAGCAAGATTTGCCTCCTCAGAGTAATCTTCAAGGTCCCTGGAATCAGGGACCATCTTCCCTCCCAGCTTCATCTCTCCCTCTTCTCTCCACTGCATGGTCTGGTGAAATGCTACCCTCTCCCCTCAGCTGCTTCTTTAGCCCACAATGCCCTTTCCACAACTTCCTCTCTAAAACCTGACTCAATCTGCAACTACAATTCCACTTCCTCCAGGATGCCTTCTGTGATACAACCCTTTACAATTAATCTCTTTCATCTATGTGTCTCTGTCTTAGTCAACTCAGGATGCCATAACAAAATACCATACACTGGGTGGTTTAAACAACAGACATTTATTTTCTCACAGTTCTGGAAATCCAAGATTAGGGTGCCAGCAAGGTCATGTCCTGGTAAGGGCTCTCTTCCTGGTTTGCAGACAGCCACCTTCTCCCGCTCTGTGTATGTGCACAAAAAAGTGATCATATGACCACCTTTTTGTGCACATACACAGAGTGGGGGTGGCGGGAAGAGTAAGGTCTCTGGGGTCTCTTCTTACAAGGACACTAATGCCATCAGACCAGGACCCCACCCTCATGACCTCATCTAATTCCCAAAGGCCTCATCTCCAAATGCCTTCACAGTGGGAGTCAGGACTTTAACTGTGAATTTGGGATGGGACAGGAACATTCAGGCCAGAGCACTCCTTAACACTATTATGTATACTTCTTATGTCACATTCATAATTTCCCCGCATATCTATCTCTACAGGGTGAGCGTGGGGCATTGTCCCTCTCTGTATCCCCATAGCACCTAACAGTGCCTTGTGAATAGAAGTTGCCATTAATGCTTGTTAAATTTAATTGAATCAAGACTCATGTACAAAAAATTTTTTAAAGCATCTACTGTCACATTCACCCCATCCTTCTCTGGCCTTTTGGGCTGGTGTCAACACAGCATAATCGAATTCTTACTTGTTCTCTAATTGCTTTATACATGCTTATGAGTGCGTATCTCCTATCCTATGGAAAGCATCCTGTTCCAGGGCCATAGACTCTAGCACTGGCTGTGTACTCTGTGGGCATTTGTACACCGTGGCTTCCTCTTTTCTCCTTTCCTCCCACAGCGAAGCCTCACTTTCTCTGGAAGAGATCAAGACAGAAGAAATAGTCAGCAGAGCTTCTTTCTCCATCCAGTGGGCCCTGGGTTTGGGAATAAACACAGCATCCTGACCTCCTTTTCTGGGTCTTTCATGTCACTTTCAGTTACCCAGAGATCCTGCGGGTGGGGCAAGTATGAAATGAGGCTGGAAGTTCTAGGACCATTCCCCGATGATGAATTAAGACTGACGCCACTAGCCCACCCTCAGAATGTGTAGAGACAAGGGAAACAATTTTCCAAAGCATCCACTAAAATTCAGCTCTCTCACAGACAGATGAGAACCCAGCAAGGGTCTTGATGTTCAGAACCCCAGAGATTTTACTAGACCTGGGAAAATATGACCATTGTGTTTTGCTGCTGAGGGTGATGTGACTCTGGAGATGGCATTTAGATGACACCCCGAGGGTTGGGCAGGCCTGATTCATCTGCGATGATACAGCTTCCTAAGTCAGACTGCCTGACAAGAGGCAGGGCTCCAGGGAGCCAGGCAGCTAAGGAAATTTACTGTGTGGTGTAGCCAGGGAAAGTGGAATTGGATCTGGGTGATAATCACCTGATTAGCTCAGTGCTTCCTGGAGAACGCAAAGGGTGGGAGGCAGCGTGGGGTGGGGGTGGGGAGAGAGGTCAGCCACCATCTAGGTGGAGCCCCAGGGGCTGGGGTTGGCTAAGGCAAAAAACAACTGGGGCCCCGAGAAGTGTATAGAGCAGCAGACCCAAAGAAAACAAGTGTAACACCCACTCGCCCAACCATGGGAGTTACGGTGGGTCAGAGTGACCAGGAAAATGTAGGCCTAGGGGGTAGGGAAGCCAGGAGTGAGGGGAAGAACAGTGGGCAGAGCTGGGGTGCCCATAGCAACTCCTCACTGGGTGCTGGCTGACGGGCAGGCACTGGCCTGGTTAAACACTCAAGACCCGCCATCAGTAGCCTTCTCTCAGGCCTCTCAGACTCGGCCTCTGCGGGGGGTACCAGGCATGAGTGGAGCTCACTGGTGTTGATCTTGGTGGCTGGTCACAAGCTTCTTGTAGGGTGGCTGCAGGAAGCCCTTCAGCTCCGGTTTGTGGGACAGAACTGAAGGCTGATGGTTCTGCCCTCCCCCCACCCTCATTTCTACAGGACTGAAAGTTTGAATTTGGGGAAGGAGGCCCCATAATGCCTGGTGAAGACTGAGTGATTTTGTTCTCCACGACAATTACAGGCTGCTGATGGGCCCCTGCCAGGTGGCATCTCTGACCTTCCAAGATTGTCTGGGTCACAGTCACAGTTTAACCATTTGTGAGCCCTTGGTATAATCCATGCCTGGTGCCAAGCCTGCACAGGCATTAACTCATAGCTTCCCAACCTGGGCACTTCAAGCTGGTGTGCCCTGAAAGGGTTATACGTCTGTGGAGATAGGGAGCCCCCAGCCCTCCAACCACCAGGAAGGGCCTGCCAGAGTCTGGTATCCCACCTCCAGACAACTTCTGGCCTCCAGTGCGACCAACGCAATCATTTTTCACATGTGCCAGATGAAAAAAGCTTGAAAGCATGCCTTTATTTTATTGGATCCTTATGACACCTGTCATGTGGGGTAGCATGCGGGGTCTCTGGTCCCGCTCCCTGCATAAGAACGCAGGATATGGCGAGGCCAAAACGGAACACCCACGGAAACATGGACAGGGGAGTCATGCCACTATAGTCTCACTGGCGGCTGGGTTGGAGACAAGACACAGGAGGCAAGAGCCGCACTATCCGCAACCACTTCTCTATGCCAACCAACCTCACTCGCTAGCTGCAACCCGCCATGCTAACTGTAATCCGCTCTTGCTAGCTCAGCCACCATCTTCTTGCGAGCCCCCATTTGCTGCTAGCATAGCCACAGCAGTTATATTAGTTGCCAATGGCTCAGTGGTTACAGCTGACGGCCAACTAGCCACAGCTGATGGCCATCCAATCACAGTTGATGGCCATTTACTACCCAAATGAGCAACTTTCCATGTGAGGGTGAGAGTTTGGAAACTGCACTGGTGGCTCTGTTCCCACAACACCCATGAGGAAGTAGCTTTATTTCCCTTTTTACAGATGAGGAAACTGAGGAGTTGAAGGGCTAAGTGGTCACTAACTAGGAAGAGGTAGATTTATACTGAGAGTGTTCAGTTTAAAAGCCCACAATGTAAATAAGCCTTAAGGAAAGCAGACTGCTCTTCCTCTAACACCAAGTCCAAAACCACCGGCAGAGCCAGTTCTCCCCCCAACACATCACGAGGATGGAGGTTGTCTGCCTGGGTAGGGTGGGGCCTCTTTCAAAAGTATTGGAGGTGTCCATTTCTATGCCACAGGGTAGAACAGATGGAAAAAAGAAAAGGGAAGATGCTCCTGGATACTCTCATGCCTAGGGTTGAGCTAATACTTTTCCGGGGAAAGCTCAAGCACTCGGCTGTTTTCTCCTCATTTTCCTCTCTTACCAAAATGGGGCTGTCTACACTGTAGAGACCTATACTGAGAATATTCAAGCCTGGGTTTTGGTGCAAGAAGTCAGAGATGCCTGAGTTGATGCTAGAGCAGCTGAGAGTTGGCTGTGGTTTCACTCTTAAACTTGGAGGGCAGGCTGAGCTCATCTGGTGCTGAACTGAGCTGACCTGATGGTGAGCTCTTCTTGGGAACAGCACCAGAGTCTTGGTTGACCCCCAATACAAGACTCATTTGCCAGGCATCAGAGCAAGACCTTCGACACACCTCAAGGAGGAGCTAATACGTGTAACATTTTCCTAGCACTGTTGTAATAAAGCACCCTGAACTACGTGGCTTAAACAACTGAAATTTATTCTCTAACAGTTCTGGAGGCAAGAAGTCCAAGATCAAGGTGTCAGCAGATTTGGTTCCTTCTTGGGGCCATGAGGAAGACTCTGTTCCACATCCCTCCCTTGGCTTCTCGTGGTTTGTGGGCAATCTTTGATGTTCCTTGGTTTATAGACACATCACCCCCAGCTCTGACTTAATCTTCTTGTGGTATTCTCCCCGTGTGCATCTCAGTGTCCAAATTTCCCCTTTTTATAAGGACACCAGTCATACTGGATTAGGGGCCCATTGTAATGCCAATATGTCTTCATCTCACATTGTAGATCACATCTACAGTGACCCTAACTCAAGTTAAGTTCACATACTCGGGAATTGGAGGCTAGGACTTCAACACATGAATTGGGTGGGGTAGGGACAAAATTTAACCCATAACAAAGCTCTTCTCCTAGGACAGGGGTTCTCACATTCGGGTGAGGGTCAGAATCACCACTAAAGAACCCAGAAGCTCAAGCTCTTTGACGCAGGATGGACGGGGCCTAAGTGATTCTGATACTCCAAAGTGTGAGCACTGCTCTCCCGGAGGACTTTTAATTAGACCTCAGGTGCAGCAGCCTGAGTTGGCTACACGTCTCAGATCATCCCACAGTCAATAGTCCAGCCAAGGCTCATCTCTCATCAGATTTGTCCCTCAGTTCCTGGGCTTACTCTGTCCCATTTCATCAGTGCCCATTCTCATATGCTAAATAGATGTTAATTATACCTTAATATATTTATGTCACCTTGAAAGTTATATTGTTCTGTTTTATCTATCCAAGTGTTTTAAAATTATGCATATGAGGGGTGGTTGGTTAGCTCAGTTGGTTAGAGCGCCATGCTCTTAACAACAAGGTTGCCGGTTCGATCTCCACATGGGCCACTGTGAGCTGCACCCTCCACAACTGGATTGAAACAACTACTTGACTTGGAGCTGATGGGCCTTGGAAAAACACACTTAAATAAATAAAAGTTAAAAAAAAATTATGCATATGAATGTGTTCTATGGATCTCATCTTTTCCTGTTTCTATTCTTTTAGGTTTTTAAGACCTTTCCATGTGAGTTTCTCTAGGAGTTGCATTGCTGGGTCATCGGGTTTCCATATAATTTAGTTTCACTGCTTGGCCAGATGGCTCTCCACTCCCACCACTTCCCATGTCTCCACAGTCCTGCCGTTGGATGGGTGCAAAATTACCAACTACCAGTGAGCATCTTCTAAAATGCTTGTTAGCCATTTTGCTTTCATAATCGTTGCCTATTTTTCTTTGAGTTACTTGTCTTTTTACAATTTATTTACAAGAAGAGTTTATTGGATATTAATCCCTTATCAATTTCAGACATTACAAGTGTCTTTTTTCAGCTAGACACCCATATCTTAATTGTCTTTGCAGTGCCCTTTTTTGAACAGAAAAGAAAAATTTCTCATATATAGTTTGTGTTTTTGTAGATCCAGTTCAAAAAGTCTTTCCCTATACAAAATCTCAATAATATTCTCCTACATCATCTTCTGCTAATTTGTGGTTTTATTTTTCACGTTTAGGTCTGGATCTACTGGAACTTGACCTCTGTATATGTGTATAGTGAGTTAGGGACTCATATTTGTTTCCCATTGCTGCTGTAACAAGTTACCACAAACTTAGTGATTTGAAACTATACCAATTTACTATTTTACAGTTCTGGAGATCAGAAGTCCAAAATGAATCTTATGGGGCTAAAATCAAGGTGTCAGCAGGGCTGTTCTCTTCTGGAGGTACAAGGGAAAATCTGATTTCTTGCATTTTCCAGTTTAGAGGCTGCCCACATTCTTTGGCCTGTGGTCCCTTCCTCCATTTTTAAAGTATGTCACTCCAACCTGTTTCCATCATCTTATCACTGCCTCTCCCTCTGACCACAGGTAAGGTTCTCCACTTTGAAGAATTCATGTGATTGGATTGAGTCCACCTGGATAATCCAGGGGAATCTCCCCATCTCTCAATCTCTAACTTAATCACACCTACAAAGTCCCATTTGCCATGTAAAATAACATATTTACAGGTTCTTTAGGACATGGACATCTTTGGGGGGCCATTATCCAGCCTCCCACAGGATCTAGCTTGATATTTGCTCCATATGATAAGACAGTTTCCCCAACTGTTAACCACCATTTTCCCTGTTGATTTCTGGTGTCATCTCTTCCCTATGCCAAGTAGCTGCATTCTCTGATTCTGAGCTCTCACTTCCCCTATTTCTGAGCTCTTACTTCCCCTATTTCTCTGTCCCAGCACAACAATCAGTATGATTTTGGGGTGTGTGTGTGTGTATGTGTGTGTGTGTGTGTGTGTGTTTTATTAGCATGGCTTTATAAAAGTTTTAAGACTGGTAAGGTAAGTGCTCCTTCACTCTTCCTTTTCAACAGTTTGATTAGCTATGTAAGGACTTTAATTCTGCCATATAAATTTAGGATTGAATTTAATAGATTAACTTGGAAAGAACTATCATCTTTGCAATGCTAAGTCATTCTATCCATGAAGATGGTATAGTTCTCCTTTTATTCAGGTCCTCTTTAAAATCCTCCAAGGGAGTTTAACCTTTTTGTCTGTAAGGGGGTCAGGGTTCTGACCACCACCGATCTCCAATGTGTGTTCATGGGCTTTTCCCCACAGGAGCAATTCTCTGACAGCATCTGGGTGTCCTACAATTCAACTCAATTCTTACACTATCTAGCCAGAGCCAGGAGATAGCCTCAGATTCCACAGGTTAAGGGTTCAGTCCCAAAAGACTGCTCTCCACTTCAGATGCCCATCCCAAGTCCAGATGTTACCTGTGCTTCTGATTGACTGGCTATAAATCAGAGGTTCCCATGACCACCCCCTCCTTAGGTTCCATTGATTTGCTAGAGTGGCTCACAGAACTCAGGAGACTAATTTACTCACTAGATCACCAGTTTATTAAAGGATATGAATCAATAGCCAAGTGAAGCGATACATAGGGTGAGGCTCCAAACAAAAGAGCTTCTGTCCCCTTGGAGTTCTGGCCTGGCACAGTGGCACATAGAAGCATTCTGTTTCACCAACCTGGAAACTGTCTAAATCCTGTCCTTTTGGATTTGTATGGAGACTTCATCGCATTGGCATGGTTGATTAAAACATTGACCACTTGTGATTGATTCAACTACCAATCCTTCTCTCCTCCCTGGAGATGTGGTGAGGGGAGGGACTGAAAGTTTGAACCCTTTAATCACATGGTTGTTTCTTCTGGCAACCAGCCCCCAATCTTGGGTGATTCCAAAAAGTCATTTCATTAACCTAACAAAAGGCACCTTTAATGCTCTCATCTCTTAATAAATTACGGGGGTTTTAGGAGCTCTGTGCCAGAAACAGTGTTAAGACCTCGGGGGTCACATAGATTCATTGGTAGGAATGCTTATCCATCCATCCTTGTGTTCCCCTGTGGCACGGTCTCCCCACTAGGTGTTGTTTCTGGATCTTGCCTCTTTCCTACACTTGCAACAGTTAATGACAGCCATTTGTCTAAACCTCTTAAATGATTGTGCCAACTATCAAAAGGCTTTCCACACTGAGATTCAAGTCTCTTTGTCTCTTCCGTCTGCCCGGACAGTGTGAGGCAGGAGTCACGTGTAAGTGCCTGTTGTCTGTGACCCTCTCTCAGATGGGCTGTCCGAGGCTGGGAAAGGGGACAGAGAATGTTAACAAATCCATTTTGCCACAAATATTAGCCACATCCTCTATGCTAGCCTTTACCAGAAATCAAATGGATATCACTGGGCTCTTGCAGTCTTTCAATTAATTCTTAACTTGGGAAATAAACCAGGACTGGCATTTGAGTATATTTAGGTCTTAAGATTAAGCAAGTGGGGATCATGCACGTATTTTCTTTTTCCTTTTTTTCTTTTTATTGGGGAACTGTGTTTTTCCAGGACCCATCAGCTCCATGTCAAGTTGTTGTTTTCAATCTAGTTGCAGGAGCGGGGGGCGCAGCTCAGCTCCAAGTCAAGTCATTTTGTTTTGCTTTCAATCTAGTTGTGGAGGGCACAGCTCACTGGCCATGTGGGAATCAAACCCGCAACCTTGGTGTTATGAGCACTGCTGTGCTCCAACCACTGAGCAAACTGGCTGCCCACAGGTATTTTCCTTGGTGGCATGCAGCTGGTTTTCCCAAGTTGCACAGTTGCCTTTTGTTTTTCCTTAATACAAAAGCAAAACACCAACTTTATTGAGGTATTATTTACATAAACATTTTAATACGCTTATTTTAAGTGCACAACTCAATAAGTTTTGAAAGATATGTACTCATATATCTGTGTAGTCACCCCCCCCAATGAAGATACAGAATATTTCCATCACTCCAAAGAGTGTCCTTATGCCCCTTTGCAGTTAAATTCTATTCCATCCCAGCCCTACACAACCACTGATCTTCTTTCTGTCCCTATAGATTAGTTTGTCTATTCTAGAAACTCACATAAATGGAATCATACAACATGTATTCTTTTGTGTCTGGCTTCTTTCATGCAACAGAAGGTATTTAAGATTCCTCCATAGTGTTTCAGGTATCACGCTATGGAATATCACAATTTGTGTATTCACTCACCTCTTAATGTACAATTGAGTTGTTTCTAGTATTTGGCTATTGATGCTATAAACATTTTGTATATGTCTTTTGGTGTCTTTTCCATTTATATGAGTTTCAAAACCAGGCAAAAACAAGTTGATAGAAGTCAAAATAGTCATGAACTTTGGGAAGTGGGGATTGGCTGGGAGTGAGCTGAGGTGATAGAAATGGTCTATATCTTGATGTGAGTAGTGTTTACATGCATATAGATATGTAAAAATTCCTCCAGCTATGCACTTGTATTCATTTGCTAGGGCTGCCGTAACAAAATACCCCAGACTGGATGGCTTAAACAGCAGAAATTTATTTTCTCACATTTATGGAGACTAGAAGTTCGAGATCAAGGTGTCAGCAAGGCTGGTTTCTCCTGAGTTCTCTCTCTTGGCTTGAAGATGGCCGCCTTCTCACTGTATCTTCACATGGTCTTTGCTCTGTGTGGCACCCCTGATGTCTTTCTGTGTGTCCAAATTTCCTCTTCTTATAAGCACACCAGTCATATTGAATTAGGGCCCAGCCTAAGGACTCCATTGTAACTTCATCATCTCAGTAAAGGCCTCGTATCCAAGTACAGTTATACTCTGAGGTACTGGGGGTTAAAGCTTCAACATATGATTTAGGGGGGATACAATTCAGCTATAACAGTACTTAACGTTGGTGTACTTACTTTACATATGTTATGCCTCATCAATTAAAATAAATAAAAACAAAGAAACAAAGAATCTGTAGTGGTTGTTGTGAGTTGGGGACCCAGAGACTGAAACCAACATGGCATTATAGCTGCCTTTGCTCTGGTTGACAAGTTGTTACCTCATCGATTCATTACCCCTTCTTCAATTAAAAAGGGTTAAATGTAAAACCTAAACTATATAAAGAAACCAACAAGTAAATACGAAAATCAATCTATGACAATGAGGAAAGTTAAGTTCTCAGAATGGGAGCAGTGGGAGAGCAGAAGCAAAATAGAGGATGACAGTGTGATCAGCTGAGGAGCGTTTCCTCAGGAGAAAGTTCAGGAAAGGGAAAAGGGGACCTGGAAGGCCAGATGGACAGATAGAAAAGGGAAAGAAAATTGTCCTCATGATTTCAACCTAGGATTCAAAATGTAGTAGTTTCTAGACTAAATCTAAGACAAATGAGATGTGTTTGTGAACCTTTTGTTGATTTTTAATGTTATTCACTATTGGCAGAGACCATAGTTTCTACCATGCAGAATCTTTGAAATTTACTAAGGTGCCTTTGTCACCTAGTACATAATCAGTGTTTGTGAATGTCCCATGTGTGCTCTCAAAGTATGGGTAGCCTCTTCCTTGAGCCTAAATATACTCTCAAGTAAATAAATATACATAACTAATTGTTGTTTATGTTCATTAATATTTTATTCAAATATTCCATTTCCTGATTAGACTGAAGATAGGTATTTCCTTAGGAGAAAGATAGGGAAGGAAAATTGAGGTCTTTTTGAAGGCCAAAAAGACTTTAAAGTAAAAAGCATGATAATAATATACTCAATTGATGTTAACATATGATGTTAGCAAAATGGTAAAAATGTTTAATCTATTAGGAAAATATAACAATTCTAAGTATGTACAGATTTAATATAACGTAAAATATGTAAATCACAAACTGGCAGAATTACAAGAAGAAATGGACAAATTCATAGACTTCACGAGTATTTACAAAAGCATATACTGGGGATCAAAATCTTAGGAAAAAAACATATTATGTTAAGAATACAGAGGGGAGTGGCCGTTTAGTTCAGTGCTCTTAACAACAAGGTTGCCGGTTTGATCCCCACATGGGCCACTGTGAACTGCACCCTCCACAACTAGATTGAAACAGCTACTTGACTTGGAGCTGATGGATCCTGGAAAACCACACTTAAAATAAAAAGTTAAAAAAAAAAAAAAGAATACAGAGGAGTTGAACAAGACTGTTATAAACTTGATCTAATAAATATATATAAAAATTTGGTTCCAGAAATTTAAAGAACATACAGATTTCTCAAACCACATGAGGCATGTATAAAAACTATGGCAGGCTAGTACAGAAAACACATCTTTGTAAATATCATTGCAGGCAAGAATGCACACAGGAGCACGTGAGCAGATTATAGCAGTAGTTCAGGGAAGAGGGAGTAGAGGTTGGATTCTGGATACATTTTGAAGGTAGAGCTGACAATTTACACAATGCAACAGAGAAGAGGACTCAAGGACGTTTGCAAGGTACTTGGCCTTGGCAACTGGGAGAAGGAGTTGTATTATAGAGATGGAGATGCTTGGGAGTGGGGAAGGGAGGACAGGTTGGGATATGGGGAATCCTGTTTGAGAGTAAGTAGGGTTTGTCCTGGGAATACGAGAGTCATTCAACACTCAAAAAGCAATCAATGAAATTCATCATATTAACAGACTAAAGATTAAAACTGTATGATGATCTCAGTGGATGCAGAAAAAAACTTCTGACAAAATTAAATATCCATTCATAGTAAATATATATACATATATCAGCAAACAAGGAATAGAAAGAAACTTCCTTAACCTGCTAAGAGCACACAAGTTCTGGCAATTAAGTCCACAAACTCATCTTGGAAAAAGTACTACCTACCTCATTGCTGAATATCATTACAGTCACCTTCAAAGTCCTCCCTTTGGGAAGCTATGCACCAGCACCTAGTTCATCCTTCAAAGCAATTTTGGAACTCTTTTTCTGGAATGGCCATCAGAGCTGTCATTGTATTACCCTTGACGTCGTCCTGAATGTCATCAAAATGTCTTCCTTTCAATATTTCCTTTATCTTTGGGTAAAGAAAGAAGTCATTGGAGGCGAGATCAAGTGAGTAGGGAGGGTGTTCCAATACAGTTGTTTCCTTGTTAAAAACTCCCTCACAGACAGTGCTGTGTGAGCTGGAGCATTGTTGTGATGCAGGAGCTCCTTCATGACCATTTTTGCACGCACCTTTCTCATGCCACGATTTTCAGTTAAGATTTTCCTAACAGTTTCTCTATCAACGTTCACTTGGTCTGCTATGCTTCTCACAGCTAGCCAATGATTTTGCTGCACAATTCAACAAATTTTTGCAAAGTTTTCATCAGTTCTGCTCGTTATTGGCTGCCCTGACCTCTCTCCATCTGTGACGCTTTCTCTCTCCTCAGAAAAACATTTAATCCATTTGTACACTGCCGTTTTCTTCATGGCATTATCCCCATAAACTTGGACTAACATGTCCCTGATGTCACTTCCACTCTTGCCAAGTTTAACAAGAAATTTAAGGTTTGTTTGTTGTTTTAATTCAAGTTCAGACATTTTGGGGATGGCACACAAAAACACAACAACAATAATGAACACTACCCAGCAAGACACCGCCACACGTCGACACCAACACAGCTGTGAGACACTGATATACCAAGGTTATATCAGTGTTTACCGAGCTGTTTGTATAGTGCTGCCAATATACGTGCACAGTGGGAAGTCCGTGAACTTAATTGTCAGACCTCATATAGAAAGATACATAACGTTAAGAATCTCAATGCTTTCCACATGAGATTGGGAATAATAAAAGAATATTTACTTTCCTCACTCCCAATCAATATTCTACTGAGAGTTCTGGCCAGTGCAATAAGGCAAGAAAGAAATGAAAGATATACAGATCAAAAAGAAAAAAATAAAACAACTTTTATTCATTGATGACATGATTGTCTATGTAGAAAATTTCAAAGAAAAGGAAAGAAGAATGGTATGCCTGTTCAACTTACAAGTGGAAATGTCCAGTAGGGCAACCGGGCATGAGTCTAGAAGTCAGGGAAAAGGTCTGGTCTGAAGATGGTTTGGGAATTGCCATCCTATCAAGGATGTAACATCGTTTAGAGCCATGGGACTGGATGAGATCACCTACGGAGGGAGTGTGGACAGACAGGAGAACTGAATGCACTTTGGTTAGAGACAGGACGATGGGAAAACCCAGAGAAGGTGTGGGCAGGGAGGTAGGAGGAGAACCAGGAGAGCTGGGAGACCAAGAAGCCAAGAGGGAAGAGCTCCAAGGAGAGTGTCATCTCTGTCAGATGCCATGGCCAGATGCCACAAGGTGGATGAAGGTCGTTAGTGAGTTGGCTAGGACAGCTTCCTGGGAATGTGGAGAACAAAAGCCTAACTGTAGTCTTTCCAGAGAAAATAGAGAACAAGTCAAGCCGTGATAGCATGGGCATGTGAGGTCAAGCAGCGGACTGGTATTCTTTTGTTTTAAGACATGAAATATGCTAAAGAAGGATCCGGGGGAGGGAGGAAAGATAATGTTTCAGGAGAGAGGCAAATCCAGAAGAGAAGTCCTTGAGTTAGTGGTAGGGGGTGAAACCCAGCGGTGCTGAGCAGAGCCATACTGAGGCCTGAGCAAAAGAAAAAATCAGTAATACTGATCCTGTCTTCACTTACAGTTTTGATGCTTTGTCTAGTGTCGATTTTTTGCGTTATTTTGATTTTTAAAAAATATTGCATTAAAATATTATATAATTTGATTAATAAGTTTTCTTGGTGCCCCTTTATACTCATAATTTGTACCTAATGTCCTGTGGAAGGGAATTTGTGGGAGATTTCCTAGTATAAGAAGGAGGTGGAGGGTGTATTAGAATAGAGGGGACATAGGACCTCTGATGACTGGCTAGGACAGTCCCCAGGCTGGCAGGCACCCCCACAGCTCAGAAACAAGGATAGGAGGTTAGGATTGGTGGCTGTCCATGTCCTGTTGTGGTCAACTTTAGCAGGGTCAGAGCTCCCTCTGGTGGGCCTGGGTGGCAAAGACTGCTCAGAGTGGATGGTGCTGAGGGTGGGCTGCGTCAGGGGAGTCTAGGAGGGGGGTAAAGGAGAAGAAGGAGGGGAACAGGACTAGAGAGGAGTGAGTTTTGAGAAGGGTAATCAATAGTCCCACATGCCAGAGATGCCTCATTTAACTTTGGCCTAATTAATGTACATCGGTGCAGCAAGAGGTGTAAATCAACACATGTAAACCTCTTCAAGTATTTTGCAACCTATAAAATGGGAATATCTATAAGACAGGATTTCGCTCCGACTTACAGGCCCTGTAGATGAAATTTCATGAAAGAAGTTTCTTGGCCTTGGTCCTAGTGTCAGGATAGAAGAGCAAATAATAGAGGCTTTTTAAGTCCAAGCCAAGATTCCTTTAGACAATTTCCATACACTAGAAGTTATGAGGTTCTCACTACTAGAAAGTGACCTTTCTTACCACTGTGAGGCTGGGATCCAAAAAAAATAAATAAGTAAAATGTCAGAGAGGTTGAAGAGGGTAAAAGGTGAAAAGAGACTACCGTCAACCTGGGCTGCCACGCAGGGTTTGCTGTCACTGGAAATCCAATCCTGGGGCCTTTGAACTATGAGGGTTGGCAGACCAGGGACCAGGTGGAGTTTGAGTGACTCAAAGCAATTTTGGTTGCAATAGGACTGATTGAATTCCAGCTTCATGTCAACAATATTGGGACTGAGTTTGGCAGCTCTGTTATCCAGAAGGTGAGCAGGAAGTTGGACACTGCTGCCACTCTCACCTGGACAGCAATGCTTCTCAGCGAGAATGGACACCTTCAGCCTGATGGGCTCAGGATACACACAGACCTAAGCAGATACCAAACCCACCCTATCAGCTGTGCTGGACGGCAGAAGGACTGATGCCAGGGCCACAGGCTGGGTCTAGCACTATGATTCCACTTTTAAGTGAATGTTAAACAATAATTTCATTTTAAACCACTTTGCAACACAGCTACTGATAAAAGGAAAAAACAAAATGGAAAAAGCATTGCTAAGAGAGTCATTTAACCATCGAGTAGGAATGCCGCCAGGGAGTAGGGCTCATGCGCCTTGTGCCTCAGTTCTCAGAACTGCTATTGAGTTGCTAACCTGTTGCTAAACTCAGCTCAAGGCTGAGCCATAAACATCCTGGAACAACCACTGCTGCATGGACACATCGGGATTTGGCCTCCTCCTTGTAGTTTTTGCCTCCCCCATTTGCATATGGGATCTAGCCAATCCCTGTTAATCTTTCGTTTGCATGGAGAACCCAAATGGGAACCACACTTGTAACTTTGCCTCTATAAAACCCTGTCTTTTTTTGTTCTCCTCAGAGCACAACTGGGATTTCTACCTGACTCTGCTCCTCCTGGATCGCAATCTTTTTGCTCAAATAAGTGTTTTTTTTGTTCTTTATCACCGCCTAAACCTCTTCTTTGGTTAACACTACCTTCAGAATTTAATGTTTCTTTTAGATGACATTTGTCTGGGATGTAAATATTGCTAAGTATCCTATTAAACTTGCATGACAGTCTCCTTGGGGAAACCAGAAGGGGACTTGAGTATAGCTGAACTCCAAATGTGCTCCCCCCCACACTGGTCACTTGGCAGAGGTTGGAAGCCTTAAGGGCTCCAGGTATTTGAGCACAACTTCTGCCTTAATCATTGACTAAGCTATGCAGTTACAAGAGGGATCCCAAAAACCAGACTAAAGAAAATAATAAGAAAAGAAAAATCTGGTAGAGATATCAGTAACCACACACTCTTGTAGAAACAAAATCCACAGTTTAAGTGCAGTCAAGTTGCTAAACAACAGCTAAATAGGCAACAAGCGTCAGCACCAAATACTCTGAGACATGCAGAGAAACAGGAAAGCATGACCCACTTCAGGAGAATGGAGCGGTCAACAGAAACTAATTCTGAGTGGGCCCAGATGTTCCATTTAGCAGAGAGATACTTTGAAGCAGCCATTATGAATATTTGCAAAGAATTAAAGGAAATATGTTGACAGTGAATCAAAAAATAGGAAATCTCAGTAGAGAAACAGAAACTATTTTTTTAAAAAGAACCAAATGGAAATTTTACAGTTGAAAAGTAAAATACCTGGAATGAAAAATTCATTAGAAGGGCTCACCAAGTTTGGGATGGCAGAAGAAAGAATCAGTGACTTCAAAGACAGATTGATAAAAATTACCCAATCCAAAGAACAGAGCAAAAAAGATTGAGGAAAAATGAACACAGCCTCAGAGACAGTGGAACAATGTCAAGCATAACCATATATGTATAACGAGAAATCCAGAAGGAGAAGAAAAAGAAAGGAAAAGGCAGAGAAAAATTCTTTCAAAAATGAAAATGACTTGTTCTGCTACTCGTGACACCACCCCTTTGGTGGGGACCTGGTATGTCTTTTGTGCAGCAACAGCTGAGGAGACTCCAGTACTTGCTGTGATGAGAAACCCAAGAAAGGAATCCAGACCGAGAACAGCGGTGACGGTAATATGAAGGTGGAGGGCAGGATGGTCCTGTGGTGCAGTTTAAGATTAAGATTATATGCCACTTAGAAAACTAACGAAAGCTTATTGTGAATGACAAAGTTTCTGATCTGTTGAGCAGCCAATCAATGAAATAGACACATCCACATAGTTGGAAATAGATGGCAAAGATACAATCGGCATATTCTTATAAGTGTATCTACTTAGTAGATACGTAGTCCAAAACTCTGTTTCCACAGACCAAGAACACAATCTCAATTGGAAAACTGCAATTTGGCTCCACTACGCCACATCCTGAATAGTTTTCTCTGTTCTTTCATTTTCCCCTCGCTATTTATTTATTGTGCATGAAGTGACTGGGATATGTGCATAAGCATCTTGCATTTAAAAAAAACACTAAACTGGTAGTGGTATATTTCATCAACATCAACTGAAGCTGAAATAGGGGAAAATATTGTTTCTGTGAAAATACCCCCTTTCTTCATTAGAAACACACTCATTTAAGTACCACCTTTCTATTTCAATAAACTATTAGCTCTTGCTGTTTAACAACAACGACAACAACAAATATTGAAAGAAAGAAAGAAATTCCTGCATATCTTGTTTGGAGGATATCAATGTTTTTTGTTTTTCATTGTAAATCAAGGACAATTTTGTAACTTTATTTGTATGTAGCTGTTATGTGTATAGCAATATGTCTTTAAGTAGTGATAGATTATTTTTTAAAAAATGGATCTTAGGTACTTTTCAAGTCAAGCATATTGTTATTTAAATAAATTTCTTATTTTTTTAAACATTAAAGCAAAAATAAAGACATTCCCAGATAAGCACAAATTGAGAGAATTTGTTGATTGTCGATCTCGCCTACAAAAAACACAGAAGGAAGTCCTTCAGATTGAAAAGGAAGGATGCCAGATGGTATCTCTAAGCCACAGGAAGGAATGAGGAATGTCAGAAATGGTAAACATGTCAGTAAATACAAAAGACTGATCTATATCTTTTCTTTCTTTAATGTCTTTTAAAAATGAAATTGTTTAAATAATTATTATGAGGCTGTATTGTTGGGTTTTTAACGTATATAGATGTAGTATATTTGACAAAAATAGCAAGAAAAAAGGGTGGAAATAGAGCCATATTGCTATATTTTATTGAATTTAAGTCAATATTAACCTGAAATACAGTCTCATAAATTAAAGATGCATTTTAGAATCTCTAGAGCAATCACTAAGAAAAAAGTTTAAACATATGACAACAGTGTAATTAAAATAATACACTACAATATTTTAACACAAAATAAGGCAATAAAGAAGAACAGAGTAACAAAAAAGAAAAACCAGTTGTATTTCCATAAACTGGCAATAAACAATAAAAAAATGAGATTTAAAATATTTCATTCACAAAAGCATCCTTCCAAAATAAAATATTTAGGAACAAATTTATCAAAAGAAGTGCAAGACCTATACACTAAAAACTAAAACATATTGCTGAGAGATTTTTAAAAGAGCTAAATAAAGGGAGAGATATATATCATGTTCATAAATCAGAAGACTCACTATATTAAGATGGTAATTATTTCCAAATTACTTATAGATTCAATGAAATCTCTATCAAAATCCCAGACACCTTTTTAAATAATTGACAAGCTGATTCTGAAATTTATATGGCAGTGCAAAGGACCTAGAATAGCTGAAATAGTTTTGAAAAAGAACAAAGATTGAAGACTCATTCTGCCTGACTTCAAAGTTTTCTATGAAGTTACCGTAATCATGACAGAGTGGCATTGGCACAAGGCTATATAGATATGTAGAACAATGGAATAGAATAGGAAGTCCAGAAATAAACACTTTACAATGGTCAATTGCTTTAAAAAAAATTATTTTACTTTAAGTGTGTTTTTCCAGCACCCATCAGCTCCAAGTCAAGTAGTTGTTTCAATCTAGTTGTGGAGGGTGCAGCTCACAGTGGCCCATGTGGGGATTGAACTGGCAACCTTGTTGTTAAGAGCACTGTGCTCTAACCAACTGAGCTAACCACCTGCCCCTATGGTCAATTGCTTTTTGAAGAAGGTGCTAAAAAAAATTCAGAGGAAAAGATGATTTCAAAAAAAAAAAAAAAAAAAAAAATAGTAGTGAAACAATGAGACACCCATATGCAAACAAACATTACCTCAAAATATATACAAAAATTAACTCAAAATGGATCAAAGACCTAAATGTAAGTGTTAAAGCTATAAAACTTCTAGAAGAAGACATAGGAGAAAATCATTGTAATGTTGAGTTGGGCAAAGATTTCTTAGACACGACACTGAAGCATAAACCATTAAAAAAAATTGATAGGGCCGGCCCGGTGGCTCAGGCAGTTGGAGCTCCGTGCTCCTAACTCCGAAGGCTGCCGGTTTGATTCCCACATGGGCCAGTGGGCTCTCAACCACGAGGATGCCGGTTCAACTCCTCGAGTCCTGCAAGGGATGGTGGGCTCCGCCCCCTGCAATTAGCAACGGCAACTGGACTTGGAGCTGAGCAGCGCTCTCCACAACTAAGACTGAAAGGACAACAACTTGACTTGGGAAAAAAAAAAGGCCTGGAAGTACACACTGTTCCCCAATAAAGTCCTGTTTCCCTTCCCCAATAAAATCTTTTTAAAAAAAAGATAGATTGGATTCATCAAAATTAAAAACTTTTGCCCTGACAAAAGCATCGTTTACAGGATAAAAATATAAGGTACAGACTCGGAGAACATATTTGCAAATCATAAATCTGACAAATGACTTGTATCCAGAATATATGAAGAACTCTTGAAACACAACATTAATAATAACAAAAAAAATCCAATAAAAAAACTGGCAAAAGAACAGGCACTTCACCAGAGGGGCTATATGAATATGGCATGTGAAAATCAACATTATTAACCATTAAGAAAAAGCAAACTAAAGCCATGATGAGCTATCACACCTATTAGAACAACTGAAATAAAAAAAATCTGACAATACTAAATGCTGATGGTGATGTGGAGAAAATGGATCTTTCATACATTCCTGGTGGGAAGGTAAAATGGTACAGCCACTCTGGAAAATAGTTTGACAGTTTCATGTAAAAATAAACATATACAACTGAGCAATCAAGCTTCTGAGCATTTATCCCAGAACTTAACGTTCACACAAAAACCTGTATATGAATGTTCTTAGTAACTTTATTTATAATGAAAAACAAAACAATCTGAATGTCTTCCAATGGGAGAATGGAAAAAGTGTGGTACACTTATGGAATATTACTCGACAATGAAAAGGAACTATTGATGTATATGCAACACCTTGAATGGATCTCGAGGACACTGAGTGAAAAAAGCCAATCTCCAAAGATTTCATACTTTACGATTCGATTTATATAACATTCTTAAAATGACAAAAGTATAGAGATGGAGAACAGATCTGTGGCCACCAGGGGTTAGGGATGTGGGAAAGAAGTTTCTTTGTTCAGTATCTTGACTATAGTGGTAGTTACATCTATATTTGTGATAAAATTGCATAGAACTACATAGAACACACACACCTGAGTGCATGTAAAAACCGGCGAAATGTGAATAAGATCTATAGTATAGTTAACAATATCATTTCAATGTCAATTTCCTTACTTTTATATTGTACTACATATGATTGTGTTTGTTATTACTTGACTGTATACGTTTGTCAAAACTCGAACTATAGACTTAAATTGGTGATTTTTATTATATGTTACACCTCAGAGAGCTAATTTTAAAATGCAAAACAATAAATACCACCTGACCTAAAAAGAGAGAAAAAGAGGGAGGGAGAGAAAAAGGAAGGGAGGGAGGAAGGAAGGCAAAGCAATTTGGAAGTAACAGAAACTATACAAGGCGAAGAAAACTAAAATCACACACACAATATTCATATCCTCAGAGAGATAGGAGAAGGTATTGATTCCACGCAGTACAAATAGGGTGCAAAGAAAAAAAGGAACCCGTGAATTAGAATCATGACAGCAGATCTGAAAACACAATGGAAGGGTTGGAAAGTTTAAGTTGAAGAAATCTCCCAGAAAGTAGTACAAAAAGAGAAAAATGGAAAATAACAGAAAGATAAAATGAGAGGACTCATTTAAGAGATACATTCGAATGATTGAAGTTCCAGAGGAGGAAACAGAAAACAGAGAGGAGAGGATGAACAAAATACTTCAGGAAAATGTCCTAGACCCGAAGGGAAACTGTGTTTCCAGAGTGAGAGAGCCCACTAAATGCCCAGCACACTGTACTCACTGTGAAATTTTCGGAACTTTGGGGACAAAGAGAAGATTATAAAAGTTTCCCCAAAGTACTGGCTCCTGAGAGGTCATTGTAAAGTTTAGGAATTTTGTAGCTGGTTAAATCACTGGAAGCATGAAATCAGCCTTGGTGAAAATATTTACCCTATTTACATCATGGAAACTGGTAAGCAGGGAAGCTGGCTTACCGGCACATTGCTAAATAGTTAAGTAAGTTATGGTATATGCCCTTAAATGCAGCCATTAACAATAATAACTATGAAGAATATGTAGAAACATAGAAAATGTTGACACAACATTAACTTAGTAAGTAGACAAAAAGTATATGCACATTATAAATACAATTATGTAAAATATATTTCATATGGACAGAGAACACAGGAAATGCACACAGAAAAAATAGTTATTTTGTAACAATTACCTATAGAATGAAGTCCAAACTTGCCTAATGAAAATCCTATAATGGCTCCTCATTATCTTAAGGCCTTATAGGATTCTAAACAGGAAATTTTAGTTTGTTTTGCCTGTCCAACTCCCATTTTCTGCCACTACCCTCCACCCACCTGCATTCCAGTACTATCAAACCAACCACCTTCCCTGGAGTCATCTTGAAGTGCCCCCAGCATCCATCCAGCAACTACCTCCACCCCCACCCCCAACTCCTCCTCCCTGTATGTGTCTCCAAGGCAACACATCAGTTGGCTGTAGTTGACTTATCACTTTGTTTAGGAGCCTGTTCTCAGGGTAGAGAAAATATCCTGGGGCCTGGCCACATACTGTAGCCCTTTAAGCAATTGTTCAATGTTAGGGGAAATGGGACTGGACAGCTATTGTAATGCCCCCTCTTTCAGGAAGCCTTCCTGATTCCCACTCCACCACCACCATTCCAGAAGAAATCAAACTCTCCCTCTTCTGTGTTATCATAGCACTTTATGTGGCCTCAAGTGACTGACTTTTTCTCTCTGTAACCCAGTTTCCACACCTGTAAAATGAAGACAATAATGATACCTATCTCACCAGTTTATTGTGAGGATTAAATCAGGTTATGTTTACAACATCCATGTCAAGCTCATGTAAATATCCAATAAAAGAAAGCCATTGTGATGATTATTTTGACATCTTAATATGACATTTGTCTTACTTTCTTACTCGTATATTGCACCATAGATTGTAAACTCCTGGTGGGCAAGGAACATATCTTGTTTAACTTTGTATATTGCACAGTACATGACACGCTATCTCACCACAGTAGGCATTCAACAAATCATTCTTGAATGTGCACGACAAGCACACACAGAAGCCATACGCATACACTTAGGGGCAAATGTGCACCGGTGTGTTTTTCTGTCCTCGTCTTGGCTGAACATCTGATCTGTAGCATTCAAGAGCCCTGACCACCTCCTCCTTCCACAAGTGTAGCATTCTCCAGCTATGACTTCTGTGACCTCTCCCTTGGATTTCCACCTACCCTTCTGGCAACTATTTCTCAGCCTCCTTCCTGTCCCAGCCCCTCCCTGACTTGCCCTTAAATGTCTGTGATCCCCATAGTGCCATCTCAGCCCTGCTCTTCTTGCTTTGGACACTGTTGAGCGACCTCATCAAAACCACAGATACATTGGAAATGTATGGAAAAGTCACAAGCCTGGGTATCGCCAGCCTCGTCTTCCCTCCTGATTGCCAGACCTGTAAAACCTGAGTGGCGTCCTGCCCTCCTTTCTTCACCTTCCCCCCAGGGCCAGTCACAAGTCCCATGGCTTCTTTTGCCTTCAGCAATAGCTCACATGTGTGGCTTCATCTCTGTCCTTATTGCCATTGGGTCAGCTCAGATGCCCAACCTCCACTTTTCTCCTGGACCCTCTATTCTCTCAGCTGCTGCCAGAGTGAGCTCTCTTCAGTTCAGTTTTCTGCTGAAATCTCATTACTGTGGAATAAGGGAAGTGTATATGGATAAATACATGATGAATCAACTATAGTAAAATGTTAACTGCAGAATAGAAATGGTGGGTATATAAGTGTTCGTTGCAATTCTTTCAACTTCTTTGTGCTTCAAAATTTTCGTAAGATATTGAGGAAAATATGCTTTAGTGATTTCTTTTGGCTTTGCGGATAAAACTCAGACTCCTACGTTCAGGCCCTTTGTGATCTGGCAGTGCTGCCTCGCTCTGTAACTCCATCTGCTACCACTCACATGTCCCCTTCCCATAAACCATCCTAAGTTACTTGGAGCCACTTGGGAAACTTGTGGTATTTCATTCCTCTGTGTCCACGTATTTGCTATTCCTGATTTCCAGAACACTCTTCCCTGCGTTCCTCTCCAAGGACTCCCAAACCCCTGTTCACTCTTCAAATTCATCTCAAGTGACACCTCCTCCAGGAAGCCTTTGCTAACCCCCTCAGATGGAGACCCCTTATTTGGTTCCCACGGCCTCTCCTGTAGGTCAGCAGAGACTAGGGCATCAAGGGCCTCACCTAGGACTGGATCTGCAGATAAACTGCAGCCCTGGAAACCAGGCCTCAGGACTGGGCTCTGAAGCACAGACGATCTCTAATTTCTTCACTCAGAGACACATCCTCATGGGCAGTTCCCTGTGATTGAAACAAACACACTTAAGTGACTGAGCAAGTCCTGAGGCTAAACCTGACAGGCGACCGTGGAGCCTGCCGGAGGGGGCTGTGCTCTGCTGCGGATGGGGGCCCCCCCAGGAAGAGGTTCAGGCAGGGGTGGGGAAGAAGGCGGGGCCTGAGGCCGTGCTAGTCGGTGTCCCGGAGCTGGGACGGAAGTCGCACAAGTACAATTAGTTTCAGTTTTGTTTCTCTTTCAGGCACTGGGGAACAGCGGCGTTCAGGCCTCGGACCCCCACTCCTGGTCTTGGAGCCCAAGGTCAGCTCAGTCCAGGTAGGGAGGGGGCCAGGGAGGGCAGCTGAAAGAAGAGCTGAACTGGAGGGAGTGGGGGGAAGGGAGAGACAGCGGGAGGAAGAGGAAGGGAGGGGAGAGGCCGGGAGAGAGACCCGGAAGGCAGGAGGAGAGGGGAGGCTGGGCAGGAGCACCCGCCACTTCACCCCCCAGGGCCAGAGGCTTCCCTGGGAAAGACCCCCTCCCACTCTCTGAGCTATTCTGTCAGCCCCCACTTTCCGGAAGTTTGGGAGAAATTCCCTAAGTCCCTTTATCAAGTATTTCACAGCCACTCTGCTGGGAGCTAAGGGGATTCTCAGGTGAACGTCACAGAACTCAGACGTTTCATAGGTTTCTAGTTAGGAGAGTAGGGTGCTTCTTGTAGCAGGAAAGGCTGAAAGAAAAGGCCTCTAGAAGTTGAGGCAAAGGCTACAGTGACCCCACGGTTGAGCCTCAGGGAAGGAAAGGGCAGGGCAGCTACTTGGCCTCAGCCTTCCTGTTGCCTGTTCCAGAATCCATTTCAGTAATGTCAGGGCAGGAAGTGGGACCCCCACTACCCGTGATGCTACTCCCAGGGTCTAGAAAAAGACAGGTGTATGTGCCAGGGGAACTGGGGCCCCTTATGCTGCCCCAGCTGCCAGGAGTCAAGGCAGTTCTGCTCACCTGGACCCGCTGCTGTGTCCCCCCACCCCAGCACCGTAGCCCCAGCAGGACCCCCAGGACCTATTCACACAGGGGCTCAGACCATACTTGCCACAGTCTGTCAACTGAGAGCATAAATCATTACACTATGAGCACTCTGAGGCCGGGGGCTTCTTGGTCTTGTCATTTCTTGAATCTTTTGACACATGCAAACAGCACTGACTTTTTCACATTTGCTGAATGTACCCAAGGAGGAGGGCGGCTTGCTAGCTCAAGAGCCAGTAGCCAGAGTCCCCAGAAGACCAGAAGAAAATTCCTGGCCACTCAGGTGAGACTCCAGACCTTGAGGGGCTTGAGGACAGGGGGAGAGGCAGGAGGGCAGGCTGGAGGCATTGTGTAAACGCCCTCTGCCCTCTGACCCTGACCTCTCCCTTGCAGCATGGTGTCCCAGGCATCCTCACCCTCCCTGCTGGAGGCGCTGAGCAGCGACTTCCTGGCTTGCAAAATCTGCCTGGAACAGCTTCGGGCGCCCAAAACCTTGCCCTGCCTGCACACCTACTGCCAGGACTGTCTGGCCCAGCTGGCTGAGGATGGCCACCTCCGATGCCCTGAGTGCCGAGAGACCGTGCCTGTGCCGCCAGCAGGCGTGGCTGCCTTCAAGACCAACTTCTTTGTCAACGGGCTCCTGGATTTGGTGAGGGCCCGGGCCGGTGGAGACCTTCGTGCAGGCAAGCCAGCCTGTGCCCTGTGCCCCCTGATGGGGGGCACCAGTGCTGGGGGGCCAGCCACAGCCAGGTGCCTGGACTGTGCCGATGACTTGTGCCAGGCCTGTGCCGATGGGCACCGCTGCACCCGGCAGACTCACACCCACCGAGTGGTGGACCTGGTGGGCTACAGGGCAGGGTGGTATGATGAGGAGGCCCGGGAGCGCCAGGCAGCCCAGTGTCCTCAGCACCCAGGCGAGGCCTTGCGCTTCCTTTGCCAGCCCTGCTCCCAGCTGTTGTGCCGAGAGTGCCGTTTGGACCCCCACCTGGACCACCCCTGCATGCCCCTGGCTGAAGCGGTGCGTGCCCGGAGGCCAGGCCTTGAGGAGCTACTGGCAGGTGTGGATAAGAACCTGGCTGAGTTGGAGGCCGCCCGGATGGTGGAAAAGGAAGCCTTGGCCCAGCTGCGGGAGCAGGCTGCCAGGGTGGGGACTCAAGTGGAGGAAGCCGCCGAGGGGGTCCTCCGGGCCCTCCTGGCCCAGAAGAAGGAGGTGCTGGGGCAGCTACGGGCCCATGTGGAGGCTGCTGAGGAGGCTGCTCGGGAAAGACTGGGGGAGCTAGAGAGCCGGGAGCAGGTGGCCAGGGCGGCGGCTGCCTTTGCCCGTCGGGTGCTCAGCTTGGGTCGTGAAGCTGAGATACTGTCGCTGGAGGGGGCCATTGCCCAGAGGCTCCGGCAGCTGCAGGATTGTCCCTGGATGCCTGGACCAGCCCCCTGTCTGCTGCCCCAGCTGGAGCTTTATCCTGGACTCCTGGATAAGAACTGCCACCTGCTGTGGCTCTCCTTTGAGAAGCAGCAGCCCCAGAAGGACAGTGGGAAAGACGGAGCTGGAAGCCAGGGAGGTGAGGAAACTGAGAACCAGAGAGAGGATGAAGTCAAAACAGAGAGACAAAGTAGAGTCCAGCCCCAGAGTAAAGGTGGAGCCCAGACTCTAAAGGAGGACAGAGCCCAGGCGCCCCAGGAAGATGGAGCCCAGACCCCAAAGTTGGAGAGAGCGCAGACCCCGAAAGAGGACAGAGCCCAGACGCCCCAGGAGGATGTAGAAGCCCAGACCCAAAGGGGCAGCAGATCCAACAAGAAAAGAAAGTTCAAAGGCAGGTTCAAGTCAGTTTCCCGGGAGCCCAGCCCAGCACCTGGGCCAAACTTGGAGGGCTCCGGCCTCCTCCCCAGGCCCATATTTTCCTGCAGCTTCCCCACACGGATGCCTGGAGACAAGCGGTCTCCCCGGATCACTGGGCTCTGTCCCTTTGGTCCCCGGGAGATCCTGGTGGCAGATGAGCAGAACAGGGCTCTGAAGCGCTTCTCCCTCAATGGTGACTACAAGGGCACAGTGCCAGTCCCTGAGGGCTGCTCCCCATGTAGTGTGGCTGCCCTGCAGGGCGCAGTGGCCTTCTCGGCTGGTGCGCGTCTCTATCTCATTAGCCCCGATGGTGAGGTGCAGTGGCGCCGGGCCCTGAGCCTCTCCCAGGCCAGCCACGCCGTGGCTGCCATGCCAAGCGGGGACCGGGTGGCTGTCAGTGTGTCAGGCCATGTGGAGGTGTACAACATGGAAGGCAGCCTGGCTACCAGGTTTATCCCTGGGGGCAAGGCCAACCGGGGCCTGCGGGCACTGGTGTTCCTGACCACTAGCCCTCAGGGCAACTTTGTGGGGTCCGATTGGCAGCAGAATAGCGTGGTGGTCTGTGATGGGCTGGGTCAGGTGATTGGGGAGTACGGGGGGCCAGGCCTGCACGGCTGCCAGCCAGGCTCCGTGTCTGTGGATAAGAAGGGCTACATCTTTCTGACCCTTCGCGAGGTCAACAAGGTGGTGATCTTGGACCCGAAGGGGTCACTGCTCGGAGACTTCCTGACAGCCTATCATGGCCTGGAAAAGCCCCGTGTGACCACCATAGTGGATGGCAGATACCTCGTCGTGTCCCTCAGTAACGGGACCATCCACATTTTTCGGATCCGCTCTCCTGACAGTTAAAGGGCTGGGACGGGTGGAATTGGGTGGGATTGGGGAGGGAGTAGGTTGGGAGGAGGGAGGCAGGGCTGACATGGGATGTGGTGGCCTAGAGCATTTTTCCAGAGGGCAAGTGTTGGCAACCTGCCAGAGCGAAGTGCCATACTGCCAACCCCTCTTTGGGTGTGCAGGGATAGGGACCGAGGGTGGTGGCATAACCACAGCTCCCAGCAGAGGAGGAGGTTTGGTAACATGCTGGGAGTTAACCATGCCTTTTGTTTTTGTGGGTGATTGCCCCCCCACCCGCCTCTGCCACTGTCGTTATAGTTACGTTTCTGAGATTTATAAGCTTGTCCTGATTGCGTTCTTCAAAACTACTCCTGGTGGAGAAGCCCCGTGAGAGTCTTAGGGAGGTGGGCAGAAGTCCTCTGAGCCCCGAAGGGCTCAGGGTATGTCAGCACATGCCTTCTGGAAGATCTGAGAACCGGCTCCCCTCAGACTGGAACAGGGACATGCCAGGTCAGAAGAGGCCTGGGATTTTGAAACGGTAATTAATGGCATCTTCCACCAGCTGCAGCCAGGAATAGAGGCTTCTCTGATACTGGTGTCCCCCAGTGCAGTACGCGATGGGCAGCATAGGGGACCAAGCACAGATGCCAGCTGAGGCCAAAAGATGTTTACCTCAAAGTCCACGAAGAGAATGTGCTGCTAGAACACTGAACCTGGTAGGGTCGGGGTCTAACACACAGGGTTCTGAGGGTGAAAGAGGGGGGCCCCTGGGTCTCCCTGCCACCGTCAAGCCACGACCTATGTAGGATGTAAAATCTCTTCTGTGTTGATATCTTTACATTTCCTGGAGACTATTTTTAGTTTCCCCTTAGTTTTGCAGCAAACTTCCTTTTGAGAATTTTGGCCTTCATTTGGCTGAACTAAGGAGTGAAGAAATTTTTCCTTCGGTAGGCCACTACTACTGGGAAAAACAAGCTGACCCGGGAGGCCAGGTGTGGGATTGGTGAGACAAACCAGCCAGGAAACTTGAAAGTTGGTACTGGGGCCGGGATGGTGGAGGAGTGAAAACCAGAGGGAAGGATCTAGTCGGAGGTGAGCCACAACCACCGGTCCTTTGTGCAGGCCATGGCAGCGGTGGAACTGAGGTGGACATGTTTAGTTAGGGGCTGTCAAGAGATGACCTGAGGGAATCTTAATTAGGGATCGTGGACAATGGAGCGTTCTTGGGAACCAGAAGGATTTTGGACAAGTCTAGATGGAAAGCATAGGGTGGGAAAAAGAAAATCGTTTTCTGGGGAGGTTATTGCTTGTTTATTGAAGTGATAGGGGAAATCATCAATGTCAAGTGGACAAATACAATTATATAAAAATTTGAAAAGAATACATAGCAAAGATCTTCCTTTTAAGGAAGATTAAAAGAAAACCAGTAAGATGAGAAAACTACATACGTAGAATTGGTCTGAGTAAGAGCTGAGTCTCCACATATGCGGTGACCAAGAGATCTTACTTGGTCAAAGGACCAAATAGGCTGTGTGCCCAGGAGGGAATGCACACAGGCCAGGACTAGTAAACAAAAAGATTAAAAAAAAAAATCGTCAACCACTTGCATGTGTCAAAAATACATTTTAAAAATATGTTGTGGAGAAATAGCCTCCTGGTGTTATAAAATGATGCTTCCTGGACAGCAATTTGGTAATACTTGATAAGAGCCAAAAAAAAAAGTGACCATAAGGCTCAGTTAGTCACTTTGGGGAATACATCCTGGAAAACAAGAAAAACAGTATTTGCACAGACATATTTGTGGCCACCCTATAAATTAGTCATTGACTGGAAGCTGCTTGGCTGTGGGGGGACAGCTAGGTAGATTGTTGTCTATTAGGACAATGAGCTACTGCCTTCATGTGTGGCAACCATGAAAACTACAAGATTATGATGTTACGCAATCATAAGCAAAAGAAAGATAATTTGGAATTATGATCACATAATGATAGCAACAAGGTGAAAGTATGTCTGAATCATTACCGAGTGGAAATAGGTTCAAAATGTGTAAATAGTCAGTGATTTGGGAGATTGGGTTCTTTTTGAGATATTTTGTGCTGTTATTCACATATGACATTTCTACTTCAGTTATTACTGTCCATTACGTAACATATATGCTTGAATATTTACTTAAAAAATACACCTTTATAAATGATATACAAGAATAGCTTCTGGATTTGCAAATGAATGTGTCATTTAGCACAAATGAGACTGTCCTGTTAGAGGAGGGACAGGAGTCAGGGAGACAGTACCAGCTGGCCGCAACGTGCAGGAAGGAAGGGCCATCAGAGCAGGGGCCTGTCTGGTGACTGACTAAGGAACTCACTCTGGGAAGGTTTGCAGAGGTCAGGCGGTCCCCTCAGGTGATGGGATCATTATGGAGTGTCCAGAAGGCAGGGGTAAGTCTTGTTAAGTTCACCAACTAATTCAGACTAACTGGAAACCAAGTGGTGGTTCTAAGGAACCAGCTAGTATAGGTGAGTTGTATTGGTGGGGAAGGTCTGTCTTCTTTGCAGTCCTATCTGGAGAGTTAACACAGCGATGGCTCATAGTTGGTGCTCAGTAAACGTGTATGAAATGGATTAATATCTAGAAAAGGGATGGTACAATAGTAAGACGAGATTTGCCACCTTGAATGCCAAGCTGTCCGAAACCTTGGCTTATAGGAAATCTCCAGTAGGGGGCACTGTGGACACAGTCCACCATATGGTTCCCCGGGGGTGGCTCTGCATCCAGTCACAACAGGAGATTTGGGTATCCAATTATGTGTGTGGAGGGGCGTCTGGGGGATCATTTACCTTCAGGTTGGAACAATAGTTCTACAGAGCTGTATAGGAACCATCTGCTGAGAGCCTGGCTGGTGAAATGGCTCCAACCATGTGGCTCACCCAGGAGGTAAAGCAGGAATAGAGACCTTCAGAAAGGAAATGTCACCTGGCTGCCAGAATAGAACCCCACAGATCTTCACGACATGCAGGAGCCACATGGCTTTCCAGGAAGCTGTAGCATCCTGAGAAGCTGGGCATTGGAAGGTTGACAGAAACACTAAATTTTCCTTATTAAGGGGTAGAGGTGGAAAGGCAGAGAATACGGCAAAATATGAAACGGATAGGAAATAATAGCATTGAGCTAATTTAGAGGTAAAATCCCCAGCACCTTAACCATGACCCGGGAATCCCAATGAATCCCACAGAAAGCACCACTCAGCACCGAGTGAAAGAGTTCTTGGTTAAACTACATTGTTAAACTACATGGGGAACATTGTGAAAAATACAGCACCCCCTGACCCCTACCCCGACTCCACATTGGACTATGACAATTAACTTGCTTAATCATTCCTTTTCTTGTTTGGAACTTTACAGATTATGCACGTACTGGTGAAAGGAGAATGCCGTTCGTTTGGGTAGGAGAAAGGGAATAGAAAACCTCTTTCGTTTTCTTTGCACCTAAAAAAGTGACTGAGGAAGCAGAGACCTGGGTTGAGTGCTGGTGCTTCCACTAAATAGCTGTGTGATCTTGGTCTAGCTCCCTCACCTCTTTGAAACTCAGTATCTACATCAGTAAAATGGGGATAATATCCATCATGCCCACCTCACAGGGTTGTTGTGAGGACTGGGTGAGAAGCATAGAAGTATTTTGTTTTTGGTATAAAGCTCAAATCCGAAGTACTGGTTGGGGAAAAGTTCAACTGACTCGTACTAACCTAATACTCTCCCGTCAGTATAAGCTTGAATGCGATGTGATTGATGTGCACATAGTGTGAAGTAAAAGCTCAAGAATGTCTGGGTAGAGCTATTATTTGCTTCTCCTTTGGAGAAGACTGTTTTATTTTGCTTTCCAGCATTATTTGAAGAAGCCATATGATAAGACACAACCGGAACTGTAGGAACAGAAGGGACCAATGGCCAGCTTGCTAAGACTCAATGCTATTTCTAAAAGCCAGCTAAGAGTCAGACTGTACAAATGAAGGACTGATAACCATAGACTTTTAGAAGAAGTTCAAAATGGTGAGAGTGGCCAAATCTCTTGATGATTTAGAGAAAATATAATTTAGGAGGGACTAGCTCTCCTTTCACTGTAGTCTGATTATTACTGTCTATAAAGCCATGTCATATAATAAATCTACAGAGATAAAATTCCATAGGGGCAGAAGTCCAAGACAGAAATCAGAAATCTTCCAAGGAAATTGGTGAGGTTGGTGATCTGAGCTGGGTAGGGTTCGAAGGTGGGTATTACCCTGTTTCCCTGAAAATAAGACCTAGCTGGACAATCAGCTCTAATTCGTCTTTTGGAGCAAAAATTAGTATAAAACCCGGTCTTATATTACATAAGACCGGGTCTTATAGTAAAATAAGACCGGGTCTTACATTAATTCTTGCTGCAAAAGATGCATTAGAGCTGATTGTCTGGCTAGGTCTTATTTTCGGGGAAACACGGTAAGATCAAGGTGTGCGACCATCTCTTGGCAGGTCAGCTGGGAACTAGAGCTATCCCATAAATTCAGTGGGAGACTGGATAAGGACACAGAGTTCTGTTTTGGGGAGAATGCAGCTTTGGACTAGCTGGGGCAGAGAGCTGCCAAAGCTCTCAAGAAGATCTTCCTACAAGAGAAAGACCACATTCCGATATAGGCTTAGGAAGATTAGTAACTTGACCGGCGGTAGTAGAACCAGCCTACCCAACTGGTTCATGAATATAGTTTAATTTAGAAAAATAGATCTTTGAGGGACCACTGATATCTTTGGTTGGAGACGTGGAGAAGGTACAGCAGGGTCAGGCTGGACCTCACCTAAAGCCCAGGTGAGGAACCCTTGGGACCAAATAGGGAAGGGCCTGTATATAGAGGCAAACAGGAAGTGGGTTTGGGAGGTTTTTGAAAGCGGCGTGACTTGTCTCCGGGGAAAGTTTGAACTGGTTGGCTTAGCAACCAAGAGGGACAGGGTTGAAAATGGAATTGGGGCCGCAATGTCCATGGTGTCAGCCCAGCAAATTTCTCTTGTTGCAACGGGCTGAGAAATCTGTGTTGTAAACTCTTTCATTCCTTTGTGTACTTTATATCTTCTGTTTCTTAATAAATTCTGGTCAAAAAATGTGAACTTTTTCTCGGATGGTTCATGGGTATGGGGGACTGTCAACACACAGGTCCAGATGGCAAAGGGAACAAGATATGGACAGCTTTGCTGTAGCTCCAAAGGTGCCAACATGGAGTCCTTGGGGACACTGCAGGCGCAGGGTGACTGGCGCAGTCACCCTCTGTGGTCCCACCCATGTCCCAGGCCACTCCCACAGGAAGGACAGAGGGGCCCTCTGGGTAGAGATGTGTACCTTCCAGGCTAGGCCTTGGTGGGAGCCAGCAGGTGACCTGGCCCAGCAGGACCGCACACACGCATGCTCAGGTGCAGTATGACGGGCCCACAGAGTGGCTGTGCCCATCACTGGTCTCTGTTTTCTCGTTTGGAGGAATGAAATGAACATGTGTGGACATCGAGCACGCTGCATCTGCAGGCCCACAGTGGCCTCTGCAGCGCTGGGAGGTGTCGGCTGTAGGAATAGTCTGCCTAGTGGCGCAACACCCCCTGCTGATCTGTCTCCAAAGCCCCTCCGGGAGCTCCTGCCCCTCCCAAGTGTCCTCAGCAGGAAGCCGAAAGACCTCAGGTCCTTATTTCTAAGAACCTCTGGCTCCCCATTAAAGACAGATCAAATAGCAGATCCATTGAGCGCCCACCTCCCTGTGCCTTTCACTCGTGACTCCCAGCAGTCTCAATCCCTATGAAGGAAGAAAATTAGCATTTGATAGACAAGGACACGGAAGCCTGCTGAGGCTTGCTCACGGTAAGTAGATTTAGATTCTGACTCCAAAGCTGCCCTTCTAACCAACTCTAAATCCTGAGCCCATGTCTCTGTTTCCTTGTTTGTGGATGAGAAAGTTGAAGGAAATGAGATCTGAGGTTCTGTCCTGAGCTAACAAACCAGGCCCCGGTCCCTAAACAGGTTTGGAATCCAGACACAGAAAGGGAAGCTCAGAGATACCCCCACGCACCCCACCACTGTCTCATGCTCACTGTCAGGGCTCCCCCAAGATGAAGGAATGACAAGTGAGGAGAGAATGTTTCGAGAGTCTTTGTGGGGGAGCAGGAGGTGGGGATCAGAGCCCACTGCTGCTGTGGTGACAGCCTGAATAAGAATTCCACAATTCATCATCTAATGACTCAGCCTGGCTTTGGAGTGGAGCCTCTGCAAACCCCAGGGAGCATGACGCAGCAGCTGAGGGGGCCGGGCACAGGAGAGTGCCATGTGAGCCGGGACTGTGGGGAGAACGGCCTGTTCCCAGCTCCAAACCCCAAGGTGGAGCATCTGCTTCTGTGGTCAGACACACACACACGGCCTCGGTTTCCTAGCCATGTGGCCAAGCCTCCTCCCTCAGACCTGGGTCTCTCCTTTGTAATCAAGAAGTCACAGCCCCAGAGGCATCAGGGCCACCTCCTTTCCCTACAGCCTTGGGGTTGCAGCAAGATGCCACAGCCACAGACAATACCGGCCTCTCTCCCCTTCGCTGCTCTGCCAGGGTCAGGCCAGTCTTTAAATAAGGCCAGCAGAGACTATACTGTAGAGGTGGGGAGAAAGGGCATGTCACAGGCCAGGCACACAACTAGACAGATTGTCACAACGTCCTGCTCCGCTGCTCAGTGGCTGGGGTGGGTGGGGATCTCAGGTTTGATTTTGCTCAAAGGCCAACCCAGAAAATATCACTTCCCCCTCAGACACTCCTCCTCCCTGAGACACTAAGTTAGGGACAGCTTACCAGAAGAAAACAGTCAAAGCAAGCTGCGGTAGAACAGCCCCAGTCCCGGGAGGGGCTGGCACCGCGGGCCAACTTGCAGGGCAGGGAGCACACTGCGGCCGCTCTCAGCAGCTCTGCCTGCCCTTCTCCGAGGCCTGACCGCTTTCTCAGATTATTCACACGCTGTTCTTTCCTCACCTGCAAACCCTTCAGGACAAGAACGTCTGATTCATGTTGAGCATTCCATTGTCAGGTGTTCTGTACATATCTGTTGGTTGAAGGAACAAGTGAGTGGAGCTGTGCTAAAACCTAGTCGCCGTTGGTCGTGTGGAATACAGCACTGGGAGGAGTTGACGACTGTCACTGGGCATAGCTGAGGCAAGAGACGTTTCCCCTTTTCCTTAGAAGGGACACGTAAGAGTGAAGTCACCCAGATTCTGGGGGAAAGGTAGGAATCTCACTCTGCTGTACTTTTTCTTTTTTCCATAGCATTTTAACCTTCTAACATATTATTTTATTTAATGATTTATCCTGCTTCTTGTTTGTGATTTGTCTCCTCCCCCAATATCCACCCCGGGCAGAATGCAAGCCCCAAAAGGACAGGACACTTGGCCTGTTTTGTGCACTGATATATTCTATGGCCTTAGAATAGTGCCTGGGATAAAGTACACACGTACATACACACATACACACATACATACATAATGAATAAATGAATGAGTGAATGGATGAATGAATGAATGAGTGAATAGTATCTATTGAGCATTTACTCTGAACCAGCCCCCTTTCCTACCTGCTATGTACTTTATGTGTGTCATCTTAATTCGTGCCCTCAACAGTTCTAAGAAGCAGATATTACCCTCATCCGTGGTTTAAAGGTGAGGAAGGTGAGGTTAGAGAGATTATGTAACGTGAACAAGATTGCCAGGGGCTGGGCAAGTGGCTGGACAGAGGCCAGCAGCAGCCATTGCTGGCCTGGGGCCAACTCCTTACCACTCCCTGGCGAGACACAGACCACGTGGGCTTCTGGGGAAGTCACACTCCACGTCATCTTTGCTGATTGATATTTTTCTTTATCACCCTCCCCACCGACTTCCCACATGACTCCATTACACCCCGCGAAGATATCTCTGTTTCGAAGTACAGTTTCTCCTCAGCTGGAAAGACTTTTCTTGGAGGCCTGGGGGCAGAGAAGGAGACAGAGGAGCCTGGGCCTGGCTCTCCCTGCCTGGGCCCTGTAGAGCTGGGCCAGGGCTGGCCATTGCTGTAGTTTACTCCCTAACACCTCCCTCTCTGCCACCCTACAGACTGCGTGGGAGGTGCCAGGCTGAAGCCAGGGAAGACCAAACTCCCTACATCACTTTTCTGTAGGTTTCCTGCTGCCTGGAGCTGCCCTGCCCATCCCAAAGTAAGAGGTCTCCAAGACAATGTCCTTCCCAGGCTGGCTCAGCAGGGCCGGGCAGGGAGAGGTAGGCCCAGGCTCCCTAATCTCCTTTTCTGTCCCCAGGCCTCCGTGGTTCTCCTGCCAGGAAAAGTCTTTCTGGCTGAGGAGAAGCTGCGTTTCAGGGCAGAGATGTTTTGGGGGATGGAATGGGGTCATGTAGGAAGCTTGCAGGAAGGAAGATAAAGAACAGTATTGACCAACAAAGATGATGTGGGGTGTGGCTTCTATAGAAGTCCTCAGGCGCAGTGTCTTGCCAGGGAGTGGTGATAAGGTAATTCCAGGCCAGTGACAGCTGGTGTTGACATCTGTTCAGCCACTTGCTCCTATGTGATCCCTGGAGAAAAGAATAGAGACCCAAAAACATCAGGAGCAGGGAGAAAGCTGAAGAGACACATCCATGTTCTCACACACATCCATGCTCAGGACATACAACGCCATATGTCTTCGTCATGAACTTGGGGAGGCAGCGAGGGAGGAAGGGAAGGCAGCTGGGATGTCTGAGCAACAGCTGCCACTGGGTCATCAGGGGAGGCGGAAGCTGGATTGGAGTTTGTCAGGAGAATTTGTGTCCAGATGTTAGAGAATCAGTACCATGCCTCACTTACGGGTTTCTGCCTGTGGCTGGGGCTGGGCGTCTGTGCGGGTGTTCAGTTGAGGGAAGGGGATGTATCTCTGTGATCTGTAAGCACATGGGGGTGGGGGTGGAGGTGGGGGTGTTGTCAGGGTGTTCCCAGCAAGGCATCACGCCAGCCTCACCTCATCGAAGAATCAAGACTGGAATTTCCCCGAAGCTCATTTCCTACCATTTAATCCTCAGCCAAGGACCACAGCTGCCAAGTCTGTCCCCACAGGGCAAATGCTCGGTGTGGGTGAGGAGTAAAACCCTCCAGGGGGGCCTCCATGCCCTGTCCACCCCTCCACCCAGAAACCCTTTTTCTAACACAGAAGGCATCTGGGCCTTTCCTCTTGGGTCCTTTCCCCCAGCCCCGCCATCCCCAAGAAAGGGACTCAGGGTGAGGAGAGTTGTATTTAATCCCAGCTCCACTACTCGCTCACCAGATGACCTCTGCATAGGTTACTTAACCTTTCTGAACCTCGTTCCTCATCTGTAAAATAGATTCAGGAGGATACACCACAGGGCTCCAGGGATGAATGAATGAGATAAAGAATGTAAACACATTCAGCCAGTGCCTGGCACACAGGAGAATTCAATCAACATCCACTCATTCATTCCTCCCCCTGCCCCTGAAAAACCACATGCCTTCTCTCCATACCTTCTGGAGACAAGACTCCTGGGAGGGCTGTTTCCATCCCAGGCACCAGTCAGTCAGTCCACCATGCAGAGAGTATTGACTGGGCCCTGCCTTTAAGTAACCAATGCAAACAGCAAGTATAAAAATGTCAGGGAAAGACATGGCCAGCAGGGGAAGGTGGCTGCTCACCTAGATGAGGTGGCTTTATTGTGGTGCTTCCCCACAATTCAGCACCGGGTTCTTGACTACACATGCACACCACGGACAAACCAGTCTCAGGACTGACTGACATGAACTGGCCACACACGTATAGCATATGGAACCAGAATGTCGGCTTAGTAATTTACAGAGCCACAGTCCCCAGGCACGGGGACACAACTGTCTCGGGGACCTCAGAATGTAATTATTGAGTGTGGCATCAGAACAAGGACAGAGCCTTGGATGATCTAATGGCTGGATAACAGCCTGAGGCATCCCTGCCACCTTGGGACACACCTGTTCTGTGGCCTGGCTTCTGATGTTTCCAGGACAGGGCGCCAACTCTCCTGCACAGCACGCACTTGGGTCTCCCTGGGTCCCCTCTTTATAATGAGGAAGATATTTCCTCTCGTGTTAGCATTTTCCCTCGGGCAGAAGACAATGTAGTTCCTTCGCAAAAATGCAATCACAATCTTATCTGTCCCTCTGAGGTTTCACCCAGGTCTCCTTAATTGGATTTGGGATATTCACAGACAGTCTCCTAGGTAATTTCTACAGAGGGCTCAGATCCTCTCCTAAACTGGGTTTCCTCCTAATTAAATTCTCAGAAGGCAATGTTAACTTCAAGGTACACAGCTATCAGGCCCGAGTCCCACCCACGTAGAGCAGTAAGTAATAAGGGACACAGGAAGAAAGCATAGACCCAAACAGCTCCTACCCCTAAATGGCGTACAACCCCAGAGGGAAAGCAAAATGAACACGTGTGTTGCAATCGAAGAACAATCCAAGTGGAGTGTCTGACTGTGAGTGCCTGATCATGAGAGGGTTCAAGTTCAAAGGAGAGACACCTTAGGCAGGTCTGGAGGAGTCTGGGACGGCTTTGGGGCAAAGGCTGAATCTAAGCGGCTTTGGGAGGCTCTGTGGACAGCTGACTTACATAAGGAAAGTAGGGGAGGTGGCACATTCCAGGGGCAAGAGATGGACGGGAAAACGAGAAATGCGATGGTATGGATGGAGTGGGGACAGATGTGGCCGGCCAAGAGCCTAGCTCCGTCTGAATGCCTTCTCAGTTCACTCTTTCACCTATGAACTGCTCCAGTTGATCTTCTCACACATGAACTGGGCTTGTCGAGAAACTCAGGGAGCCAGAGGCATCTTCACCACTCTCCCCAAACACATACACAAACACATGCTCCTGTCCAGCAGCAGAGCTAACAGTCAGCCAGACAGGAAAGCGCTGTCGGGGGAAGGGGGGGGTGGGGGGGGCAGGGAGTCTCTGACCCAGACGAGGACGGAGAGCCCTGTGCCTTCCACCTGCTGTGCTGACCATGCCCCTGACTCAGCCTGGTGTGCTAGACACAACACCACCTCTTCCCCTCACCTCCAAGCCCCTCGAGATTCTCATAAGGGGTAAAAGGGAGTTCCCGAGTCAGGGGCTTTCCATGTGGGCTCAGCCGCTGCCCCCATTTCCCTGAGTAAGCTACCACCACCAGCACACAAGAGCAAAATGGAGTTTGGCATGCCAGCTCCTAAAAGAATGAGGACTTGAGAAAAAGCTGCCCTGAGCCTGTTCTGGGAGTTAAGTTCAGGGACCACTTGATACAGCCAAAGCAGAATAATTTCTGTTAGGGCTAATCTAAAGCAGGAGCTCAGAATGAGAAGGGACCCCCACATTTCCTAGACCTGAAGGCACTGGTGTCCCTTCTGCAGGAGCTAGACCTTGGAAATAAGCCAGCGGACCCTCTGCTTTCTGAGACTGCCCAGTCCTTTGACAGAGCTGGCCAGTGCGGGGCTGAGGACTCAGAAGGAGGGAGAGATCTCTGCCCGCAGGGGTCCCAGGCTCCTGCTGACCTGGCACGACGCAGGCTGTCTGGGTCTGAGTCCAGACCCATACTGTAGTGAGCTGGCAGGCCAGGCTGCACCCTGGGAAAGAAGGAGTGGGCCTGAGGGAGCCAGCTGTCGGTCCAGGCTGTGAATAACGGGGGCCTCATCTCCACCCCAGAGCTGTAGGGGCAGGAGCACCCGGCACAGGGACTGACTAAGAGAGCAGGTCCAGGCGAGTGGGTGATGAGCAGGGAGGCTCCGCCAGACTCCCACACACAGAGGAAATCCCTGGGCCTGCTCTTTGGTGTCCTGCATTTCCAGGCCCTTCTCCCCACATGACTTCTCCCTACATGACTCTGCTTCTCTAGGCTGACACTTCCTCCCCACCCTCCCTCACCACGCCCCTCTGCCCCATCCTAGAAGTAGGGTCCCTGAACGTTTCCCCACCTCCCCCAGGCCTCAGACACCCGTTGGCTGGATGCCTGATCATGTGTGTCACTCAAGAGACATTTGGGAACCCTCCTTGGAACTCCTTATCGCTGCAAACCTCTGTCTTTCTCTGGAACAGGGCCCTAAGTCCCTCCAGGACCAGAGCCATTATTTCCAATCCAAGCACCTTTGCATGCCCCATGGGCAGAAAACGCAATGAAAGCAGCTCTCCAGGAATGCATGCAGATGGGCATTTTGACAACAAGCATCATTCTTCCCGGTCCATCTTACAGGCCAGCTCACACAGGGAGCCTCCCTGAGCATTTCACCTGCAGCTCTTTCTAGGCATTTGAGGTATGTTCTGGCTCCGCCCACCCTGAAGGTAAAAACAGTTCCTCCTTGCCTTCTCCACCCATCCCAGAGCCGAGCCCAAAGTCCAAGGTCAGAAGAACACCAGACAAGTGACATGAACAGGGCACAAAATCTGCTCACTGAGCAAATGGGTCAAAGAGCAGGCAGGCACGTCTTTCTCCTCCACCCACCTCCAGAGGCTGCAGCTCCCTGTCACCGTGACCTGGGCTCAAGGCCTCACAGAAGACTGACCAGCCTCACCTAGTCAGGTAGACTCCTAGTGTAATAGGAGAACCCTGGCCTCCAACAGCTGGCCTAAGGCAGCAGGTGACTGAAAGTTCACATCACTTGCTCAACTAACCTCAATCCTGGAGGCACTTGCAGAGCTGGTAACACTGAAACCAAACCAGTATCCCAGAATTCCGATTCGAGACTGCAAACATCAGAGGTGGGCCTGGGTCTCAGGAGTTTTCAAACTCCTGGGTGAGTCTAGTGTGCACTTGGGCTGAGAACCGCAGGACCAAGGCACAGAATGTCGCAATTCTAAAGTAAGCGTGACTCAGGGTTTAAAACAGTACATCGTTAAGGCCTGAGTTGGAAACTTTTCCTTGCTTAGCAGCAGATCCGACGGGAGGAAGGGGACAAGACTTGGATCAGAAGAGTTCTGAAGGGAGGTGTCAGCATGGGACAGGAAGCAGTGGGACACATAGTGCAAGAGGGGCCTGGACCCCTCCTGGATTGCAGGGGTGAGGGGGACAGCATGCAGGGCAGCTGGAGGCACTGAAAACCAGAGTGGAGGGTGGTTGAGAGCTGGGGGCCCTGGAGCCAGCTTCTCCCATTAGCTGAGTGGCCTTGAGCAAGAGACCCAACTCATTTGTGTGTCGGTTTCCTCATCTGTATCTTGGGGACAGTGCTACTCCCTGTGTCTCAGCCTTATGAGAATGAACTAAGATCACGCGTGTGTTATCTTCCAGGGCCTGGGGACAGCACTGCTCCACACACCTTGGAAATCGTTACTGCTGCAGTGTGGGGAATGGAGCTTTACCTAAAACTCTAAAGAAAAGGCAGACTCCAACACCTTAGAAACAAATGAATTTGCAGATCAAAAACTGCCTAAATAAATTAAATTAACAGAGGCAACCACAGATCCAGATGGCCTGGCACAAGTTTTCATATACTTGGCACCCGTCCTTCCTCCAGCCTTACCAACATGGGAGGCTAGAAAGGATCCTAGGGACACTGCAGCACTGTTGGGGCGTTTCTTTCTGTCCCCTCCAAATCGAGACTTCTTCTGGGCCCTGAAAGGCGACGAAACTTTCCCCTCTGGCACCCAGCACAGCGGGAGGCCCTGGCCAGGCCCCCACTCTGACTTGGTCTGACTTCGTCTTCCCTAATGGAGCTCCTGCAGGCTCCAGCTTCTGAAAAGCCTGCCCTAGAATTCGGAGTTGTCTTACTGGTTTCTGGCAGCTGACTGGCCACTCGGTGGCTGTGGCTATCCCAGCCTCAGCATAGCTGGGCTTCTTTGTCAGCTGCTCCTTTGGTTCTGTTCCTAGCCTCCCCATGATCCTTCTGACCTTGGCAGAGGGCTCTGTTTTTCCCTCCTAGGAGTTCATCTGCCTTAGGGGACCATTTCTCCCAGGACCTAGCCCCCCACTTTGCCACTGCAGCCTCCATATGTGGAAGACAGTTCACGGTGGGGTTTCCCTAGGCTAGGGTTGTTTATCTGTTTGGGGCAGGAAGGCCCTTTCCCTTTGCTTGCCCCTTTACTTCTTAGAGGGTGACTCTGTCCCCTGCGCATTGTTTTCTTTCCGGTGGAATTTCTGCTCTTGAGGACTCAGTGTTCTGTGTAACTACCCCCACTGCCGCCACTGCCATTCCTCACATCCTGGTTTCCTCCTGTCCAGACAGTACTGGCCACCAGCCAGGACCTCGATCATTCGTGGAGAGACAGGGGCTGAGGAGAGCAAAGGGTGGAAGCAGGAAGTGGGAAGCTAGTGCTCCTCCCTGATCAGAGCCTTGGGGCCTTTGCTGTGGGGACTGCAGTGTGTGCAGTGGGCCGTGTGAGCTCAGGGAGCCAGCCCAAGGTGGACGCGTGAGGAGGTTCCACTCGGATGGGGACAGATTTAACGGGAGGAAGGGGACAACTGTGGACTCCTTAATCGATTTCTCCCTAGATTTGATGCAAGACCCTCCTGGTGCTAAGGAAGGCAAGGGCCCAGACAGACAAGCCAACATCGAGGCCACTCTCCAATGTGGTCACGGGGCAGTGGGGCTGGTGGGCAGGACTGCCCAATCTGTGCCAACTCCCCTGCCCATGGCACTTCCTGTGGGGTTGCACAAGGTGGGAAGAAGGGGCAGGTGTGGAGGGGGCAGCTCATGCCTCCCCTCTCTTGTCCTAGACCTCAGCCCACACGCTAGCTCCAGGAAAGAGCCCAAGTCTCATTTCTGGGGTGTTAAATGCACCCCAGGTGAGCCTGCCCTACCAGCCCCAGAGCCCTTCATTGGATCTAAACTGCCTCATATCTGCCACCTCAGCTTCCCTCACCCCAACAGTCCGGCCCCCTCCCCCAGTTGCCCCTCAAGGCAGAGCTGCAATGTGAATAACAGTTACTCTTTCTGCCTGCATCAGCCTTTACTCACACAGTCCTGTTGTTCCTGACACAGATGGGGGACACAGGAAGCCCCTCCCCAAGCAAGGGACTCAGGAGGAGGGCATGTTTTACTTCTGGGTCCTGGGAATAGCAGAGGCACCAGGAGAGGCAGCAGGCATTGCCAACCTTGAGCGTCTGCTTTAGATCCAAATTTTAACACGGCAATAATGATTTGTCAGCATCCACAGGAACTGGTTCTCCTCTGCCTGCACCAGACACGGACCAGGGCCTTGGCGGCCGTCCTCGCCCCAGTGCAGGCCCTGCCCAGCCCCACCTGATGAGTGACTGGGGTCCCTTACCTGAGGACCTGATCAGCTAACCTTTCTCTAGTACAGGAGCCCTATCTCTACCCTAAGGAGACTACCCTAAGGGCTCAAGAGAAAAAAACAAAGGAGGAAAAAACACAAGGGAAAAAAACAAAAAACATAATTTTTCAAGTCAACCGAAACTTGCTAACCACTTTCTTTCTATAGGTACATACAGTTGGTTGTTTCATTCATGCCAGCCTTTGAAATCCTAACTCTGTTAAGCCTGGGGCATCACGTTCCTCACTTTGCAGAAGAGAAAACTGAGGCTCCAGGGGCGTAAAGGAAGTTAGCCAGAGTTTCCTGCTAATCCTCAGGCCACGTCTGCCTCTTTCTACAGTAAGCCTTTTATTTAGACCGGTGGTGTCTGTCTGAGGAGACTGAGGTGCTAGGAAGGTAAAATAATTTGCTCACAACCACGCTTGTAACGAGCCAGGACTGTCTGGTCACAGGCATGACCATCAGAGAATCCCGTGTCGCGGGCAAACCCATCTGGCTCAGCAAGTAGGTTTGATTGAATGCTTGGCAGGAAGGGCAGGGCAGTTTTCTGTGGCGGTGGGTTTCCTAATCTGGGTGAGTTCTCTGAGGTCAGGAGAAGGAGGCAGCAGTAGGGATGGGGACAGGGGCAAGGGGATCTGGGTGCTTTGAAGAAAGAAGTGGGCATAGGAGATGAGGAAGCAGGAGTGGGCAGAGTTGGGAAATCTCTATATGTGGCCTCCAGGCTACACAGGGGTAGAGGGTCTGCTTATGACGTTTACAGTGTAAGTTCCTTGAAGATGGGACAGTGCCTGCCCCCCACATCTCTGCAGGTCCCCTCAAGCCCAGCGCAGAAGAGAGCTAAAGAAGCTGTTCCAGAAACAGCTGTGTTAGAGGGTGAGGGGAAGGCAGCTGTGCCCTGACCCCCCGCGCCAGGCGAGGTCCTCCTGCGTCCTTTCCCTCACACCTTGTACCTACGCTCCCCAGCCCTGACGGCCCCAAACTCTGTACGGGAAGGGTTCTGGGCCCCAGTCGATCCAAGCAAAGCAGCAGCCGCTGTTACTGCTAGCCTAACCAGCTGAGGGAGCTCAGGGTGACTCAGATGAAGAGACATGCAGAGAGGGCCTGCTTCCATATGGTGAGAACGTAAGGAAGAAGGAATGGTCAGTGACTCGGGCCGTCCCTGGCTTTCCAGGGGCAAATTCCATCTGCGCTGCATCACCAGGCTGCTCCGTCCCTGGGACCTCCACCGCCCACAGGTTCCCCACTGACCCGGGGTCATCATCTCTCTGGGCGTCTGCCCAGCTCAGTACACTGGTTGTGTCTAGAGCCAGGATCCAGACTAGAACAAGAACGTATTTCAAGGAGATGGAAGGAGGATACAGAAAGAGCAGAGACCTGCAACACGAAGCCCACAAGGAGAGCAAGACTGAGATGGGATTGCCTCAGGCAAAAAGAGGAAGATGACTCCCTAGAGATGAAGACAGGTGGAGAGAAGCAGGAGCATCTTGTTGCCTTCCCCTCCTGGGCTCGGTGCCTCCTCCACCCACCCCTCCCATAGCGCCCTCTGCTTCTCTGCAGAGGCCACCCTGCCTCGTCCTCCTAACCCAGCATCAGTCCCTCTTCCTCCAGGAAGCCTTCCCTCCACCTACATCCTGATAGTAAGTCTTACAATGTAGCATACAGACAGGTTTACATTTTTTATCTAATATTGCATTATGTAACCTTCTGACCCAGTAAGTGTGTATATTCAGGGAAAGGAGAAGTTTATATTTCCCTAAATCACACCATTGAGTGTTAATTGTCAATGAATATTTTGCCATTTTGGAGAAGCCAAGATTCACACAACAGCCAGGGTAAAATGAAACAGGATGTGTCCAGGCGAAGTTATAAAGGGACATTCAGGAATGTAGAGAATGAGGAACAAGTTCTGGTAAAGATGGAAGAAGTGACTCAGTTAGAGTCAAATACATAGGTGAAGAGAAGTGGAATGAGAGACGGAGTCCAAGCAGGGTGTCCCCGGGGTGCCCCGAGGCCTGCATTGCTTCATTCGACTGACACCATGGGGCTCTGTGGTCATATTGACCCCAGAAATCGCATACTCCACCCTTTCCTGCCCCAAACTTCCCCCTGTGGCCATCCTGGGCCCCATTCGCCCCCTCTGCCCCTTTCCCCCAAGAGAGGAGGCTCACTCTTGCCTGGGAGGAGAGGGAGCCGTGTGGGTCTCTGTGCTCATCGAACGCTGACATCATGAGAGGTATCCCCCAAAGGATACTGCCCCCTCAGCTCCCCCTTGGAAGTGAGGATAAATAAGACATGGCAATGGACACAGTAAGTTCAAGGACACGTGCAGAAATGACTGTAAGTCAAGGGGATGTACATAAAAGTGGTTAAAGCGTTATGGGGGTTATAGGGGAATCAACAAGAGAGAGGGGACATGGGTGGCAGAGAACGGGGCAAGGGGGCCGAGCAGGCCAAGCTCAGCTCTATCTTTACCTGTTGGTAAAACAAGCCCCACTCCCCCAACTTCCTTATGCTGAAGGGATCAGGGCATGTGTCAAATGTCAGTGGGGGTCCCCCTGTGACCCTTACTGGGATCTAAAACCTGCGAAGTTGGCCAATGGGAGCATGTCAGGACCGGGGTGGAAGCAGGAAGATCTGGCCTGAAATGGACAGGAGGGGCTGGTAGCCATTCTTCTGATAACCAGCCAATCCATTTCCCACGCATTTCATCCACTCCACTAGCTGCCAAGGGAAGTAAAAAAGGATTGCCTAAAACAAGGAGCTTGCGTTGTACCAAAATTGACATCTCAAGCCGCCCAGGTTCCTGGCCTGGCTCTGCCCCAACCAAGAGTGGCCGCCCCTTAGTGAGAGCCTAGAATATGCTAGACATCGACAGGCAATATTTCATTTACCCCTGACAGCAACCTGAAGGATGGAAATCATTATCTACCTATCTGTAAGTTCCTATCGACATACCTATCTACAAATAAAAAAACTGAGGCTCACAAAAGTTTTGCCTGCAGACACATAACCAGCTGAGTGTCAGACCCCTGACCAGGCCGGTCTGGCTGCTCCAATGAGCACTATTCTCCCATTTGCTGTATGTCACTGTGTGACCTCAAACACATGATGCAGCCTCTCTGGACCTCAGGACTCTCACCTGCAAATTCAAAGCTGGATTAAGTGGTTCTTGGAGCCTCCCCCCTCCTCCGACCCTGAAATTCTAGATATAAATGGAGAAAAAAGCAACTGTGGAAAACAAGGGCTACCTTGGGGAGATGCAGATTTTAGTGTTACGGGAGTTTCAGGAACGGTGGCTGGTGGGGGCGGAGAAGACAGAAAGGAGAGGGGCTATGGAGGCACAGGAGAGGGAAATCAGGCCTGGCAGCAGTGTGAGGAAGGACCCGACAGGCTGAGGCAGCCCCATTGCTGTCAGGCTGTCCCAGGACATGAGCTGGAGGCTGAGACACACAGCCTTCGCCCAGCTCACTCCTCCGAGAAGGCCAGTGAGCCTAGCCCAAACACGGACTATTTTTGGCAGTTATGTTGTTTAGAGAGCAGGTCAGAAATAGTGCTGTGAGTTAGTAGGACTGGTCCTTTTCCCACCCCCGGCTCTCCCAGTGAAATCACCAGGAATCAGAAGGCCTGCTCCAACATTCCGGGAGCCTGTGTAACTGACAGGAGGCAGCACTCTCCTTCCCACAGGAAGGCGTGGAGCAGAATATTTGACTGTAAAAGGGATTCTGGAAGAGGAGAGGAGAAGGAAAGAGGGACTGAGTCATAGAGAACAGAAAAGAGAGAGTGGGAAAATGGGGAGAGAGCTCACGTGGCCAAGACTTGAGGAGACCTGGGGAAGGAATGGGAAATAATCCAATAGAGGGAGGGTTGAACAGAGGAGATCAACAAAGGGAAAGTGTAAAAGAGGGTGAATGGCTGGTGTTGGGAGAGCAAAGAGGAAGGGCCAAGGGCGCAAGAGGGCAGCTGGAGGGCAGGAGGTGAAGGGCTGGAGGTTGAGACCAGCGGCGCCAAACTGAACCAGGGCTCATGGGGCGTGGGGGTGTTGAGGGAGACAGTCACGGGAAGTGTGATTCTGGTCTGGTCACGAACCACCTGCTGAGAGCCAGATGAAACATCTTTCCCCGTTGGCTGGAAGCGGAACTTCCCCCAGAAATCCACAGCCTTGTAACTCACCCTCTTATCTCTGACTGTACGGGAATCAGGGATCCAACTATTACAACACAGGGACTTTTCTCATTCTGTCCGTTTGACCCCTTACAAAAGAGCCAAGGCTTCAAAGAGGTGATTGGGTCAAGTCTGTTACTTTGGGGTTCAGTGAAAGGAGAGAAAGTGACAGTCCCTTGAGTCAGGCTAGATTCTGAGAAAGGCATTATGGGGAGGTCTTATGGGGAACAGCAGGTGGTCGGGCAGTACCTGACGTGTGGAAAGTCTCCAGAGGGCAGATGGGGGGTGGCAAGGCCATTTTACAGACACGAAGGAGCGGCAGGGGCCAAGGTCAAGTCTAGGTTTAGAACATGTAGTGGCCTCAGCCAACTCATCAGAAACTCTGGGACCCAGTTCCACTAGGCTTTGCCTCAGTTTCTAACACACACCCACCAGATGCCTCCAAGTCCCTTCCAGTTTGGGGACAAACCCCTTAGTAAGTCAGCCCTTTCTGTTTCCAAAGTACAGCGCCCCTTCTCTCCCCCCGCAGGACACAGAGCTGCTCCCAGGCTCCTGTGCCTGAGGATGGACAGTCTTTTCCGGAACAGCATCAGGAGCATCTTTCAGGTCCAGGAGCGGGGACAGAATTGGTCACTCTCCTGGCAGGGCCCAGACCATCCACAGAAAACAGCAGGAGCTTTTACGGCTGAGGCCTGGCAAGGCAAGGGACAAGGGCCCCTGGAATAAGAGATGGAGCAAGAGGAGGAGGCCCAGCGAAGGCGGCTGAAGAGGCCGGGCAGTGAGGTGATTCAAAGGAGCTGCTTCAGGACACTGCTCTTCTAACTTGGGACTTGGCACTCCCAACCCAGACTCCCAGGTCCCTGTCTCCCTCTGATCCCCAAAGGTGGAAGGCAAGGCTTTGGGGGCATTTCTGCGGGTAGGACACGGGTGGGGGGGGCTGGACTTCTGTCCTCTCCACCCAAGAGAAGTAAGGGATAACCACTTCCTCCTCACAGCTAACTACTCTCTCAGGGACTCCAAACCACAACCAAGAAAAGGAAAAGGAATAAACAAGAAGCAACTAAATGGGAACAGTCCTGTAATGGGTTGGTGATCTTAACTTTCCAACCGAGGTTGCTCTTTGTTCCCTGCCACCCTGCATGCCCACCTGACTCCCAGGGGCAACAGAGAAAACAAAGGCGGAGGAAGAATAAACTTAGGAAAGCCATCCAGCTGTGGTTGCCCTTGGTGTCTGTTTACTGAAAAATCCAAAACAAATATCCCGACACTTCCACCCACTTAAACTTCCTGTGAATCTGCTATCGCTGTCTCCATGGAAACTCCCAGTTGAACCCCACGACCTACACAAAGTATGACAGTGTGTGTACCCCCAGGTCAAGTGCAGGACCCCATGGCACCCAACCCCTCTGTCCAAAACATCCAGGTCACATAGCCAAGGGTGCCTGACCCCCCCGGCCAGGCCCCCAAATGCACTTGTATGATCCCATACACTTGCCTCCAGCCAATTTCTATTCTCTGTAGAATTCTTGGGTCACTCTTCCACTTCTAACCCAATGCCCTAGGAACTGACACCCTCACCTCTATCCCTACTTCCGCTGCTCCAGCCCTGCAAGTGTCTGCATCTGGAGGAAAAGGATAAGGTTGAATTTTCCCCAGTCACAGCAGGCAGCTCAGAGAAACAAAACTTACATGTTGGGCTCCTAATTCCTTGGCAAGAATTTACTCCAGTAACCCCTGGTCCTTTTCAACCTCCACCACCCCACCCAGCACACCTCAAACCCCTGCCAAACAGGGCTGTTGACACAAAAGAGAGCCCTCAGGGGCACCTCAAGAGTCTGGACACATGGGGGAGTCAGCCATGCATCATCCGACACTCGGAAGTAAAGAGGGAAAGACAGGAGTCCTTTGCCAGGCTCATGTCCTAGACAGTCAAAACCCAGACGATCACATGGCACGCTCCGTGCCCTGTGGCCGCTGGGATGTGGCCAAGAGGAGGGAGGGGCATTCTGCTCAGGTTGGCCAGCACATGGGCTGGACAGCGCTGGCAGACAAAAGTCCACAGGATCATTAGCTTCCTTGATAACTTGTGATGATCCATTTCTCCAAAGGAAAAGGAGAAAATACGAACTGTTCTTCCCCAAGCTGAGCACAGGGGAAGGTAATCCCAAACACTGGGCATTTGGGGCCATCTGGCACTGCTGGGGGTCAGGCTGGCATAACATCCAAAGAGAGAGGGACACAGGCGGAGGGCAGCCAAATCAGGGAAAGTCCTCGTACCTAGGCAACTGAGTTTTGCTCAGTTCTTCCTGAGCCATCTCTCACACGTACACACAGACACACACACAGCACGCACACACATGCCTCAGCAAGCCAGACTTCCAGGGCCAGAAAGTGGGTGGGGCTGAGCCATGAGTTAATCTATTTCCTGCCCACTTCTGGTATAAAGGGAGGCAGCAGGCTCCTTAACGGCACAGCTGCATCTGGCTGCAGGGTCCAGGACACTGTCAAGAGAGACACACCCCCTGTCCAGCAGCAGAATCAGCAGCAGGACAAACTGCCAGTCGCAAGGCACTCTGAGAACTTCAGGTAAGAGAAAAACAAACTCTCCATCTCTTGTCTCGGGTGAAGGTGGAGAATGCCCTTTCGCGGAATTTCCTCTGTCCCAGAGCCCCACTTTCCTTCTGCCTATCCCCAGCCCCCAGACCTGCAGCCCTAAGTTGACGCCGCGGTAGCAGTGACTGCAGAATCTGAAGCCATTGTGGTTTCTTAATGAGCCTTGGCCTCGTGTTTATTTATCACCTGCCAGTGGCAAACACAGGAAGCCTGGCCCCTGGCTGGGGTATGGTCTCCCCACCCCACTCGCCATCCTTCTAGAACCATCCCTCATCAGCTCTTTCCCCCCTTGCTCTAGGATGCAGATGTCTCCAGTCTTTGCCTGCCTAGCCCTGGGCCTGGCTCTCCTCTTCGGTGGAGGGTCCGCATCGTACCATCGCCAGTCTCAGGTGGCCCAACTGGCAACAGACTTTGGAGTGAAGGTGTTTCAGCAGGTGGCACAGGTGTCCAAGGACCGCAATGTGGTTTTCTCACCCTATGGGGTGGCCTCAGTCCTGGCCATGCTGCAGCTGACAACAAGAGGAGAAACCAGGCAGCAGATCCAAGAGGCAATGCAATTCAAGATTGAAGGTAAGAGGTGCGGCAGAGTAGCAGGCAGGCACTCATGCTGCCTCCACAGAGCTAGGGTATAACCAGCCAGAAGCGGAGGAAAGGTCTGACTCCAGCTTGGCGAGCCAGCTCCTGTGCTGCCATGCCACAGGGACCAACACATTTTTAGTCACAAGGTGCACAGGCCAGTGTATTTGGTGTAAAATAACCGTGCTCACCACTTAGTAACTGTATAACCTTAATCCCTCTGAAGCTCAGTTTCCTCATCTACAGAATGGGGATGAAAAAAGTACCTATGGTAGAGGGCTGCTGTAGGGATTAAATAGAATTGCACATATGAAATGTTTAGCATAGCTATTACTATTATTATGAGAAGAAATGTAGGGTTCAAAGCTTAAAAACAGAGAAAAATATTCTAACGCAAAGAAAGGATTAAGACCTGAGATTGTTGAGGAAAAGAGGGAGATGCAGAAGGGATTACGGTTTGGAATAAAATCTCCCTCCAGAGACTCCTGGGGGAGAAGTGCTCCGTTCATGAGGGCAGGGTAAGGCGTCTCATGGGGAAAGATGGCCCGACTGGGAATCCTTGGCTGAACATGAACCTGACGTATCCTTTCCTCCCTCGGCACAGAGAAGGGCATGGCCCCTGCCCTCCGTCAACTGTACAAGGAGCTCGTGGGACCCTGGAACAAGGATGAGATCAGCATCGCCGATGCCATCTTTGTCCAGCGGGATCTGAAGCTGGTCCAAGGCTTCATGCCTCACTTCTTCAGGCTGTTCCGGACCACAGTCAAGCAAGTGGACTTTTCAGAGCTAGAGAGAGCCAGGTTCATCGTTAATGACTGGGTGAAGAGATACACGAAAGGTGAGCAACAGGCAGAGAAAGGAGGCCCATCCCAAGGCCTGCCAAAAAGGGTGACTTGGAAACAAATCCCAATATCCTAACCTCTCCCTTTCAGCACTCTCTTCTCTGTAGACAGAAGGTCAAGTGCTTGAAGAATCAGTGTCATATTTTTCAGAATTAGGCCTTCTTGTGAACCAGCTCTAAAGGCATCCCCCAAAAGTGCTGTGAGATTTCATGAGAACAGTTATAACCATGACGAGGAGCACGCACAACCCTTCAAGACTGCAGCTTAGGGAGCAAAGTAAAGGGAGACTAAAGTTTCCAGGCCTGATCCTGGGCAGGACCTCAGGCCCAGGAAGTGTGGTCAGCTGGGAGGTTTTCTGAGACCCTTAGGAAGATGGAACGGGTTGAAAATAGCTAGATTGGTTCACCTAAACCCCCAGGCTATTTTATGACTGGATGGCTTCAACAGAAACACACCCATTAGAGGTCTGGGAGCTGAAGGAACTATCTAAGAGGATTGAAAAACACCTAGCCCCTGATCACCTGGTTTTCCCATAGGCATGATCAGTGACATACTTGGCAAAGGGGCCGTGGACCAGCTGACGCGCCTGGTGCTGGTGAATGCCCTCTACTTCAACGGCCACTGGAAGACACCCTTCCCAGAGTCGGGCACCCACCACCGCCTCTTCCACAAGTCCGATGGCAGCACAGTCTCCGTGCCCATGATGGCTCAGACCAACAAGTTCAACTACAGTAAGTGCAAGACTCCCTCCCCCAAGTCCCACACCTACTGGCTCTCATCCCCGGGTGTTCCCATCGAAGGGAGGAGAAATCCTAGAACACAGCCCAGCTGTAACAAAGACTCCCTGAGGAGGAGACACCAGGATAACTGGAGCAGCAGAAAGTAGCTTTATCTCACGCAAGATGAAGCTGAAATCCAGCAATTCCCTCAGGCCCACATTTGACCACTTGAACCCTTGCTCTCATCCTCATATGTTTCTAGTGCGGTTACCTGGGGCCTACAAATCCTGCTGGGGGAAGGAAGGGCAATGTCAAAGTTGAGATTAAAGAGATGAAGACTGGCATAGTGACTGGGTTTTAGGGAGACAGGAGTGAAGGTAAAGAAGGCCAGAAAGAGACGAGAAACCAGAAGACACTGAATTGGCAGAAAAGAAGGAATGGGAAAGAAAACATTGAATGGGAGAGCAGTGGGTGTGGGAGCCTCAAAAGCCAGAATGGAGAGCTGGCTTCCAGCATGCAGGAGATAGGAGAATTAGTTGAAAACCCAGTGATAGGTTAGAATCAACAAGAACTGGAGCCATTTTTAATGTGCCATCTTGGTGTCTTCACAGCTGAGTTTTCTACCCCTGGTGGCCATTACTACGACATCCTGGAATTGCCCTACCACGGGGACACACTCAGCATGTTCATTGCTGCTCCCTATGAAAAAGAGGTGCCTCTCTCTGCCCTCACCAACATTCTGGATGCCCAGCTCATCAGCCAGTGGAAAGGGAATATGACCCGTCTGCCCCGCGTCCTGGTTCTGCCCAAGTAAGCCACCCCTTGCTCTCGCCACACTTGGCAATGCCCTAATCAATCCTCTCTATCTCCCGCCTCCCCTGTCTCCTAAAGGCACCACTCCCATGTTGAGTTTCCCAAATATGATGTTTGCATGGCAGGGCCATGTGTGGGAGGCTGATGGAAAACACTCTGGCCTGGCTTTGATTAAGATTACTCTAATGATCCCTCCTCCCGTTCCTGCTGGAGGGCAAGGAGTTTTCTAGACCATGCCCTCACACATGCCACACTCAGAATATCCAGCAAAAGCCAGCCAAAGGAAGAGCTAGAGAAATGATGGAGGTGGGGGGCTAAATCTGCCTTCACCCTTTTATTAATGTCCCTCACTCCCACCTCCATCTCCTTAAGTTAATATCAAAATGATGGGGACAAAAGGAATCATTTCTGCAGACGGAGTGGCCAGAACTACAGCTTCTAGCTTGCTTCCAATAAAGCAGATTTTTAAAATCCTTCTGCAGAAGCAAAGAGAGTGGAGAAGGCTGAGGCTGCGTAGTTCCAGAGTTGTAGGGAAACCTCCACCGTGCTTACCCCAAATTTCCAGATACTATAATGCCAGGCCCTGAGAAAACTTAGTTGGTTATCTCTCTCTCCTCTCTCCTCCCTCCTCCCTCCTCCCTCCTCTCTCCTCCCTCCTCCCTCCTCCCTCCTCTCCCTCCTCTCTCTCTCTTTCTCTCTCTCTCTCTCTCTCCCCCCAAACTTGAGGTAATTAGTTGTGCCCTGAGGGGAAGCAGAGAACACCCCAAAGCCTCGCTGCTTGAGTCCTCTTCAGAGTTCGCTCTCAGAAACACAATCTACAGACCAGATTTTTGTTCAAATAGCCTTGCAGGAGAATTTGCCCTTGGCCCCCCAGCCAGAATGAATAAACTACTGCCTTATTTGAGGAAAGTAATTAGTCATAGTTTCCAGGGGGTTGGGAGATTGCAGAATAATGTTCATTAATAGAAGCTCCAGCAAGGAGAGAGAGCTTGTAAACAGATTTGAAACAACAAGCCTTCCTCTTCTACTTTCATATCAGTTCCCATCCTATCAGGATGCTGGGGTGATACCTGGTAGGGGACTAGGAGAGGTGGTGGTAGTGGCCAGAGGTGGCCTGAGCTTGAGCTGTTTCCTGCTCCTGTCTACAGGTTCTCCCTGGAGAGTGAAGTTGACCTCAGGACGCCCCTGGAGAACTTGGGGATGACAGACATGTTTAGTCCAAGCCAGGCAGACTTCTCGAGTTTTTCAGGTAAGAGATTTCCATTCACTTTGTTATCCTGGTGGACTGAGGGACCCCTAAGAGGACAAAGGAGCTTTGCCCTGAGAACCATGGCTGATCTACTTTTGCATCCACCTGTTTCAGATCAAGAGTCTCTCTACGTATCGCAGGCACTACAAAAAGTGAAGATCAAGGTGAATGAGAGAGGCACAGTGGCGTCTTCCTCTACAGGTGAGTCAGGCTCAGGTGAGGCCTGGTGAGTCTCAGCCCAAGGCTTCTAGAAAGGGCTATTATAGCACCCAAACCCGAGAAGTCTCTCTGCCCTGCTCCACCAGGCCTTTCCCAGAAGAGCAGCACTTCCTGTGAGGAGAGCATCACCACCCTTTCCCCATTAGTGTTTCTCAGCCTAGAAAATGGACCCACTTCTCCTGGGACCCTGTTCCCTCACCCCATGGCTCCTGAGGTCCCCTGAATGTGAAGGGCCGCCTAAAGGAAAGCCTGGGTTATTCTCCCAGTGGCTAGTCAACTTAAGGAACTTGCTTATCAATAGCCCTAAAAGGGTTTAGATATAGGTGTTTGTAGATCATGTTTGTAGATCGTGACCAAACTCCTGGAGGAAATCAGGCCTGAGGCCTTCCCTGAACTTTGAAGGTTCAGGTCCAGTGGAACAACAGAGCCTCCGAAAAATTGCCCCCAAGTGCTGCTGCCAGACAGAAGGCTGATGTCAATGGAACACCTGTGATCAACCCAGGCACCAGTGCCGATGTCCCTCTATCCTAAGACATTGTCTCTTGTCTTCCAGCCATTGTCATCTCAGCCCGAATGGCCCCTGAGGAGATCATCATGGACAGACCCTTCCTCTTTGTGGTGCGACACAACCCCACAGGTGAGCCCACGGCCCACGAGATAGTCAGCCCCTTCTACCAACTCTCCTTGTTTGGGGCACCAGTGCAGACAGGTGTAGACACCCCCTCTTACCCCAGGACTCTAGGCAAGGAATCCATAACTTGGTTCCATTTTCTCTCCTCAAAAGCAGTGCTCAGTCACAGAGTGCTGTGCCAGGACCTCGGTCCTAGTTTAGTCACTAAAGCAGCTGTCACTCGACATCTCACTCATCTTCTCACATCTCAGTTCATCCATAAACTGTGAGCTTGGTGAGCTATGCCATTCCTTCCGCTTCTCATCTCCCATGATGCTTCCGTCCTCAGGAACGGTCCTTTTCATGGGCCAAGTGATGGAACCCTGACCATGGGAAAAGAAGCCCTCATCTGGGACAGAACTGGAGGTGCATCAGAGAAGAAGAAACTCTGAAGAAAAGAACTTTTATTTTAATCAATCTTTCTGAGGAAAGAGAAGACATTTACTTTTTTCTTTTTATGGTAAATCTGCCTCCTAGACCTCAGCCTCTCCCAGGGGTGGGAAAGAGGACCTTTCAGTAAAACTGCTCGGTGGAGACCCTGGGAGAGACCTCCAAAGCACAGCTCCCTGAAGGTCTCCAAACCGGACTGTAAAACTCTCAGAGCCACTTGTGCAGCTGCTTCTGCCCATCGCTGTGCCTGTTTGGCACTTCAGACCTGGATTCCCACTGAGGCCCTGGCAGGATGGCACCACAAGTCTTACAGGAGCTTTTGTGCACTTGGTAGAAACTATTTGTGTTCTAGTCACGTTGCCATTACTCTTGCACTGTCTGCCACTGCTGAGGCTGGCGGCAGGCCAGAGAAGGTCAATGGAAGAAACACCCTTTCACTGCAAGGTCCATCCTTCCCCAGCTCAGAGGTACTGCGGCCTGGCAGAGCAACTGCCCACCCAGTACGGAGACCCACCCTGGC